>NC_046333.1:54941934-55257180 GCF_000738735.6 Corvus cornix cornix
CCTCACAAGATTTTTTTTTTAAATTAGCACGTTCCTGAAGGATGCAATGAATTGAGCATTCCACTTCCTGGGCTCATTCACAGATCTTAATTATTTGTTTAAGCTAATAAAAAAAAAATCAGGGGAAAGGAAAACCCTCAGAAAACTGCTCTAGAGTTCAAAGTGATATCAAACAGCCAGTGGACTGATACCGTCTATGGAAGAAGACTTAGGAGATGACACAGAGGAGTGGTACGGAACACACAGTGAGCCCACAGCCCTGGCCCTGCTCTCATCATGTTGTGCTGCTTTGGGTGAGAGCAAAAACAGCACCAAAAAGGGCAAGTGTGGCATCAACTGCTGGAGCCGACCCATGTCCCCGCTCTGCCACTTTCTTCCACCCACGGATATGCCAGCGGGGCCTGAAACAAAAGCTATTCTGTCCTGGCTGTGGTCAGCAAAGCAGCTGCTACAGGCTGCAGCAGCTGTCTGCTGTTAGAGCAGCTTTACACTAGGTTAGATGATGCTGGGAGCTCTCTCAGCTTCTGGCTGTCCAGTTGTCAGGGCTGGACACTATCTTTTTCTTCTCCTATTGCCAGCAGGAGCTCAGCACAGCTGATGCCTGGTCCAGTAGATTTGCTTTGACACTGACCCTCCTCCTGCTTCCAGCATACCACAGAAACTGCAGTTTGCTGTGGCCTTGAAAACTCTCAGCAACAAGGAGAGGGCAACTCAAGACAAGGAAAGAGGAGCCAGTGACAACTGCGTGTTCTGTGCCAACAAGGGGGTTTGCCACACAACACTACAAGACAAGAAATGTGACTCTGCAAAAGAGACAGCACGTCGCCACGCGATGGTCACGCGATTCACCACAACAGCACGCTAGTATCTCACCTCATCATCAATCATATCCAGGCTCTGAGTGAGGGAGCAACAAAGAAATGGGAAAGAAAAGCATTATAGAAACAAAATACCAAACATGTAACAGCATGTAAAAGTTCAGGCAACGGCAGCACCAAGATTTGCAAACAGATATGGCTACTCAAAACCAACAAGATTTCTTTAAAAAGAAGTATTTTCAGAAGCAAAGAGGTTATGTTGAAAGCTCAGCAGACACATGATTTGGCAGCTAAACCTGACACTGCATCAGTGAAACCCCTTTAGAGTTCCTGATCTTGACAGCCGAGAACCGGTGGGAACCTCTCTGATGGCTCCAATTTCCAAGAGCAAAAGCTCCTTAATTAGAGGAGAACTGACTGCAAGAACTGGGCTCCCTCCCCAGCCTTTCATTTTTTCATCTTCTTTAAATGCTGACAGAGCTTCCAGGGAAGCCAGGGCGGAGGAGCGCTCACAACAATGTGCTGTGGAAGGTCGAGGAGCAGCTCCAGCCTCCTCCCCTCCCAGGGTGGCTGGGGAGGTTTCCAGGGCAGCTCTTACTGAACATGCTGCCTCATCCAGAGGCACCAATTTGGCACACAGCAGAGGATGGAGAAAACACATTCATTTTTATGGACCTGCTCAGGCTTGGTACTGTAGAAGTGATAAAGTAGAGAGCTGAACATGCAAAATGAAAGCATTTTCAAGCTTTTAATTCAATACCACTCGGAACAGGACATTGCCACAATCAAATACATAATATAAAGGGAATTAAACATGGTAAGTGAATGAAATGCATTATCAAGACAGCACTAACACTAAATAAAGTGCAAATGATGACTTTGCTGTTTTCAGTAATTCATGGCATATGCAGACCTGTCTGCAGTCTCCTTTTGTTATAAATTTTTGCCCTTAATTACCTGCAGTAAGAATGGTTGGGTTTGTAGACGCAGTTTGGCAAATAGAGTTGCACAGAACAGCTCTCATTCTTTAAACCCAAGTAAACCATGCAGGCAGTAATACAAAACCTACCTATCATTAAAACAACAACAACAAAAAAGGTATGGAAGATACAGATACTTCAAGTTCCTCCTCTCTAGTAAAAACAACTTGGCTCAAATCTCACATGAAAAATATTAAGTTCTTGTGGAGTGTTTGTAAAAGAACAAATGCACAGATTTCCTGACTCCACAGGACGTGCTGCCAGCTACTGTCAAATTGTGCAACCTCACCCATAACTAAGTCACAAAACTAGTATCTTGAGAAGACTATTTTCAATACATCATATTCAGCTCAAATATATCACCAGTTTACAGGGTTAGGAATGCCTTTTTACTTTATCATTGTTGGAATAAACTCTGGTTTAAGTAATTGACTTCAAATCCACTGTGCAAAGCAAGCACAAAGAATGTGAAGTGGATTAAGACATACACATTATAATCAATACACGTACATTCAGGTACAGTAACACACAATTACTGCAAGTACAGGTCATTCTGGTAAAAACTGGTGTAGGCAAAGGGGCCTTACATCTCAACTATATTTACCAAACTGTACTGTATGTTTGGTATATCAAAACTGTCTCAGGCCTGGTTTAGTATATGTATATGTATATCTATATCTATATCTATATCTATGTCCATATGTACATATTTAGAAAAAATTTATTAGCACGTGTGAGGATACAGCATCTCTTAGGACACCAACTGCATTCCACTTCCCTACAATAGTACCACAGGCAAATATTTTAAGTCATTATTATATGAACAAGAAAAATCTTCATTTAGAAACCAAGATTAATTTTCTTCTCCAATCCTACTGCCTAAAACCTTTCCTTTATTATTTGAGTAATCAAGTGAGCTGCCACAGGAAGAAGTAAACAACTATTTCCCAAATTAAACAATTTCATCAGCATACCTCATCTGATGACAGTGCTAAGGAGTGCGAGAAGCCTGGTGTTTTAGGTTCTGCTCCTAAACCACTCAAATCAGCTGAGCTTGTGCTGCTGGGACTGAAATCATCATTGAATGTGAAATTCTGTGGAGAAAAAGAGGAGTAAGAATGAATAAATTATTGCTTAGGTGCATCTAAAAGGGAAATTTGCTGTCTTCCAGGTTGGCACAGCTCAGGAGTGATTTCAATCACTGACCAAGCCAATCACAATACACATGAGGAAGCCTAATGTTTTGTACTGTTACTATTTATAGAATGCACAGTATTTTTTACCACTCTGTACTTCATGAGACACCTTTGCCAGCTTAATGCCTCAACGAATAACAAAGGTGTCTAAAAGCAATTTCCAGATGCTTAAGATGCTGGCTCTCATCCTGGAGCTAAATGACTGCTTCTGCAGGTTAATCACTAGCATTTACTGTCCTCCAAACACTTAGGAGAAGGGTAGCACAGGCAGTAGCACAAAGAATAGCACAGAGAATTAATGAACAGAGAGAAGTGAAAACTCCTATTGAAAGAGCAAGGAGAATATCCTGTGAATCCACTTCTGAGTCCCAAATAATCTCCTTGAAAAGTGAAAGGATCCTCCCTATTTGCCTATGCCTTTAGAAAAAAACTGAAATTGAAAACAAAAAGTATCTTTGGATATTGAATGTTATTTACTGAACTAATAACCATAAAACAAACCCTGTTTTTTCTTAGCAATGCAATGAGAGACATCACATCTTACGGCAAATAATAGCAAAAGCAGGCACATATTTTTCAGGAATACAACAAAATTACCATCAGAATAAGACAAAAATATTTCACACTAGAGGGAGAAAAATGAAAAAACCAAAATATATAGAAGATTAAGGACACCATGATATTCCATTTAACTTGAATATACACTTGACAATACAGAGTCCTCTACTCTATACTCTAACATCTAAATGAATATTAAATCCAATTAATCTTTGACATTCACTTTAGAAAGTGAAACAATAAAAACAACACTACATAAGGTATCCTTCTATCTTCCCCTCAAGATACTTGTCCTATCTTTCCTGAAAACATGAAGACTTCCAAAAATATCAAGTGTTGGTCCTCTTACTTTTGCCAGAAATCCAGCTAAATATTGGTATCATGCTGTGCTTTGAAAGCCTGAATACCAGTATAGAAACTCTTAATTTAAGAGCCTGCAAACTTTACAGAGAACATTAAAATATTTTTGTGATCATTTTTCTTTCACCTACGTTTAGAATTCCTGTTCTGTTTTTCCCAGCTCTTTATAGAGAAGAAGAAAATCTGAGCAGCTTCCTTAGCTGCTTCCTTAGCCCACACAGCATTCGTAGGCCAGGAGTTCAACAGGTTTACCTCCTGTTGTGTGAAGAACATGTTTTTCTTTTTTAAGTACTCTGATTTTTCTTTCACCTCTATTTTGTGCAAGCTTCAGCTTTACAATGAATATAATCTTTTAGAATTTAGTTTTCTATAGGAAAAACACAAGATAGCCAAGGCCTGGTAATAATTAGGATAGTCCCCACAACCTCAATCTAATACTGTCTAAAAGGGTGTGCTTTTTCTCCCATTTGAAAACTATTTTTAAACAATGTTTTTTTAAATACACAAATAGGATTTACGGGTCAAAAAAATTTTTTTTTCCCCAAAAGAGAAGAGGTAAGCAAATAATTGCTCTTCAATCTTCAGAGATTTCCTTGGTGGTCTTCTCTATCAATCTGATTCAGACTGCTGTAGGCCTTGTGTTGCTCTCCCTGCCAGGTAACACAAGAACAGCGATGACCTTGCATAGCTTAGTGCACAGCAGAAGTAATCACCAGCTTTTGGCATCAAAAAAGTAAGAAATGCCTGTGGAAATTGCTATTATGAACATGCATTTGGTGGTAGAAGACAGAGAAATTAGATTTCTGATTCATATTCCTGTACAAAGTTGAGAACTGTATCTGCTTCTTTTTACAAGACCAATATAAAAAAATCAACTGCTGTAAGTCATAAGAAGTTACAGACAAAGAAATATTTTCCAGAAGTGAAAATAAACATGAAAAAGCTAAGTATATTACTAAGTATATAACTAAGGGTTATTTAAGGAGTTATCATGCTGAAACATTCATGCACATAGAAAGGAATCACACAGATGTATTAAATTGCAATAGTTCATATTTACAGTTCAAGCATCTTCATACAGAGAATTAAATCCAACATCCAGCATGCATGACAAACAGATTTCATTACTGGGGGAAAAAAGGCAGATGACTGACAGCATACAGCATTTCTTCACTTGCAAACAATTCATTTGAACATGGGTATTCCCACTACCGGTCCTGAAGAATGAAGAAAATAGCTATAACTGAATACACAAATCTAGCATTTGTTCAGTGGATCCAAATGCTAATTTCCACTGGCACCACTTGCTTTTGTTACGGTACAGCACACCACAGTTAGTTTACTGAAATAATGTACATTAAGACAGAGTAAAAAAGGTAGAACAGGGAATGGTACAATGACAGAGATGTTCTGTTTGGATGAGCTGTTACCGTACAATGAACACCATGCGCTGTTTATTGTAGTAGTCACATATTGGCCCATTCTTTTTTCCAGAATCACAAAGCCAATTATGCTACTCTACACAGTGGGAATAAGGTAGTTTTTATTTTCTACCTTTGACCCTTTTTTAGCTGGGCTTAAATTTTCAGAGGAAGGTTCGGTTGAGCTGGTAGGCGACGGCAGGTTGCTAGAAGAATTGGATCCCTTGCTGCTCTCTCCATACCATGTGAATGGTACACAGTGTGGGAGAGAGGAGGATCGCTCTGCTAAAGATTTAGTGTTTGCTGATTTCTGAAGCATCTCTCTGACAGTCCTGTTTAAGAGAAAGGAGCAGGAATATGCATTTGATTATAAAAGTAGGGAAAACAAAATGCCACAGAGGCAGTTAATTGTAGAAAGAGTGACATTCCCTGTAACTGTGACTAAAGAACGGAGTGGCATGCAGCTGGTAGGGGCATGCCTGAAATCTCTCTTTCAGCAAAAGAAAAAAATATGTTCTTTTGAGTCTTTTTCTAACTCAAGCTTTCTTAAGACAACATACACCCAGAAAATGGAGACAGATGCCAGCTGAAAATGCCTGTACTCCCACTGTTGGGATGAGAACCAGCTCCTGTCAAGAAGCCACATGTTGTGTTCATGCATTTCTGAGTCCCAGTGGTATCTCAGCATGATTAAATCATTAGACTCAGCACTGACCCAAGTGGGCCCTGGTTCCCAGTGAAGATCTGGCTTGGATTTTGAGCATAGGCAGAATGAATCAGATGCATCTGTATCCATCTATGGAGATGTTCCTTCGTTACAACAGCTAAATATACATGAAGTACTATTATCTTGCTTTTAAATTAATCAAGTATTAAAAATATTGATATAGAAAAATGAAAGAAACACCTATGGGAGTTTATCAGCTTCTCTCTTTGTAGTAACAAAAGATTGCAGTAATCAAGGCAAAGGTAACAATTAAAACCAAGAATGCCTAAATTTCATTTGCTAAATATGTCATTTGTACAGTATGTAAATTAAAAATAACTATGCAAAGTGTCTGCCTCCAGGAATTTATGCATATGTCATAGAATCATATTATTTACATCAACATATGTATTACTGTTTCAGAGCATTAAAATCCCAGTGCTCTTAGCAGCCATGTGTAAATGGCACTAAGGTAAATATCCCTCAACATCCACCTTCTGGACAGCTTCTAAGTCATTACTAACATCATCACTAGACCACATATATTGTGAAGCCTCTTTTCTGTATGGATGAAAGTGAGGTTGTCAAAGAACCCCCACCTATGGAAGCAGAAGGAGAATCCTACTCCATTTAGCAACTTAAAGAAAGATAGACGCATCTGACCCAGTCCTTTACTTCCCTCTCATCCGCTAATCTTGCTTGAACATAGAAAGTAAACACAAATGTTGTTGCCCAAATCACCTAACTTCAGGCAGAGAGATAAATGCTCCTTACTTAAATGGGGGATTTTTTTGTATCTGTTGCATTAGTGGTAGTTTCAGGAAATAATTTGAAATTTTATTTACACATCCTGAGTGCTGCTTTCTGGAAATGGCAAAATAATGCATGCAACACTCATGTGACAACATGATTAATTCTACATCAATCAGTTGTTGTAACGGACATAATTATAACAGGATGCTGTCTTTTCATCATCTTCCTTTTTTCAAAGAACTTATACAGCTTTGGACTTGTAGAGAAAACATCCTCACATTTCTTCTGAGGCAAATTATTTGGCATTAGTAACAAAAGAAGTGACAATGGCTGTTTAAAAAGTTACGCTGAAATAGTAACACTCCAGTTTACAGAGGTAGAGTAAGAATTACAAATGCTCATGAATTTCTACTTTGAAAGCAGAATTAAACTCTACTTTTAGCAACTGTAATTGGGATGTTGAACTGCATTAAAGAAATATTAAGGAACAACACAAGTGACTGATTTATCATGTGGACTAATAAGAAACTGATCTCGATGCTGAGATCTGCTCTCTCTACGGAAGACACCTATGGGATCTCACAAACATCTGTAACATACTGTGTTGGCATAAGGCGCATTCGAGTTCTTACAAACAAGTAAGTGTATGTTCATTTCCCCCAGCTTGTGGCTTGGTATCTAAATGCTGCATGATGTCTAACACCCTGCTAAGAGCACTAGCTGCCTCACAGCCTCATGAAGTGCAGAGATTTGGCTTTAACAAACCTCTCCCTGTCACCAGGGAAACCCAGCAGCGAGCATCACTGACTCCATGTCACACTGTGAGCATACGCACTGGGACAGGTTTTCTGACACCAGCAGAGAGGTGATGACTGCTGCCCAAGATCACTGAAGATCCTGCCAGATATTTGCAAAATACAAACGTACAAATGTATGCTGAGACAGAATATTGCACTTCAGTACAGTGTGCCTGAGGAAGTAAGGAAGGTTTCTTTTGCTTTTCTGATTTTATGGAGCTACACAATGTACTTGTCACTGGGTCTCCGTGTATCAGACTGTCAGTAGAACTGCACAAATGGCTACACACTGATTTACCACCACAAT
This sequence comes from Corvus cornix cornix, assembly GCF_000738735.6. Lineage (NCBI taxonomy): Eukaryota > Metazoa > Chordata > Aves > Passeriformes > Corvidae > Corvus > Corvus cornix. The sequence continues at coordinate 54,949,831 of NC_046333.1, forward strand.
GTTTTTTTGAATAGCATTCAAACTTTGCTTTCTTCCAATAACTCCTCTATCATGTAGGTTTTTTGCATTGTTTTACGTGCAGAGTTTTTGACTTGCTATGACCTTTCTAGACTTTTGGAACATATTAAGTTTGCTTAGCTCTTCTGACTTTGTCTTTCATACCTAGAACCAACTATCATGCTGTGATGTTGTCAGACTCCTAAGTATGTAAGGAGAGGCCTTCAATAAAAATCTACACTAGCTTTTGTGGAGAAGATTGCCTGCTGTCATTGTGAACATTCATTTATTTATTCAGATATTGGTGATGTGGTCTCATCAGATCTCACAAGGAATTCACAATTCCTTGCCTGAAAGTTGTTGATGTGACATGATGTCAGCATTTTTCCTATTGTTCAACTTAAGATGTTCATCTTCAGGAAAAAACCCCTTCTGAAAGCATTCCTAGTGTGGGTACTGCAAAGCTGCAGTGAACAGCTGCTGCCCAACCTTGCTCTGAGGCTTTAAAAAAAAAATATGTGGAATTGTGTCAAGGTTTCTGGTTCATGGATATTATTAACTGACTGGGTGCATCTTGTAGGGCTGCTCTGAAAATCTATTTCTGCAAACCCCATTAGTGGATGCAACAGCAGCAGTGATCGAGTTAGACTTGGTGATCCTTCTGAGTCACTTTCAGCTTGACAAATTCTATGATTCTATGACATTATAAATCTCCAAGTGTTTTTAGATTATATGTTAGTCTTTTGTGAGCCAAGGAATCTAGGTTTGTAAGATCAGGTTATCTCAAAGCTTAACACTTATTTATGAAGTCAGTGGAACTGTTAATATTCCATCTGCTAGGATGATTAGGTTTTTCCAATGTTTCTGGCACATAATTTCGTGCCTCCTCAGTCTCTCACCCATACCTACTGCCATAGGTGACCCTAATAGCTTCTTTCTCTTTCCGCTTCTTGCCCTTGTTTGAACTCCTTCTCAAGGGAGCCCTACAAGAATATCAGAAAAAATCAGGAAACATCTTTGAAATTTAATTTTCAATTGTTTTAATGAAGAAGAAAAAGTATTTTAAATAACAAAATGCTTACCCAAGATCTGCAAGTTTTCGCTTTAGTTTTTCTGTATGCCCCATAGTAGGGCTAGTTGATCTTGCTGCCTGAGCACTTGTGGCACCATCTAGGATACATTTGTACATGGAAGAATGTACATTATTAATTTTTAATTGCTACTTTCCATCCAGAACACTTTGTGCATCTTTTCATAATTAGATACCCCTACATGTACATGTGTGTGAGTACACAATTTAATTAGGGGAATTCTCATTTTTAGGAAGATGGTGTGAACAGGAATAAAAATAAGTACTTTCAGAATTCAAAAATACACAAAGATCTTTTTTTAATTAAAGAAAATAAGAAGTTAATATTGGTTTATTTTTAATGAGTATGTAATAAATTGAACAACATGAAGTATTTCTAGGCAAACATTCCAGTGAATCCATTTTTAAACTCAGCAGTAGTTTGCTTAAGTTTATTTTTTTACAGAATTCATTTGGTATGTGTGCTTTACTTCCAAAATGACTCCTAACTTCTTTTTTCAACTTTGGAGCCAAGGGTACCTTTTATGATGGATGTGCTATGAAACAGTTAATCAGTTTAGCCTGAACATCTTTGTTAAATTAAATATCTCACCTAAAATCTAACCATTCTGAATTTAAAACAAAACAAAACAAAACAAACCCCCCCCCAAAAAACAAATAAACTCCCCCCCAAACCTAAAAGTAGTTTAGTTAATAAATTTGCCCTGAGGCATCTATCAATTTTTGATCTCTTCTACAAATGCTATTAAACCCTAAAGAGGAAACAGCCTGCAGTACCTATAAAGCCAAAACAATGAATCTGAGTCTGGCAAACATCCTGTGAAATCTATATGGAAGCTAAAAGAAAACACACAGTAGTTTAAAAATTCAGACACAGTGACCCTTAAACATAAAGAGCGTCCCCAAATACCCTAGAGGAAGCAAATGAAGGTCAGTCATTCATGTCACTTGTGGTTTGGTGGCTTTTGCAATGTGACCTCAGACATACAGTAACTTTAACTGGAAGCACTGCTGGGTTGTAGATTTCTCCTACTGTTGCTGACTTAAATTAAACACTCAACATTAACCCAAAGCACCACAGCACTATCACGGGATAGTCAACTATGTATATAGAACTTTGTGTGTTGCTTGATAGATAATACCTGCCCAAGTTTTCATTTGAGCAAAAAATTTCATGTGCAATTAATTGGTTCTTAAATCCTTTGAAAAGCTGGAAAATAAGCCCTTTGCAATACCCACACTCTAAAAGCCATACTGTTTCCACCAACACAAGTCCTTATGCTAAAAAAAAAAAATTCAAGAACTAACGAGTAATCTCATTCCAAAAAAGAAAACAAAAAAAGGTAATATGAAGAATGACTAAAGGAAGATGAAGTTGCCTAAGAAGAAATCCATTCCCCAAGGAGGTCAAGGAGAACTTTAGGCAATGCACACTCTGCATCAACCCTACACTGTGCATTCTTCTTTCCTCTTCCCTCTTAAGGTCCTTTCACCTTTAATGCACTCTTCTCATTTAGCCACTGCCAAAATTGTCACAAGAATTAAAACTTGCAACGTTTATTTTCACACTAGCTATTCACAGGCAAGTGGGGCTTCAGGACAAGGGGCAGTGGGTTTTTTCGGGAAACTTCTTAGTGAAAGGCAAGAAATGATAAAGTACACTGTTTTTGTATACTTTTTAAATTAAAGCATGGAATTAGATGGAAGTTTTGCTGCTGCAGTAGAAAAAATTAGTCTGGAGAGCTCAGCAGCAATACATAGCAGCTAGTTGGAATGACAAATTTCTATTTGGGCTCTTGTATCCCTATGATCCCCCTCCCACACAGCTGGGGCCATCCTTTAAATAATGATGACTTGATGAGGAAAATATTTGTGCTGGCTATGGGACACAGTGGAAAATGGATAGGCTAGGCCCCAAAACCAGCTTCACTGGCAGAGTGGATCTGAATCTAGAGGGTCTTGCACGCAGGAAGTACTCAATGCTTGGCACACGGCAGTGACCAAGAACCAGAGCCACAGGTGCCCTGCCTGGGCAGGACGGGACTTTGGCCACCCTGGATGGGTGCATCTTCCCCGACTCCTTCCAGTTCTTCAGAGAAGGTAATGGAAAGCTGGTTTCTCAGAATAAATCACACAGAAGCTGTTTAATCCATCACTTCCAGCCTCTAGCTGAAAGCTGTGTGGCTGATGGATGTGGAAGACGCTAGACCTCACTCCCCTGCCCAGGGTCACAAAGCACTTGCAGCAGCCTAATGTCAGTGAGCACTGCCCACTGCAGTCACCTTGCTGCCTTATCAAAGGATGATGCTGTTGCACAAACCAGGCAGAACAGAAGAAAATAAAGTCATCACATATACATGAAGAATCTGCTCATCATTTTGCAATGGAACTAATCTCATGCCACTTCAGCCCTTCAGCCACAACACTGCGGGATCTCTTACGAAAAAGAAAAGACAAATGTGAGCTTGCTAATGCTCATTTTTACTACTGAGAGACTAACCCATGGACATGTGTGTGTCCATACAGGTGCTCTCTCTCATCTCTAAAAAATCCCACCTGAACACACAAAACAAATGCAATGTCTCTTTTTATTTTCTGAGCTGTATGAGTTTAACAGCCAAATTAACAATCATTTAAAATAGCATTGCTGCAGCACTTGTTGCCAAACAACTGCAGTAGTACGTTCATTCTTGTAGGACCTATTAAATACTATTTTTTCCACTCGAAATTAAATTGCTCTGGTTAATTCTAATGTATTACTCAGCAAAACCTGGGCACACCCAAAAGCATTGGTTGTTTACTTAACGGTCACAGTGAGGAAAGTATTACAGCAATATTTAGACAGAGATTGTTTTTCAAATCTAAAATGGAAAGAGTGACACGGGGCAGAATGCAATGCCCTATTCCTTGCACTACAAGGTTCGTTTCCACTAATTTTTTATCAAGGTATTTTTCATACATCAGTTGGAAATGCAGGATTTAGGATCTCCCTGACAAACCAATCATCTATTCAAGCTGAATTTGTAAAGTCACATTCTTATGTTCACACCCTTACTTTTACTTGCAAAACTCAAATATTAAATTTAACTTGGAATCCCTAACAATTTAACCTAGTTGCAACCAGCAGTTTCAGAACTCATGTAAAAATGCTTGCAATATATTAACCTATCCTAAATTCAGAATAGTTCCATTACTCTGTCTTTTATGAACCTGTGTGAAAGCCCTGTATAAAGATGAAGAAAAAACAGGGTTTAAATCAGTAGCAAGTCTTTTCAGACACACAAACATAAATCTTCAATAAATTGTTTTTTTCAGTTAATTCAAGCAAGCCAACCTCCGTTATGAACCTACCTAGACCTCCTCCTGCAGCCCTCACTTACAAACAATTTTTATTATGTATTTTAGCTTATGTGGCAGTTTGAAAATGCAAGGTGCATATCTAAGAATGCTGAAGTAGTGTCAAATGCTAATTCTGACCTGAAAATGCATCTGAAAAGGACAGCTCAGTATTCTGTGACATATCAGATTGTTTATTCTTATAATAAACTGGTATCTGAAACATATACCTGAACTACATATAATTGCACCCTGTTTTATCCATCTAGCATTTAAAGAGTCTGAATTAAATTAATAACAATGAGGCCAATCTCCCTAAGAAATTCCTTTGGTTTTTTTCTGTAAATGAAAATTCTCCAGACACTAACCTCTCATTAAACCTAGACTTTGCTGCCTCTCAGCAATTAAAAGCTACAATCTGTTGTTCTTGCTTCACACGCCTTTCCGCACCCTCCAAAAAAATCATCTAGCAGAGCCAAAATCACATTATTTGAGTAAGTACACTGTGTTAAGCATGTTTCTAATATGGACGTGTCCCAAGGTCAAATAACACTTTTTTTTTGAAAACACAATACAACATTTTCTTAAAGGCAACTTCCCCCTGGTTTTTTCAGTGAAAAATTTTTTGTCTTTCCAAGAAAGACAAAAAAAAAAGAAAATAAGCAGTTCCCTATCCCATTTTAAATGTTTTCCTTTTCTTATATCACCATACAAGGGCATTCTTAAGTTTTTGACTTCCAGGTAGGCTAAAGAAATTACAAGATGTTGACCTTCTAGTAGCTAAGGTCCTACTGCACAACAAAAGGTCATAAAGCAGATAGATGAAAGTGAGCAAAATGATGCATCAATTTATTGTAAAAGAAACAGTAATACCTTTATCCTGTAAAACATTCCTGCCAGCTGGGTGATGCAAAGGAGATGCTTCAGAGCTGTGCCCAGATTTTGAAGGAGAGGAAAGTGGAGTGTCTCCCTGAGCATATGGGGAAAGGACACCTCCTTTGTGGTGCTGTTCTTCTTCTTGGTTTTCAGTTAGGTTGTCAAGTGAGATTGCTGCACTGCTAGCCACAGGGGAGAGGGAGGAAGCACCAGAATCTGATGCTGGTGAGGATGCTCTCATGCATAAGGGCAGTGGTGATTTTGAAATGTGCATGGGACTACTGTAACTGTGTGATGGCTGTTGGTATAAGAGATTATAGAGCAGGTTATACCACTTAGTAAGCAAACAGAGCAAGATTTACTTTGAACATGCAATTCTTTTATTCATTATTTAGCTTTCTATTTGTATGAAATACTGTAGCAATTCATGGCATTACCCTTTGATACCACACACAGTGTTGTTTATTGGTATTTGCTTTCAGACAAAGTCAGAATAGGACAAAACAATGAGCAAATATTGTATCAATTGTGTTAACAAATTAACAAATAGAGAAGCGCACAATTCAAGCTCCTGTCACCTCCTGCATAAATGAAAGGACCCGCTCTGCATTATAAAGCACATATAAATCAAAAAGACCAGGATTCCAGTTAAAACACAACAGAACCACAAAAACGGGTGTGCTGACTCAAAAGGAGACCAGACTGGCACATCACTCAAGGACATTCACAGCATACTGGCCACAGAGGAATAAATACTGCCTGTGCTACAATGAAAGGATAAAGATAGAGGATGAAATGACTTACAGGGGCAATCTAGCACTCCATAGGAGGCCTGAAAGATAGGGTAGAGTCCTTCTCACCTTTCGTTCCAGGCTGTCCTCCCCATCAGTTGAACTGATGCTATCATACAGCCGCGTTCTGGAAGGCCTCTGCCGCTTGTTCTTCACTGAGAGCTGAGCTCGAGTCTTCAGAGCTTTGGAGTCCAGTCTCTCTGTTTCTGGAACTGCTTCATTGAAATCTGTATGGAAACATGATTTGAAGCTGTTTAACTGAAGGATCTTCTACTACTTTTTCCTAACAAAAGGAATTGTACAAACAATTGCAAGTACCTGCACTTTGCAGAGAATCATAGAATCATTTAGGTTAGAAAAGACGCATTTTACTTGTACCTGTATCTTCATAACTCCTATATTACCCCCAGAAAAAGTTATTTGCATAAACAAGTTTATCTGTACAGATTCAGCAAGGGCATAGCAAAGAATCAACTGCAGATATTTAGGAATTCAACAAAGTATTCCCACTGTTACGCAGACGACCACACAAACCCAGCTGTACCAGCCCAGAAAGCAGATCCACTCAGACTCCTTCAAAGGGAGTTGCATGTGCTTGTCCTGCAGACAGTTCTCCTCTATCAGGGTATAAACATCATTAGGTGATACATGAAAACTGGGTAAGTATTTCATATAAAAAATGGAACAATGACACCATCTTACTTGCCTGGCTTCAAAGACACCCATTTCCTGAATGTCTCGTGAGCAAGGTATACTGAACATTTCATATATGACTTGCCTCTACAACTAAAACTAATACAGTTGCACTTGTCTTAGCTATCAACCATCCACTCAAATGAAATCTGAGTATTGCAGCAAATCTAACATTTTACAAAGCTGCAGTAATTAAGACTAAAAACATTTTAAAAGGTCTTTTTTTATTTTACACCAGAAAGAGAATAGATTCTTTATGGTGTTAACAATTGTTTTTTCAACTCTCACAGTAAAAATCAAACAATAATCCATTAGATTGACTTACTTGTCTACATACTGCATTCACAATACACTAATCAATTAAAATCTGATCTTACAGATATTTTTGCTTTTCTTCTACACGTAAGAGTTAAATTTTACTTCACATGATACTACAGAATAATTAGCACTGCCTGACTTGCAATTATGCTTCTGCCCTAAGTACCCTACAGGATAACTACACATTGTGACGGCTTGAACTGCTTGTATTTGCTCTTCCAGGGATACACACTTCCATACATCCCTTTGTTTCATTGTTGAAATTATTCAAACTATCAACACAGGACTGCAAATGGTATTCACAGAAGTGCTCATATGGGCCTTCTTAAAGCAAAAGACCATCCTCCACCCCATCACTGGTTTTGCCCTGCTTTGTTGCAGTGGAACTGGGCTGCTGTCAGATGGTCTCTGCCCCAGACACATGTGCTGCCACCCCCAGTCCCAGCTCCCTCTTCTGCAGAGACTGGCTGGCCCTCACAGCTCCCAGCACAAACCCACAACCTCACATGATGCTGTAGAAATCTTCCAACCCACTGGGAAGTCTGGAAAATCTCTCACATAAAAATCATAATAGTTTTTATTTCACTCTCAGAGTCAATGTCATGACACTTTCATCAGACGTTCAACCACTTGACTCCAATGTTCTTCCATCTGAATTATTTCAGTACCACTGTGAAGCAGGAAAGACCTCGCCTGTACTCCCACTGTTTTTTCCATTAGACAGGCTGACAGAATTTAAAATCTCTTGTGAACTGATGCATCCCTGGGTATCCAAAGACACCCAGAAAGTACAGCCACAAAGTGTCTTGAATGGGCACTTGCACAGAGATGTCAAAGTCTGAGACTGTGAAAGCTGGCCTCAGCACTGAACTGTTTAGATTTCAAACCAGTGACTCCTGCCAGTAAACAGCTTGATTCTCTACTGCAGACACAGCTCACAATCACTAAACCAGAAAGCTACAATGCACTTTATCCATTTTTCTGGACTCTCAGAATAAACCATGTATTTGTAAAGGAAACACACTCCCTAGTCTAGTATTCCCTGGCAAAGCAAAGAAAGAATTATGTGGGCCATAGTAGTTTTGATTTTCTCTTTTTAACTTCCACTGATGTTACTGGCAGCCCCTTAAGCTCAGTGTGAGGTTATGTTACAGCCTGAGGAGTCGTGCAGTCTGGCAGGATGCTAAACACGGCCAGAGCACCAGCAGTGTCAGGAACATGCTCACATGTTTGCAACCATCAGGCTGCATCCACTGCCTCCTCCCAAGTCTCCTACCATGTAAGCATGTAATAAACACCTCAGATCACACTGAAACAAAAACATACTTGATACAATTTTAATTAAAATATTATATTTTTACATAAATTAATTTTTTTATGGAAGACAGACCTGCAAACTTCTGAACAAAAATTCTGGGATGTGGCTGTCTACATGCAGTCCTACCCCAGGAACATAATGCAGAGGGCTTGATCAAGAAGCATGTGTTATACTTGCCAAACATGAGCCAGAAAAGAGACTGGAGCACCTGTGTGAATGTCACAAAGACAGTGTGCACAACCCACAGCACCCAGAGAGACTCTACTCACCTCCAAAACATTGTGGACAACTCCCCTGCCCTTTACAGCTCCTCTGCAAACATCCATGGGTTGATGGCAGGTTCTTTTCTTAAAAGGTTTAAACAAGAGTGATACAGAGACCTAGGCTCTGTGCAGAGCAAGTATCACTACATGACGGCCTGATACAGACCTCAGAAACTGATACAGAATTTATTGGAAAAGGTATATGGAAGTCAAAGAGAGCTACAGTATATTTAAGGATATCCTTACTTTAAAAAAGGAGGGGTTTTGTCTCTTGTTAAAACCAAATGCAGTCTGGAATCTAAGGTCTAACTATGCTGCTTCTGCTTTCAAAAAATCATTGCCAATTATCTATTTTTCCTAGCAAATAATTTTTGGTTTTATTCGTGTGGTTAAACTTGAGCATTTAAATTCACAGATCATCTAGTCTAACACTCGGAAGCAACTAACACTGGTAAGTAACATTTCTCCAGGGGAACATTTTTGCAATGAAAGAAAACAGCTCTTTGAAAATTTTCATGCAAATCCATCAATTGGAAAACATAATTTTGACACACTGAAATGCAGATTTTTAACGCTATACTAAGAACTTCCAAATTTTTAATGAATTTTACAATTTTTCTTTTTTTTTTGTTACATGTAGAAATTCCTGGATTTTAGCTCTTGAGCCACAAATGTGTGTTGACATTGTTACAACAGTACATGTAAGCACCATTTTTCTGAGTCAAGTGAAGAAAACATACTTACCTCTCCTGACGCAAACTGAAAGGACTTGTGTTAACAGTACTGCTAAGTATTAAATGTTTTATAACACTTACTGAGTCTCTGTAAAGATGACCTTCTTGTCATCCTGGGTACTTTTCTGAACTTCAGATATTTCAGTACTATTAACATTTGACAGAAAAAAACAGGCCTGTGAAGGTTTGTGGAAATCAATTGCACAAGGTCTGCATATCACCTAATACCATTTCAGCAGGACTAGCTCTTCTTTATACACATAACTTGTTAAAAATGTAATTCATATTGATTTGTTTGTAAGGCAATCTTGTTGGGGTCCACACATGAAATGACTGCTAAAATATAAATTTTAATAAAACACCTCTGTGCTTGTTAGAAATTAATTTTTTTCATAATGTATTGCTTTTATAAATAATATTATAGTTGATAGGAATCCTGGGCTGCATCAAAAGCAGGGTGGCCAGCAGGTGAAAGGAGATGATTCTGCCCTTCTGCTCTCATCAGACCCCACCTGGAGTGCTGCCTCCAGCTCTGGGACTCCCAGCCTAAGAAGGACATGGAACTGTTGGATCAAGTCCAGAGGAAGACCACAAAGTTGATAAAGGGACTGGAGCACCTCCCCTATGAAGACGGGCTGAGAAAGTTGGGGCTGTTCAGCCTGGAGAAATGAAGGTTGTGCAAGGACCTCACAGCACCTGCCAGTATGTGAAGGGACCCTACAGGGAAGCCAGAGAGGGACTCTTTGTCAGGAACTGTACTGACAGGACAGGGAGCAATGGTTCAAACTGAAAGAGGGGACATTTAGATTAAATATATTGAAGGAATTCTTTACTGTGAGGGTGGTGAGATACTGAAGCAGGTTGTCCAGGGAGGCTGTGGATGCCCCATCCCTGGCAGTGTTCAAAGCCAGACTGGATAATGCTTTCAGCAAACTAGTGGGAGGTGTCCCTGGCCACAGCAGGAGGGTTGGGACTAGATGATCTTTAAGGTACTTCCAACCCAAACTATTCTATGATTCACAGGCGTTATGGTTTGGTTCAAAACAAACCTTGACTTAAGCCATCCAGGCAGGTCACTTGCTTAGTATCTAGTTTTTCCACTGGATCTCCTCTAGAAACTTCTCCAAAAGATGTCTGCCTTTCAAAAATGTTGTTGTTATTGTTAACTTGGCTTCCATTTTGCTTCATTAGCCTGAAAACTTCTGCTTCCAAGTCTTGTATCTGAAAGAAGTACAACACAGTATTACCAATAATATTCACCCTGATACACCCTCCCCATTAGAGTTGTTATTTTTCCAGAATATCAGACAGAATTGTCTCATTCTTCAAATATATAAGAGTAAATGCTACTCACACGAGCTTGTAAGCCTTGAACCTCTACAAGGTGTGCTTTCTCCAAATCTTCTATTTTCTTTCGTTCAGCTTCCTGGCGTTTGATGAAGTCAAGTTCTCTTAGGAAAAAAAGAAAGAGATATATTTGCTGTCATCAAAGCAATCAGATTGAAACAAAAACCAAAATGTTTTGCTACTCATCAGAAAAATCTGTCCTTAGCAAATAAATTATCACTTACTTTATAAGGACTATGAAACTGCAATCAGGACAAAACCCTAAGCAGTTTAAGTGATTATGCTAGGTGATGATATAAAAATGGCAAGGGCAACTTATCTGGAAAAAAAAATCTCAATTCTTACTGATAATCAAAACAGTTAAACCAGTTTCTTTTCCTAATCTGTGTTTACAACAAAAACAACGTAGCTTAGTTTATGCTGTTCTCTGTTGTAGGAAATGGAGCAAAGTCTCTGTTTTACTAGGGTATGACTGTGCTCCTTCACAGAAAGGACATCCTCTAAGTTTGCAGGTACAGATCAAATCTTTGAAAAGAAATCTGTTAGGTCAGTTTAGGAGTCTGAGGTATTTAAAAACAACTGACTAGATCTTTTACTAATATAAAGCAGAATATCAATAGAAAGCTATCCAAATTCATTCTAGTGACTTTCCCTATCCCTTTTTATTTTCATGAATATTTATGAATACCAAAGAAATTTGTGATAGAAAGCACACAAGATGCAAACTAGTTCTGGAACAGTCACGAAATTCCAGGATGGGTAATGATATTTTGATAATCTAACCCCCTTTTCAATGGGACAGGATATTCATTCCTGCAATCCCAGTTATCACTTGACACTGTTGTATGTCTTTGAGTTTCCTTCTTTATATATTTCAGCAGAAAATGAAAACAGCTGCTGCCAAAAAAAAAAAAGGTAATTTGGGGAATGGAAGCTGTTATAGAAATACAAGATGTTATTATTCTTGCTAGCCACCAGGGAGAGGGGATCACATGAAACAGAGGGGGCCAGGTAACCATCAGTTAGCTCAACTCAGCTCAAACATTCTTGGCATCTACAAGAAGAAGAAAAATAAAATGTAAAATGTAAAAAACCAATATTCTTTTTGATGTTACATTAGTACACAGCAGGAATGAATCCAGCTGATACAATACCAATATAAATTACTACAAACTTGCTAATCAAATGCTTTACTATGATTACTCTTAGCTGTTTGAAATTACATTGAACTATCTCCTAATTCTGAAACACACCAACCTGGAATATTACAGACTAAGTCTTTATTTAGGTACAGTGTGACTACAGCTTGAATACTAGCATTTTTCCACAATAAAGAGTTCATGCTTTTCATAAATAAAAACGTGGAAAACAGTGTTTACCTTACAGGTGTTTAACAGTGGGTTTCATATTTCAAAATAAATCACATACATGTTTTCTATCTGGCCACTAAGTCATTTGCTGAGCTTGGTGTAGCTGCTTACTTTTGCTGAAAATCCTTGATTAATTTCTTTGCCTTGTTATATTTCTTCTCCAGAGCCTGATACTGGCTTTGCGTCTCCTTGAGGTGCTCATTCACCGTGTGACACAGGGTTTGTGCCTCAATCCAATAACTCTCTAATTTCATCATCCTTTCCTTATTCTCCTCAATGTTCTGCTGGAGTTGGGTCTTCTCCAATTCCCACCTCACCTTCTCATTCTCAGCAGCCTGCAGCTGAACAAAGCAGTGGAGATGCAGTCCATAAAAAGCTGCAAAGTGCAGCCTAATAGTTTAGGATTAATTCAAACAATGTGAATAGGGAGAATCAGTGAATTAGTAACTACTATAGCAACATGCTAGCAGTGGGCAGAGTGTTACAGGACAAAGAAAACAGGCTGACACATGTATTATTCTTCCTCATAAAACCAAGCAGAGTTTTTGCTCAGTGTTCCAGTGCAGCTTCTATGCTTCTCTGGGTTATAGTAACCTATCTGACTGACTGACATTTAAAAATCTCAATAGTGGGGTACTCAGGCAAACTGCCAGGTTAATCAGCCAGCACACGGGATGCATTTTGCTTTATGCATGTGACTCAGGTTCTACAAAGCATTCACACACTTTCAGAAAATGATGACATTTCTTATTTTGGGAAGGGGGAATTTGATTTCCTGATTTTTTTTTTTTTTAAATTTTTTTTTTTTTTTTTTTTTTTGTGTTAGGGCTGTTGTCATTTCCTAACTGAAGCTATCTGCAGGTTTCAGTGTTTGGTGCTGAATAAGGGTAGGGTTATACAGCATCTTGTGTAATTTAGCTCCTAGAATTCAGTGAACAAAAAAAGCCTTAACATCTCTGTTTATTTATCAAGACTTTTTAATTTGCTCTAGGCAGTTCTGCTAGCATCATGGCTGATACACTCCAAAAAAATTAACTTGTTTGCAGTTGTATTAGTAACATACCTAAACTAGCCACATTTTCTTCAGCTCTATTGAAAAGACAAGGTAAAAAGGTCCAACACTAAAAGGCACATTAACCCTAATTTTGCAAATGGATTTGCATAGATGGATGTTTACACCCACACATTGATGCCATCAAGTCAATGGGCCTCGGCACAATCCCAAGGGATCGACTGTGTGGCTCCAATTGCTAGATTGGAACTGGAAAGCAGAGGAAGAAAAGATTTTTGAATTTTCTGACTGAGACAGGACAACAGAAATTGTCCTTACAGAAAATAGTTGCACTTTGAATTTCTTTTTAACAGTAATTTACGCTGATTTGATAAACACTATGCAAAATACACAGTGAGTGCAAATGCTGCTGGAAAGAAATAATAATCTAAAATCTTTTCTGAAGTACAATTTTCTCTTTTTCTTATTTTTTTTTCCTTTATAATGCACTCAGACTCAAAGAGAAGGATGTCATTATAAAACGTAATACTGCTGAACAACTGAATAATCAGTTGGGTTCCCATAAAGGTTACCCTAGTACAAAAAAACCCAATTCATTTTTATTGCTATGGCAGATTTAATTTATTAACTAGCAGCTGATTGTGAAATAATGTTTTCTTTTAAACTGGTCATACTTTTCCTTCCTAGACTATCTTTTAAAGAGAACTGCATCAACATGAAACAACACTTTTTCTTCTGTATATAAAAATAATTTCTATTAAATACCTTTAAACAAACCAGGTTTTTTAAAAATGTCGATAAAGGAAAGTAGCGATAGTAGAGATACTTTAACATCTCTGGTAAATAAAAAATCTACTAACTTCAACTTGAATATTCAATCCAAATATAATTTTAAAACCTGAAAAAATGCATCAGAATTTTAAAACTAGGAATCTGCCACTTAGTCATTATGGCACTCCTTAAAACATATGTTTAATTGAAGCTACAAAAGTTGGCAGTTCCTTTTCATAGCAGCACTTAAGATTTTTACTTGAAACTTGGAATAAAGAATATACACCAAGACAAGATTTATCTGAGCCACAGTGCTTCTTAATCAGCCTTTAGTAAGGATGTTGACTTCTCCATCCACATAAAGATACATGTTTTCAGATCTGATTTTGCATGAAGAAAAAAAATCATATATTAACCATATATTGATTCTTACCTTTGTCTTCAGCTTCTGAATTTCAGCTTCTGTAACTGCGTGTTTGATTTGTAACTAGAATTGAAAATATAAAATAAACACGTGAAGTCACAGAGAGTACTCCGGTATTTTTAAAGCCTGTGCTGCAAGTTGAATACCTTATTACATAGCAGAAGGCCCCGAAGAGTGCTGCAGTGCAGTAGATTGTAAATTAAAATGTCTAGCTTGCAAAATGACTCAGTCTGTGCAACCTAATTAAAGATAGGATGCCGTCTAACCACTCATAATTTCAAATCAGAACATCCAATCTGTTTAGCAAAACCAAATGTCTTATGTTTAAAAAAAATAGATGTTATCCTGCTGGGCTTTGCTCTCCTCTGATGTGAATGTGAAATACATCCCAGTGCTGAAAGTCCCACTGCACTGATTAAAGCAGGCACGTTACAAAAAAGCAAATATGGAAATAAGCGATTTAACAACTCAAGAAGTCAGGAAAACCTTGAGGGAAGACTCCACACATTTATTTCATGCAAGAAGAAAGGTAAGCAGATGCTATCCTTCACCATCAGCTGGAGTTACTCTGCTCAAACCAGCTAATCTCAATCGAGAGCAGTTACACAGGGAAACTGTAAATAACAGCAACAGCATTGAAGCACACAAAGCAATTGCAAGCGGATTAACAGCCCAGGCACTGTGCTAAAGGTTGTAGTTACATCACCAAGCAGCCACAACAACAGGGGATCAGGGAAAGGGTTGGTGTGGAGGACCTGGCATCCACCTGAACACTTGCTGTGGGATTTCTTCTGTACTAACCTATATTAGTCTGATCCTGTGAACAGTCACTACTTTGAGTGTATTTATTAGGCAACATCCTGAAACACTGTTAGTTTTACCACAAAGGTCTGCTGTTCATAGGCTCCAGGAATGCTCTGAGGTACAAACCGAACCACAACTTCAACAGCATAACCCCAGTCCAAATGGAAATGATCATGCCCATGTGCCTAACACCGGCCTGCACCCCAATCCCTGCTGCTGTGCTATTTAGAGCAGGCAGCACAGACAAACTTCTGACAGGCCCCAAAACCTTACACTGAATCAGTGACTCATGGACATAGGGTTTGGAGCTGAAAGCAAGGGCAAAAACTGAATTACAGCCTGAGCTAGCACTGCAGTGGAGACAAGGCCATTGTCCATTATTTATTAATAGAAAGAATAGTTACAGAAAAGCATGTTTACATGCAGGTTACTTCTCCTACAAGACTTAACATGAGCTTTTGGGAATAGCTTATGTTGAGCTAATAGAGTATGTGAGGTCGTTGTACTCAACCAGAAACTAACATCTCTGGTGAAGCAATGGCTACATTCTTGAAGACCCAGCTGTTAGTAAGAAAATGTGCAAATTAATCAAAGGAGAAGTTCTTCTGGAAGAGAGGAATAATTTTCAAAGTAACAGGAGCTATCACTGAGCTGACCAGTACAAGTATCTCTGAAAAATGCAAAGCTAATTTAGAAATTCCCTTTTCATGAAGTCTCTTGAATACCTTTCTTGTGGCGCAGGAAATGCACACCCTCATATACAGTTTGGTTTGCAAATCAGCCTTAATTAATATACTGAATAAACCTAGTCCTTTAAGGTCGAGAATTCCTCAATTTATGCTGGACACAATAAAGGAGACACCAATTCACCAGTTCCATTTAGGAATCTTCTTTCCAACACTCATTTCTTGGTCACAGTCTCCAGAGGAGACTGTAAAAACTTCTAGTGCCCACGATCATCTGTTACTTATGCACACTTTTTGACTTTGCACTGAAAAGTGTGACAACTTCATGTGCTCAGTGAGAGCAGAGGTAAGATTTCATTTCAAGTGAAACCAGGCACTGACTACAGCAGCTTGCAGAAACACAGGTAATCACAGGGCTCCTGAGGAAGTGCCACAGGGGAGCAGGGCTACTGGCCCAGGATGGAGAGGTGCCTGTGCAGCTGGGAACAGGGCACTTGGCAACCCGGGAGCTGGTGTTAATGGCAGGAAGTTGCCAGTGAAGCTGCTGCACCCAGTAGGCCAGGAAGCTGAGAAGGACATACACCTTTTTATAGTTATACATATTACAGGAAACAAAGGAGATATTTTAATTAGCATTTGCAAGAAGTTACTTGCAATTTTTGAGCCCAGTCATTCCAACCTCTGATCTGCAATTTTCAGAGATTGAGAATTGTTTTCTTTCATCATTGCATTCCTGTTAATAGTGAAAAATTATGAAAGAACCATCTCAAAACATCATGGTGTTTATAAAATGCCCAGCCCTTTGCTTAGTTCTACTGCACTGCTCTGGGATGAGATAAAATCAGGGTAATAATGCTTGAGCTAGATTTTCCCCTTTGCAGACTTCATAATGAAATCGAAAAGCCAAGACTCAAAGCCTTAGGCTACCTGCTGACAGTCCACTCCCATCTCTTCTAAAACCCCACAAATCCATAAGGAGCACTTAAAGAGCTTATTATTACATACACATAAACTCCAAATTGTTGCATAAATGACAATCTGCTCAGGTACAGATGGTTTTAACAGCTATTTCCATGCTCTCTGTTATTAAGTTAAAAAAATGAACACTGAGCACCCAGCCAGATCATTGAATGAGTACGTGGTACAGCAGATCCCACTGAGGCAGAAGAAAAAAGACACTTTTCTGCTTAACAGAAAAATGTGTAGCTGGATAGGTACTTTTTAAACAAAAATAACTAATTATGCTTGTAGAATAGATGAGAAATACTAACACATTCATAGGTTAGACTAAATAACAGGCAAGGTCAACTATTTGGCAAGAAAATCTGGACTCTACAGCTAAAATTTTTTTAAGCAAGTTTACTAACAGGGGATCAGAAATCTTTATTCCATGTCCTGTATAATGCCAGACAAATTCTTGGCAGATACTATTCTATTTTTTTTTTTGTTTTAAGTCAATATAAAATTGTGATGGCTTCACTTCAACAAAGACATTTTGAGTAAATTTGGGCACATTTCCTATTCAAATATGTCGTGACAAGCTAATTAATTTTCTTCAAACTAATAAAACTTGTTATAAAAGGTAAGTTTTAGAGAGAAAATGGATTGAATTCATCAAGACTGCAAAAGGTAGAATGGATGAAAGTCTGTCAAATGTTAAAATATCAGGGGTATACTGGGAAAGAAAGTACACATTAGAATCTAATAATCTCCATGACAATTTTTACGTAATCATTATATATTTTTTGCATATAAAAATCATGCATTTTCCATATATTTCATTAAAACATGAAATAATGAATTCTTACATAAATGTCCCTTTTCCCTACAGATCTTGTCTCTCTTCAATCATCACAGCTAAAATAAAGTTTCTAGCTATTTCTCTCAATGCAGTTAAGAAAAAGCAGTCCTATTTTTCCTGCTTTACAGCCAGGAAAACAAGACTTTCAGAAGTACAGTGATTCACCCAGGAATGCCCATCCCTCTTCTGACTTTCATTGCAAAAGCAAGGCATTTCAAATAAGAGTGCTCTCACAGTATGGGAACACATTTTTTGTTGCAAAGACTGAATTCAACTAATTAGGTCAAACTATTATGCTTAAAGATTATGTCCTACCCATTTGCCTAATACTTTCATTAATCTCTGGAGTAAGAACAAGAAAGAACAGTTATTCTTTAACTACAATTCCAGAAAACACTGTGTGGGCTTGTGCAGTGTGATCATGAACAAGTCATCTAGTGTTGAAAGAATTCAGGGCAAATACCAAGAAAAATACATGTACTCACTCTGCATCAGCCAACAAAATGCAGCTGTGTACGCTTAAATACAATCAGCAAAACAAAAGTGGTGTGCTCAGAACAGCAGGAACTGCATGGGCTGCTGAAAGAGTCCACTCTTAGGCATTTTATGTTTTCTTCTCAGGCTCTCATCTACAATTACACTCAAGGATCCCAAGGTACCCTTATCTGGTCTCTAAAACAGCATTTGAAGGCCATTACAGAAGACAGGTCTGCAAATAACTTCAAATCAGCCTGGACAAGCTCAAGTATGGCAATAGCCTGAGTTTATGGAAACTGTATTCAAGCACAGTTTTAAAGGTAATTTATTCACAGGTGAGTTCCTTGCCCATCACTGCATCTTTGGTTTGCATAGCCTTGGAACACTTGCTGGCACATGGAGAATGGTAGCATCTTCCCACCACTTTGAGACTGTATTTCTATGTATGATGAAAAGTATTAGAAGATGAAGTAAAATGTTCTGCTAATTCATGTAAGAGCCTGAAACTCAAAATATGGGGTGAGAAAATTATAATTTAAGTAAAGTAAAAAACTTTCAGGAAACAATGATGAATAACGGTAGGCACCCAATGGCTGTGAAGGGTATTAGCAGAAAAGGGAAGACTGTTTGCTCATTGACTGATTACTTTCCATATATTACTTTCACTAGATAGTAGTAACAATATATTTATACAAGATAAAACATCTGCTTTGAGTGGAGGGAAGGCAAGAGGATAAGTGGAGAAGGATAAAAAGGGAGTCCTGGTATTTTAACTCCTATCTGGTCCCAGGTTCTGCTGCTCAAATCTCCTGCGAGGTTCTGGCTACTTTCAACCCTTCCATCTTCCTGTATTTAAAAAAAAAAAAAGTTCTTTACTGCCATCACTCAGCCCATTACCATAAGCTTAGGTACATCCATTGTTTCATACTATTATTTGTATCAGAATTCAGGAAAGCTCAAAAAGAAGCCACATCAAAAGCACAGCCTAAAATACAGAAGAAATGTCCCTCAGTACTTTGCTATGTGAAATTATATGAATTCAATGACCACAATGAACACCACAGTTAGTACAGGTGGGTGCTATACTCTGTAACCATAGACTTTGGTAGAATACCCTCTTGAAGTATGGCTGCTTCCCCATTACAGCATCTTTCTGAACACATGACCAAACATATGACATGGCTGTACACTGACGAGTTGCTGTGTTATGGTATAGGATGAGTTTCACATGTCTCCACTGAATTTTAACATTTGCTGTTTAGTTTCCCCAATCACCTTTTACTGGAATCTTACAAAAACACAATACCAACCAACCAACCCAAACCAAAAAAATCCCCACCCCAAACCCCAGCAATCTGCTAGTGATGAATTAACTTCCACTTTGTCTACCTGGTCAAACTAAGTGCTGAGGCAGAATAACTTCTATACTGAAAAGCTAATTTACAAATTACCCTCCATCAATACAACAGTCACCTGGAAGCTGATGCCAAAATATCTCCAAAGAACAGTTCTGCTTCTTTCAAGAAGAAATTTTTGAGTCATTTCAAAGTACTAAGCATACAAACAGCAAAAAACCACTCCAGTTTTCAAGAGAAAAAACCCAAGCACTAAGCACTGAGATAACTAAAAATCTGGTTCAGTGAGGTATTTCAAGAGTATTTTCTGATATATTACTTACTTCTTTGAATTTGTGAGCAAGTTTGCTGGTGTCCACATCACTGGGGGAGAACATGTCATCATTTTCAGGGAGATCGAACACTTCAATAGCCATGTCACCTCCTGGAAGGACAGGTTCCATGTCTTCATCTTCTTCATCTGTAGCATATTCCCCTGTCTTAATTTTATAGCATTTAAGAAATTCCAGTTACCCTCTTATTATGCAGAGACTATTCAAAGATTAATTAAGATACTGTGCAAACACAGCATTCTGCGTACAAAAAAGGTTATCTTTGTCTTTAGCTATAACCCCAGAACTGATGAATTCTACCAGACAAAATAAAACTCCACAGTAGTATTTCAGTACATTAAGAGAGAAAACAGTGTCTTAAGCACTAATAACTTAGTTCTCAAGCATTACTGGCTCTGCATTTTGATGGTTTCATCCTTTTCCAAGTGAGACCTCTTTTCCATAGGAAGAACTCTCCAAATTTATTTCAGATTTAACAAGGAATCTTTTCCAAACGGAAAAAAAAGCCCCAGAATACGACCAACAGGATCTTGATTAGTCGTTAGTAACGTCATCTGGATGAAGTAATTCTCCAGTGATATTCCATGTTGAATTTGAAAATTCATTGGTTTGTTCTTTATAAACAAATTAACGATAGAAAAGTAACACCCACTCAGAAAGACAACAGTAGGAAAAAGAAACTGAGTGTCAGAGAAGTTCAGAGTCTGAAGCCAGAGTTTACTCAATTTTCACCCTGAATAAGGAGCTGCTTTGAGCTAGTTTTGAACAGTAAATGTGGGTGTTTCTTGGGCTGGTAAAGCATGAGATGCAAACAATTTGCTGACAAAACAGAATTAAAAGAAATTGTAAGCTGCAATCAGTATCTCACAAACAAACAAAACAAAAAACCCCAATAATATCGAAAAGAAAAAGCTTGCAATATTGAACCCCAAATTGCCTTCTCAGTCTTTTGCACGCATGTCTGTGCTCATCTCTCCCCAACCCTAAGGTGAATGGTACCACCTCGCTTCTGCAGGGCTCCCTCTGGATGCTGGAGTACAGCGCATATGGATAACAAACAGCCTGCTGGCTGTGCAGATGACTGTGCAAAAATGTTATAAAGCAAACATTTCCCTCAGGACCACATCTGGATTTATAAGGCTTGGGACTAAATAAATACATGGAAAAGGAAAGGGCGGGGGGACTGGTGCAGTCTTTGTCATGCTTATACAGTAACACCACCAAAATTTTGACAAAACTATTTGAAGTTTTTCTTCATGAGCTTCCAGTTCCTGAGATGAAGAAACATAGTAGTATTATCAGAAGTATATTCCCCATAGTGCTAATGTAATCTGTTAGTGTCATTTTCTGACAAAAGGACTTTTCAAAACAAGAGGTAAGAACTTGGATGTTTGAAGAACAATTCAAACCTCAGCTTCCTACCTTAATTCAACTTCCCAGCTGTTTAGGCTTATGTGAGTCTCTCAATTAAAAAGCAGTGCATGGCAGATATTGAGTCTAGGTGCACAGGTACACAGAGGCAGCACACAGAATCACAGAATGGTTTGGGTTAAAAGGAACCTTTAAAGATAATGAAAAACCTACATTCTTCTTTTTTAAAAACACTGAAGTTTTAAAAAGCAAAGAAAGCCAAAACACATAGAAAGCATAAAATAGTTTAGTAAAATTTTCTGATGTTAAAAGAACTACTAAAAAGAAGGTAAGTCACCAACATGGACAACACATCTATACTTTAAAAGTCACTGTAAAGCAAGGCACTTTTTTGGTGAGTTACTGCTGCCTCTGTAAATAGTTACTTGTTCTCCAATGAAATAAACAGTAAGCATTTACTTTATATACTTCATACCTACTAAGAATATATGACTAAGAATCTCAATAGTCTTCTACAAAAAACGCTAACAGCTGGTTTTGCTTCTTCTTTCCTTATTTAAGAGAAGGGAAGAACACAGTCCATCTCACTGGAGTTTTCAGGCATGTAAGCATTATAGCTAAACAAAACAACAACTGAAATCGTCATTCTGTACGTCTAGATCTCATATACACATACAGAAAATGTTCTGTTACACTACACTTGTAGTAACTTCTGTTTCTGTTTTACTGTCACTGGCTACGTGTAGTACCTAAAGGGAAATTTTGGCTACTAACTCTCCTGGCTCTTTCCAGGAGAAAGTAACACCACCTTCACACACCATCAGGGCTACCAGAAGCAGAAACACTAACTCTCAAAATCACACAGAGATTCCAGTGAAATTAATTTCTGTGGGGAAAAAATACTAACAGTCCGTATACCTTCCATTTTGCAGTCATTAACCCTGAAACATCTCTAAGGTAATACACAATCGTAATTTCTACATTAAAAAAAGTACATCTTGGCAGGTCCATCAGCAGTGGCAAGGAAATCTCTGAAGCATGCGAAGAGGAGGCAGAAACAGGATCATTAACCAGTAAACTCATGCCCTGCTTATGTAAAACAAAACAGATCTGGCTCGGCAACATGTGCATTTTAAAGGAATATATTAATCCAAAATCTCAATTACATTTACCAGTTTTGGCAAAGGAATAAAACAGATGAATTTAGTTAAAACTGACTTCTCCAAAGACTTTAAGAAGAAGTACTGAATACAAAAAGAAAAATGAACACACATGAAGGACTAAATTATCAGGGAAAAATTCAAGAGCAGGCAATATTCTACTGGCCTCAGGAGCCAGAGTGTTTGAAGAGGAACATCAGGCAGCTAAAAATGAACACAAAGGAAAATCTTGCTTCAAATTGTACATAATGAGTGTCAATGAGCACAGTCATTTTTGCTTCAATTAATGAAAAAGGGAGCTGTCAAAGCAAAGCACAGCTCAAGTAAACAAGACACCAGGACGACAAGAACCCATTATAGAACTCAGAAATAAATGGGACTCTTGCTTTTGTCTTCAAAAGAAAGGGATTTCATCTTACAGTCATATGGAAAACAAATTACACGTTCAAAAGAACCAATGTGTACATTAAGGAAATATACATAATAAACTACATGAAACATACTTCCCCTGAAAAAATTAACTCTGCTGACTTTTGTTCCACATGAAACTACCAGAAGGTTGTTTAGACACTGTGCCAGTTAGCTAGAATGTGAAATTCACTATTTTACTAGGAGCAGCAAGGCACAGAAAAGAAGTTGTATTACTTCAAATAACAAAGCCCTGTAAGGTAAGAGTTGTTATTGCAATTCCCTGAGGTTCTCTGCAATACATTTTGGTTTCTTAGCTGACAACAGCAATAATATTTTTTACTTCATAGTCAATGAAAACTTACATGCTCTTGAAGGGAAATCTCAGATTCTTCATTCTGTGTTGGTGAGCAGAATTCATCCATCTAAAAGCCCTACTTCTCATTTCAGTAGCACCTAGGGCTTCAGCTTGTCCTAACCAAAGCAATAGCTTCTGATAGTAGCCATTTCATTTTGCTATATGCTATAACAGCTAATAGCATGAAATTATCAACACAAACTGTAATTTTCCACTTCTAAAAGGAAAATGTGTTACTTGCATTGTTTAACTGCCTTAACTGTAAATTTCTGAAATGTGCCTAACACTCCCAAGCAGAAATAAGGAGCTGCAGCACCAGCCAGGATAATGCAGACAGACCTTCCCCACATCACCATAACAAAGGCTACACATTTCAAGCTACACCTTTTGTTCCGGCTGAAACTCTCCCACAACCAGGAAACCATTTGAAGAACTATAAAAATAACTCAAGCCCATCTCTTCATTTGATTTTTTTCTTTGATGGGCTATACTTAATTCTTTCAAAAGAGTGAAGAAAAAACATAATGGTATAGTACTAATCATTGCTTTTACAGGAGTGCATCATATTAATGATATTGAAAAAAATGTACTCTGAAAGCTTTGGTTTAGCAAATGTACTCTTCGGGTGTTAGACATTCAAGTACATTGCGACATTTTTTGTGTGTGTGCGTCAAGATTTTCTTCAATGGTTCTAATGTTGCTTTGCTCTCAGCATGTCCTGATGAATGAGAATTTAAAATGAAAAAAATATTCATATGACTATTAGTGATATTAAAATAGATTAAAACATCACTTGCATTAAACTACTTGTCTGTGGCCACAGAGTGAACAGAATCCTGCAATATATTATTCATTTCACATTTTGCATCACCCCATGCTGCCTTCTGGGGAACAGGTCATCTGCTTTACATGACTTTTGTCATTCGCTGTAGAACATGAAGAAGATAATACCAAGTTCAAATCAAAATTCCAAGAAATGTCAGAATTTGACTTGTGCACAGAACACTATGTTAACACAAGGAATTCAAAAGGTTTCAGTCAAGGATACAGATTCAGGTCATAATTAGCACACTAAGTAGGAAATACAAAGACACTGCCTACTCCAAAGCCTTTGCGTTTTATTTTCTCACAGGATGCTACAAATTGAAAGGAGGTGGGACTTTAGGAAGCTAGGCAAACTGGTGATGAGCAAACTCTGCAGCAGGCTACCCAGAGGCGACATACTCTCCCAGCTTTACTGGGATTAGCAGAGACTCACTAGGAAATGCCAGCGCTGCCTGTTGTAGGTAAGACTTGAGAAATAGCTGATTCTACTGGCTCAAGTGCTTGGCTTGTGGGAGCTTAACAAGTTGTGAGCTGATGCACACTTATCCTCTAGTCTTTGCATGGACTCCACTGTGAACATCCATCTTCTTTTAGTGTTCAGTTCTGCACAAGGGCTTTGTGTTTCCATGCAAAAATTTAAATGAAGGAGCATCTGAAAGAATCCTGCAACCCTGTGACAACCTGCAGCCTATGGTAAAAGCAGATTCTAAAATGCAGGGCATTTATATAGTAAATGATGAGTTTTCAGTATTACTTAGACAGTAAATGATATATGTCTTAGAAAAACTGTGTGTATTAGTGTGAATTTTCCCCAACAAACAGCTGTCAGGCAACATTCCTTCAAGACAGTGGAATGAGAAAGTAGTAGGCTAACATTGCATCTCTAAATTTAGTATGTAACTCAAGTCCACTGCCCACTAGCTGGCAGAAATCAAAACTGCCTCAAAATACTGCTTTTCAAAAGAACTTAGATCCTTCTAAAATACCTACATACTCCTTGGGCTATGAAGACTGTCAGAAGTTCCAAAACAGAGGAAATCCAGCCAGCTGGTGGCACAGCAAGATAGAACACCAGAACTTGCACACGCCTGGCACACATTCTCTTCCTGTGATTTGACTAGCTGTAACAAATACAAGTCATGCACCATGACTCCAGGACTCAAACACAGATCACTGATTTCCTGCTCTGGAAAACTTAAAATGTTATTGCTGTCCTTGTGGTAAAGTCTCTGAGCCTCAGAATTTGGCAGTCTGAAGATAATTTTCATGTTTATTATACAGCACTGTACCTGGAGATTCATGTTACCATATTTTAAAAGGTGTACAAAAATTAATAGGATGGCTTGACAGCTCTGAGGCTGAGCAACTCCTGTATCATTCTGTGCTGCTTCAATGCAGAACTCCTTACACTGGCAATCCAAATACTCCTGAGCTCCATGCAGTCAGAGTAACTATTACTTTGATGAAACAGACTCAAAAGGTTAGTAGTGGTTTTTGTACACTTGTAGATAGTCATTCAGCCAGTCCAAATGGAGATTTTCTTGCCCAAAAGGTGCCCTGCTTACCAGAGCCAAAGAATGCAGGGCTGGCGGTGGTGTCTGGCACATAGCAACATAAACCCAGCCAGACTTGTCCACACAGAGCAAGATAAGCTCTAAGCAGTAATGCTTGTATTTGACAGTAAATGGAGCAGAAGTGCTTGTGGTGACCAAAAATGTCTTTGAACTGTGGCTAACGTGCATTAGATCACAGTTTACATCGTGTCAGCTGTCTGTGAATGGTGCAAGTTATGCGAGTAAACTTGGATGGCATAGTCAGGTGACCAAAAAAATAGTAATATTCAGGATTACTGCAGGTATCAATTATTTCTGATAAGTCTCTTAATTAAGAAAGGGAACATACTACATTGCATACCTTAGTAACTAAACCCCAGCATTTATTCTGAAAATGTTTACCACCCACACCCCAAATATATATACGGCATCAAGTAGGAAATGGGTATGACCTTCAATGATCCCAATGTAGATTTTAAGAACTGTATTTGTTCTCAGGCCTAATTCCTTCTCCTTCCAAAACAGATAATTGATGAGGTCATCTGGATCTCCCCTGGTAGATGTCTTTTCCTTTCTTCCTCCTTTCCTCATATGCAAGACAAAAGTTGTCTTTGCACTGCAAAGACCATTGCCAAAAATCAAATGTCATAATCACACAGACGGTCATCATCCTCAGTGTAGTGCTAGAATAAGAAAAGATACCTTTAACTCTCTTAATTAGGGAAACATCTGGGAAAAACTCACCCAATTTTATTTTTTCTCTATGATCTAAAGGCACTACCAACAGAAACCACTTTGTGAATTTGTTATTTTTTGTGAAAAATTTATGCAGTGAACAGGACTTAAAGAGTTTGTAACCACCAAATTGCAAGAACAGGACACATCACAAAAAGTACCTGATACCTACTCATCCCTGTCCTCTTTCAGTACTGTACTGAGAAACACTTGCATGGTATATGACAGTGTCACCATCAGCACCTTCACAGCAACAATCCCTACTGAAGGCTGAAGTAGTACCAGGATCAGTATTGATCAATATGGGTTTAACAACATTTTCTTTATTGCCAGATCTTGAGTAACGCCACCTGTGTGGTGCATGAAGGTAAAAAACACAAACATTTGAGATTTTTTGCAGGCGGATGTGTCCCATAGATAAAAGCTGTAATGCATCGATCACACACAGAGGTCTGCCTTCAGCCACACATCCCTCTACATGCAAGTACACAATGAGAAAGATTTGATCATCAGGCATTTAGGACACACCTCTCTTGCCTATATGAAAGCTATCAGACTATGCTCACCATAAGATGGTACTGAAAGTCTTCAAACCCTGACATCTACAGTACGCTGTGATGAGTTGTGAGAAGTCTCTTTTCCCAAAAGCTAGTTGATCCATTTTGTTTTTGAAGAGATTGTAATGGAGTTCCTTCAAGAAACTTCTCTTGAATTTAGTTCTAGACTAAACAGAAGTTAGAAGACTTGCATGTTTCTGTAATTTGAGGAGGGAACAGAGAGGATATGGATTTTTCTATCCTTCATGGTCTCGCCCAGGCTCACATACCTATGCATGTATGTACAGCTCTTATTTACATGAGTTATATGAGTTATCCTGTCCCCGTGACAGGATTAATTCTAAGACATATTGAAATATTTTTATTCTTAATATCAGTGGAAATTGAAGTAAGTGAATGCATTACTGGGGCTACACATATTGCTATTTTAACAGCTTGTTTCAAAATCTGAGTGAACCTTGATTTTATGTCAAGACTATTTTTTTTCTAAAAAGAAAAACTAACCTGAAATAAATGCCTACCATGAATTCTCTATCTCCCCTTATCTATTGTTCCCTTACACAAATAAAATAAAACTGGCCCAGGATGAAAACACACTAATACATGGAGTCTAGCATTTCAAATAATATCACTCAAGATGATATGAAATGATGGCAGTATGCTTGGGCTATATGGAAGCAGTTTGTTACAAAACCCAGCAGCTAATTTAGAGAGTAACACAGACAGTAGCAGTCTCTGAAAAAGCACTCAAAATAATCTTTCCAAGTATCTTGGTAATTAGGCATACTAGGAATTTTACGAGAATGGAGAGAAATTATGGAAATTTACTGCACAGACTTGTTAGTTTCAAAACTTTTGTATTGGGACATCAGGCACTAATTGTAAACATGAATATACACTTCAGACGAGGTGGGCTAATTCTCTATCCTGTGGAATATCTGTTCACACAGAAACAAAATCAGTGTATGGAAAGAGGGGCCTTACCCAGAATTTTCAGAAAACATTCTGACTTAAGAAGTCAATTCTTCTAGAAAAAAACCCCAACTTCCTCAACCCCTCTAAAAGTTAGAAAGCAACTTTAACCAGTTTTCACAAAACTTTACCGTTTCAGTGCACAACCAAACAAACTTTATTCCCTTATTTCAGAAAGGTATATGCCTTCAAGGAAGAGCAGTGCTTACAGAAGCATCAACCAACTTGGTATTTGCTCTTCTGGACCAAAATAAATACTTTAAATCCATGATGAAAATTTTTTCTATAAATTTGTTCTTCAAGTAAGATTCATCATCAAAATCCGTAAAAATCATCAGCAAAGGTAATGGAAAGGTCCAAAAGTTGACCTCTGAGTGGTAAGTAAAAAGAAGGAATTAGGAATAGAAAACAGAACATTAAAAAACACCAAATAGTGAAACACTGGACAGGCTGTTACCTCATCATCATCTGCATCATACTGTGCATAATGCTGCTCCAGCAGCTCTCTCTGGCGGCGTTCTTGTTCTAGAGTTTGGCTAATCAGCTGCGCAACCTCGCTCACTTGTCCCGGTTTTTCTCGTCCAATTACAAACCTATACAAAACATTAGCGAAAAAATATTACTCCTACTGTTTGCCAAAGTTCTAGAGTTTTAGCCATTTCTGATACAGAGGGTAGCCTTTTTCTCCAAAGATGCGTAGTTGTGATTGTTTCAAATGCATTCTGTGGATGAGATTTGTCACAAGGGCACTGTGTGCAGGAGTAGGAGTGATCAGACCATGACAGGAGGGGGGAAAATAGAAGTGACCATGACATGCCTTCACTCCAAGTTTCAGTAAACTATAATCAGCTCCATTCCCTTTAGAGGCATGTATTTTCCAGAAAGCTACAGAAGACCAGATTGTTATGGATGCACAGCACACTTATCGCAGCTTATAGTGAAAGAAACACGCATCAGAGTAACTCCTTCCCAGCCTGACTTAGAAATTATCTTCTATTTCTGAGCTTTTATATTTGTCTTCCTCTGGTCTATAAAACAGAATCTATTTCCACATTTTAAAATCTGACAGACGCGATTTCCTTAATTTTAAGCTGCATTCAAATCTTTCTTTTATTTCATGAACTTCTGTTGCTAAGGAACGTTTTCTCCACTGTTAGCTACTGCGGAACACTGGGCACACACTTCCTTGGCTTAACAAAAGACAAGGGCAGTGCCTCTTTCTTGGTTGAGACTTACAAGAATGCTTCTCAATCTTGCTTTCAGCAACTAGAACTCAGAATTGGTTTGGATTGTAACACTTTCTTTTTTCAGCACAGTGGCATAACCATAATTAGGTATGTAGCTATCTACAGAACTAATCATAAACACCCATTACACGGTACCAACACACTGTGAACTACTAAACAAAAGCACAATTCAAAAATGTCAAGCTGAAGAATCATTTTCTTAGAAGGCTAGAAAGACAATTAGGTAATTACGGATGAAAGAAGTACTACGTAGAGCTGAAAAGCACAATAAGGTGACACTGAGCTACTGCATATAGTAAATTGTTTCCACAACATTAGCCTCGAATGATGAATGTAATTTATTACTTGAATGAGAGGCAGAGATGTGTCTTATATCCCATGCATGAAAATTTTTTCATTAGTACTGCCTATCACTGTTAAAAGCTTTTGGGATTTGTCATCCATGTGTCAGCCAACTTCTCATCAGTGGATGACCCTGGGTCCATCTCCTATGCCAAATAATTTTTCAGATTCTATGAAGTCAGGCACTACAGAAAAGACCGCAATTTGGAGACTATTTCAAGATCATCAAAATATGCAAGTAACTAATTACTTCCAAAAGCATAAGAAAGGTGAGAATGAGTGACTCCATTTGAAATAATGACACAAGGTGCTCTGAAAATAATTTGCAAGAAAGTGTCTTAGCTTAAAAACACCAATAGCAAATACAGCAGAAACTAGAACAAAACTGAGGCAATAACATCAGCATTTTAATCCTGATCAGATCAGATCCCAGTCTGGCACTCATCCCACTATTACAAAAGATGACATTAGTTCTCAGTAATGATAAAGACCTTGGGCTGAAAGAAAAAGAATGTTTCTTCATGGCCCCTACACTTCATCTGTTCTGCATACTGACTTGTTTCCTCTAAATTTTGATTTTAGAGCCAAGTATTACAAAGACTAAATCAGTCATGTTTTCAGACTCAATTGGGAGGAACAATGAGCTTTTAAAATTACTACATGAAGTAAAAAAGGATTTAACCCATATTTGTTGTGTGTTTGTCTCCTCTAATGCAAAAACAAATTGAAAGTAAATAGAGAGAAAAAAAAAAACTTCTATTTCAAACAAACATTTTAAGCAAAATTATGCATGAGTACATTACCTACACATAGTCGAGAGAGCACCACATTTATAAACACGTGAGGGAGATCCTCAATGTGTAAAGTTATGAAACCACACAAAGTGATGCAAATATTGTATTCCCTCTGGCCCTCTGCCTAGTAATTCACCTCCCTTGGAAAATACAAACCTCAAAATACTTCATACAGTCATTTTCATACACTGAAAACTTAGAATAAACAACATCCAATGCATCTGAAGTCTGGCAATTCCTGATAATTTAGAAGTGTTATTTGACACGTTAGACTGTAATGCAGTAATATTTTCATACAGACAAACAAGATTAGGTAGGATTTAAAAATATGAAACCTTATTAATTGAATTTTTCTTCTCATGCCAAAGCCACTTACAGTTTACAGTGATGTGATTTCCAAGGCTTGAATCACATGTCAAAATGAAGTTAGTCAGTGATACCTGAAGCTGTTAGATGATATATGAATAAAAGCCTCCAGGCAATGACAAAGTTTAAAGCAAATGTTTTCCAAAATAGAAATATATAAGTAATGTTCTAACTTCCTACAATTTATTGCTTTAGAGTGAGACATATCCACATTGTCTGAAAATAATTTTTAGCAGCGTTCAGTCTACAATTGATATCAGTTCTAGACAAAGAATTGTAAATTTGTAAAATGGAATACTATGTTCTCAGCAATTACAGCTTTTTCAAACTAAACCAAACTTTTTGTCATGTTACATTCCATGATCTTAAGAATACCATACATATAATTATACTTAACCTATAATTGAGATAAACCATAAATTCTAAAGTTACAATTTAAAGTGGGAGGTGAATAAAAGTAACTTAGAAAACCATAAAGCTGGGGCAGATTAAAACTCTTAAGCATGAATTAGATATTTATTCACAGAATGGCTTTAAATACAAGAACTATCTTCATCTGAAGTGTTTAAATATGAGAAAGACACATAAGGCTATGATTCCCTGACCAAAAAATTAGTCACTGAACCATAATATGCACACTTCAACAAAGTGGCTAATTATATAATTCAGATCACTTTGGCTCAACAAAATTAAGCCCATGCATTTCAGACTTCATTAATTAGTCTCAAGGGCTAGAAGTATTATACGAAAGAACTATAAATTCTGTCAGCAATAATATATTTGAGAAGCTGGTTATGCTTTTAGATATGAGACAAATGAGCATTTTACAGCCTTTAAACCACATCACAATAATATTACTCTTAATTATTAAGGCCAGCAAATGCAAAATAAACCCCAGCAAATCTGTGAAACAGCCATCACTGTACTAAATCTCAGGTCATTACTGATTTTTTCTGAAGTCTTTAAAAAAGAAGGAAGGTGGAGGAGAGAGGCAGGGCAAGAGCTGGCCTTGATACTCAAAAGTTACATGCAATTTAGCTTAATTACCAGATGTGAAATATTCTTTGTGGTTGTGATTAAAATAAACAGGGACGGAGCTAGAAATATAATTAGTATTTGACTCTATCTTGGATTTTAGAATATCTAAAAGAATGACGTATCTTGAGAAATTGAAAATTAATTACAGTAATGGTGGTTAAGAAAAGCATTATACTGAAATTGGCAGCAACTCCCACATCTCCTGCAATCCATGATTTAAATATTTTGCAGCACACCCGATACATAGCCTTCTGCATATTTCCAGCTTTTATTAAATGAGGATCTGCAGACCTGTGCTTCTTGAAATAACTTATTGATTTTTTTATCAACTAGGGGAACCAGAAACATTATTATAAAAACTGATTTAAATTAAAAAATATTTCCACTTTGAAAATAGCTTTGGTACTAAAAAAATTGTGAAGGCACCAAATCTGTGACGCAAAAACTGAAGTTCTGCAGCACAGACTTTTAGTGAAATGCGTTAATGATTTCTCCTGAAAATACTTCAGGCAGTAAGTGCTCAGTTAAAAATACATTAGCATGGTTTCCTTAAAAATCAAGTAAGAATACAGCAAACACATTCTAAGAAAGAATGGGGGGTTTTCTGTGCCAGGATTCCAAATATTTTCTTCTAACTTTTCCTAAAATACAGTTTGGTCCATAAAAATGTACAGTAAAATTCATTCAGGGAGTTTTACAGTCAGATGCCTCATCCCTGGAACTGTTCAAGGCCCGTGTGGATGGGGCTTTGAGTAACCTGCTCCAATGGAAGGTATCCCTGACCACAGCAGAGGGGTTGGAACTAGATGATCTTTAAGGTCCCTTCTAACTCAAACCACTCTACGATTTTAAATATGGTTTTCCTCTGAGCTTTAAAGTCTGAAGCTGCTTCTGCTACCATTTATCTCATTTATTTCAAGATGTCTTCAATTACCTAGTCTGGCTGCTTCCATTAGGTTAACAGCCACATAATTAATCCAAAGTGCTTAAAGGGGTGTGAACCCTGTTAAGGTTTTATTTAGTCACAGCAGCACAAGCTGGAATTTGTTTGGTTTTAATGAACAAGATCAACCTCTCCCAAACAGCAGTCTCAAACACAGAAGTCACTGACTGCATATAAGGAATTCACAGCATATGAGCTTCCATTACACTTTTTGATATGAAATTATTTGAAACTTCTAAACAGTCTTTGCATCACTGAATAATTTCAGGTGGAAGGAAACTGGTCCAACCCAAGCCCCTGACTTCAAAAGATGGCCAACTTTGTCATGGCCTTGATCAGAATGAACCTTGCTGCAACTTCTGTTCATTGCCTGTTATTTTGTCCCCTTGTACTGAGAGTTATAAAGAATCTGGGTTTACCCATTCTACCTCATGGATGGTAGTTGAGACAACAGTAAGACACCTGACACTCCATTCTTTTCTTCAGAGTGAAGATGTTCTTTCCACCTCTTCCCAGGATGTTGCCGCACATCTGCTCTCTAGCTCTCAGTGTTGCACAGTGATGCTGCTCCAGATGCCAGACTCACAGCAGCCCTTGCCTCATAAGGCTTCTGTCAGCCCACTTCTGACTGTTGGAAGATCCTGTGATTGCAGCCCTGTTAGCCTATCTACCTCATGTGCAAACTTACGTCAGTAAATCCACCCAGTCCGCCCATCTCCAGAGACAGGCATGTGCACAGCAATCTTTAAAGCTACTAGCTGGAACCAACGGGACTGGTAGAGGGAAATAAAAAAGGTTTGCCTGGAGATAAGTGACCCAAAACTAACACACAAGCCACAAACTCTGCTTGGAAATCAGCACCCAAAGTAACATAATGAAGTGACCACCATCAGTGAATGAAAGGGGCAATGCCTGAGTGAATTTATTTAGGGTCACATAAGCAACATCGAAGAGGGCGATCTGTGTAGTATCTAGTGCAGGATGCTGGCTACGTAAAGCCAGTACAGACAAGGAGACTTTGGGCAAGAGCCTCCAAGGATCCTGGAGATAGAGTTGCCAGTGAGATGAACTGATGTGCAGAAGTTCTGCAGCCTCCATCCTTGTCCCCAGACCCAGGATAAAGTAAAGTATTCTGAATTTAAAGACAGACAGCAAGACTCCAATTTACCTCTTTGGGTTGGAAGGGACCATGCCATGAACAGGGGCACCTTCCACTACATCAGGTTGCTCAGGGTCCCATTCAACCAGGCCCTGAACAGTTCCAAGGATGACGCATCCACAAATTTTCTGAGAAGCCTGCTGCAGTGCCTCACTACCCCGTGAGTAAAGAACTTCCTAATATTTAATCCAAATCTCTCCTCTTTTAGTTTAAAACTTGTCCTATCGCTATCTGTCTGTGTAAAAAAGTCACCCTACCACTGTTTCATAAGCCCCCTTTCAGTACTGGAAGGTACTATAAAGTCTCCTCAGAGTCTTTGCTTCTCCAGGCCGAACACTTCCAGCTCTCAGCCTGTCTCCAGGAAAGGTGCTCCAGCCCTCTGATCAACTTCGTGGCCTGCTCTGGACCCACAGCAACAGGTCCATGTCTTTCTTGCGTGAGGACTCTAGAGCTGGATGCAGCACTGCAGGTGGGGTCTCATAAGGGCAGAGAAGAGTGGCAGAATCACCTCCCTCACCCTGATAGCCACCCCTCTTTTGATGCTGACCCAGGATGTGATTGGCCTTCTGGGAAAACAATGTTATCAATGGTGCTGGTAGAAGAGCAGCAAAGTCACAGATTAAACATCAGAAAAGCCTCAGCGGACTCTTCAGAGCATCTTGGATACAAGCCCCTGATAAACTATGCTACTATCAACACTAAATGGATATTGAGTCAGACGATTAGGAAGTCACGTAAAAAACCCACACAATAATATTAATACACTTAGATTAATTATTCCCCCAGAAATCAATTCTAGTCTAGGGCCTCCCTAACACATTAGCTTTACTCAAGAGCACTTCAAAATTAGCCAAGGGATTCAATGTTTTGGCACCTCTCCGGATTCTTCTGAGAGTGCATGTTAAGAACGAATTCCGTCTCTTTCCAGACAGCCTGACAGTATCCCAACACAATCCTTGCTTACAAGGTTCCCTTGAATACAGGGTGATAATTTAATCAGCATTTGCTATAGCACCACATGATTCTTATGGGAATGGCCAGTTAAAAGAAATACATTTGTAAATCTATGCTTTAACATAGCTGAATGCGGTCACCTCTGTTCTGAAGGTACAAGTGCTAGCAGGACATGTTTCTAAGAAAAACTGATTGCTTTTTGAGGTGAGATCTGTCTTCCCTCACCCTCACCCTTGATGGTATCCATAGGGAAGAAATCCAGAAAGAAAATGCAGATAGGTCACAAGCTTCTGAGTTCAGACCATGTCCTTAAAGTGGATGATGACATGATCCAGATTCTAGGCAAGATCGACCATCCTCACAGCACAGTCCAGCTAAGTGCTCCTACAGCACCATCTGTGTAGTTTGGCGAGTTATCCTGCAAGGATGAACAGCAGGTATTTCTGCCCAGCTGTCACAGTGTTGTATCCCATTAATCAAGGTACACCAAAACTATGTGGGAGTTTCCACAAAATAGTATCTTGGATGAAGGATAAAAAAAATAGCTAAATAAACATATATTATGATATTTCAGTTGCAGGGTTAGGAGTTTATGATTAGATCCATCCAAGTTGAGGATGAAGTGATTCAAAACCTGTCAAGTTGTTCCTTTTTCCAGGAAAAGACAAAAAAAGCTGCTCCTAATGAAATCCAGTCCCACTGAATCTTACTCATTCATGTTACACTTAATTTTAAAAGCCATGCTTCAATACCTAGAAGAATAGTTTATAATTCAGACAAAATATTTGAATGAAGATTTCTTTATATATTTCACACTCAAACATATAATTTCCTGTCCAAATGTGCAAATATTTCAAGAAAAAACTTGCCATAAAATTTAAATTATCAAGAACTCAGGACACAGGGGCTATGTTTATGCCAGTAAATTACACAGTGCCAGGGAATGCTTCCAAGCACTAGTAACTGATCATCATATTAAAATCGTATTACATCACTGAAACAGTCTTTGAAACAGTTTGACCCAAGTTAACAAATATTCTGCTGAAGAAGAATACTCAGACACAGTCCAAGAGTTAGCAAAGGCTAGGAGTCAGCTTGGATGTTTCCAAAGGACAATTTGGATATGGCCACCCTGCTCAGAAAGTTACAACTCTTTAAGGGTAGACTGACCACTCTGGTGCCAGCTGGCCCCAGCGCAAACAACAGTCCAAGGCACAGCTTGTCTACTACACAGGCACAGCCAAGGAATATAAACCAGCTAAGCAGTGATGAATGCAGTCTTATCTCACCCCTGCTAAGGGGTCAGAGTACTCTTGAGTAGTTTTCCATGTTCAGCATACTATTCCTGGTAGTCTTACAGAACAATTACCAGTGCTTTGCAGAAAGTAGGAGCTTTTTGCAGAAACCAGAAAAAAACAGCTTATAGAATTATGGAATATTATGGAATCTTTAGTATAACCACAGTCAATTAAACAAGAGAAATTTACACTGCTTTGGCACACAGCACCACACATTCAGTTTCTGCAGGATCTATAATTCAGATTTATCAAAGAAGCAGAAAGTGCACCAAGCACACATAGCTTCTGAAGCAGACTAGAATGAAATCCCAGCTCAGCAATCAGCATTGCAGAGCAAAGGACTTTTCTTTCCTCCTCTTTTTATCTCCTCAGCTCCGGCACTTGGATTCAAGGAAAAAGAAATAGACAAGGAAAGGAAAAACAAAACCACAACCCCCAGCCAGAAAACTGGTAACATAAACCAGCTCTCTGAAGCAGACATGGAGTGTGGTATTTTTTGGTTTGGGTCCTGTCTCATTATCCAGTAAGTAGCAGTCCTGCCTCTACCACAATGTGGATCTGCACTACGGAGAATGCCTGCAAATTTTAAAGGACCCAGCTGTTTCATAGGGTAAGAGCACAGGCAGGCAAAGTTAGAAGGAGCAAAAGAAAATCTGCACAGGCATGCGCACTGGGAGATGAGAAGAGTATTACCTAGACAAAGGAGTCACAACAAAGCCACACAGTTCAGTGTTACTGTCAACAAACAGCATTCCCATCGGGGCATACTGCTGCTGGTTAGGTCCTAAGGGGGACTTCATCTGTCCCCTACACTGTCCTAGTTCTTGCAAAGACATGACTGTATAAATTACCTTTCCAGATGCTGCGGTGGCAAACAAAACTAACAGCAGGCATGCAAATACTATTTTCAGAAACAGTGTATTTTTCAGAAAAAATTCAGCTCAAGATGGGGTGAGGAATTCACTGAGGAAGGAATAAATGACATTTCAAGTTGATGTTAATGAACAACCAATTATTTTTACTTTTCGCCCTTTAATTGTTCCTTGTATAAGAGCTATATAAAAGTAGAAATTTGTCTGAAAGATTGCATTTTCAGTTTAGTAAGAGATAAAAAAATTAGGCTGTGAATTAACTGGGAGTTGAAACACAACCCTGCTTTGAATTAAAACTGTCCAGATAAGAAAAAAACAAAAAATGGCAATAAATTATTCTTTATTAGAACAGAGAGTAGTTAACAGTGAAAAGCCAGAGGGCTGGATAGTTAACTGCTATTGTTAGAACATACTCTTTAATGATCTAGAAGATGAATTAGACACAGCAACATTGGCTAACCAATTATTTAAGATGGAAAGACTTTGATGCATTTCAGCAGAATTTAAATAAACAAAAGCAGGTAAACTCATTAGCAGGTTAGAATTAATACAATTTATAACTTTCATGGTGGTACAAGTCATGATAAACCAAACAGGTTTTGCACAGGTTCCGTGTGGTTCCCCAAAGTCCAGAACTGATTTAGAAAGCACCATGAGAGCATCCGCTCAGTGCCTAGCAACAGTTTGGAAAGCTGAGAAAATGTTTAGTCACATTCATACAACAGGATATGGAAGGAGAACACAAAATTTAAAATTTGCGTCTCCAGTAAAACACTGAATTTGGTTAATGTTTTTAAAAGGAACCTTTCAGAGGAAAGTAATAATGCTAAAAGCATACAAGCAGCATACGAAGGACTGGGATTTTCTCATGATTCTCTCATGCAGGACCCTTTCTACTCATCAATGCAGTAAGTCTGCCCAGAACCACGTCCTCCTTTCCTGGGACCCTGACTTTCCCAGAGCTGTGCAAGCACAAATCTTTGTATCCAGTAAGTATGATAAAAGGATAAAGTTTTCTCTATGAAAGAACTAGATTTTTTCTCTTGTGGGTATGTTAAAAAAAAAATAAATAAAATTCCCTGGAGGCATACAACTCTTCAAGTGAGCTTTCTCTGGCAGAGACTGTAGGGTCTCCCAGAACCCCTTCATTATGATGAAGTAAGAAAGCGGGGTCAAAAAGGCTTAACATCATCCAAGCAACTTCAAAAAACAGTTCTGATACTCAACACCACAGTCCATGGGGAGACTGCAAGCAAAGTAACACAGGAAAAATTCTGTGACAGGATAGCATTCCCACTGTCAAGCTATCTCCTTAGCCTATCTTTTATGACTGCAGGCACCACTTGCAAACTTCAAGCTGATGGATTACATCCTAAATAGGGTCAAAAGAAGAACAGAACAATTAGTGGTATTAGTGTGGCTCTGCCCTCTGAGCCATTAATCTTAGAGCAGGGGTGACACTTAACAATATTGAAAACAACACACATTTCAAATCCCTCCTGTATAGAATCAAATTCTGAAATCTACTAATATGAGATATAAGTAAACTAAATAGTTATGCGAAATTATAAAGAAGACTTGATATTTACATCAATTGAAGTAGCATTCATAGTTGTATTTGCCTGATTAGAGTCACGAGGACACTAATTCTCATCCTGAAAAACACAGGCTGATTGCCAGCTGGGATTATGAAAGAATTCCATCTCTTTCCTTTGCCTCACAGGCTACCAGAGTACATCTGGTGGGTACTGATTATCTTTCTAGAAAACATTATAAGAAAGAATAATTTAATTTATTATCACTGGAGAAGTCAAATTGGTTGAGCCAATGATCTTTCATTATGGTATGATGACTCTGCTGGATAATCCAATACTGCAAACAATGGATAAAATAATTGTAGATGCTTACATTTGCTCTTCTTTCACTTCCTCTCTGCCTCACCTAGAACAGTTCAAAAGGTAAAAGCCATGTCTTCATTTTCACAAATTCTTTATTGTGTCAGCTACAGACAGTCTGGATACATTTTTTTCTGGTAGAAAAATTGCAGAAATCTATTCTAGGTCAACGACTTCCACTGTCAGTATCATTCAAAGTGTTCAGAAGGCTCAAAGGAGAAAAATAGATCACTAAGTATTGGTATTATGCAAGCTCTCTGAAGAGGTATTGACTGCATTTATCGCAAAGAATTAAGAAGTGGCTTTGATGTCATTCTATTCATGAATGTCCTTTCTTTACAACTGATCTCACATAATAAACCCTGCTATAAAAACCAGCATGCATTTTGACTAGATTAAGGACAAAACTACTTCAGATACGTAATGCTGTGGGATATAAACACAAAGTAATGCCAGTGAAAGGCACTCAAATCTCTGTGTGTACAGGACATCAGGCAGAAGAAAGGCACAGATTTTGTATGCTGTGATCACAAAGACAACTATGCTTATTAAAGCAGTTCTATAAATCCCATCAAGCTGACACTATTGAGCAGTAGATATGCGAGTAAGTGTGAACGTGATTCCTCCTGTGAAGGAAGGATTCGTGAAGCTGCCTTGCCTTGGATCAGGTAAGGTGTGCTTGTACACTGCCTACACACTGGCAGCTCAGCTGGGACAACCCCCGCAGGAACGGCAGGAGGTGGTTATAAAGCAGCAACCCTTCTGCTGCTCCTGCCTCCCGCAGTGACACGGATCATTAATGGCAGCTGCCATGGGAATGGAGCACTCAAAGGGCAGGAGCACTGGTCCCTGCACTGCCAACAGTCAGGAGCTGACAGCTGAGGGCAAGAAAGGGATTTTGCCCCAGCAGACCCTTCCATGTTGTCCCTAATGTTCTGGAGCAGTTCAGGTGCAGAGGTGGTCACTGTCTGCCAAAGGCAGTGGAGATGAGGGATTCTCCATCCTAGCTCTAACACAGCAGGAAAGAGGATTTGTCAGAAACCAATTGCTCTCTCCGCAAAACAAGAGGCAGGCACGGCACTTTTTGTCATGTATCAAGAGAAAAACAGTCAGGAAGTTAAAAATACCTTATTTTCTTTCATATCTAAATTCATC
This sequence comes from Corvus cornix cornix, assembly GCF_000738735.6. Taxonomy (NCBI): domain Eukaryota; kingdom Metazoa; phylum Chordata; class Aves; order Passeriformes; family Corvidae; genus Corvus; species Corvus cornix. The sequence goes on from NC_046333.1 coordinate 54,989,628, forward strand.
GATATTAGCTCTCACTTTCTTTACAAGCAAATGTTTAAGCCTGAACTGAAGCCAAAACATCAAGCATCCTGAAATATCTATCTCCAAAAAACAGCTTTCTGGAACCATTTTTCATTTTGTGTAAATAAAACCAATGTAGAGCATCAGGCAACAAAACAATCCAAGACTGGACCAGAAGCTAAGCCGGAGCCTGTGCCACACAAGGCTTGGCCACCTTGTCACATCTCGCTCCCAGCCTACCACAACCAGGGAAAAATGATACATTTCTCAGCTGGCTTGCATGAAGCAGAAAGTAGTCTTTCTGAGCATTTCTTTCCATGAAGTTTAAAATGAAACAAGAAATTGAGGAAGTTGCACCAAATTCTACCCATTTCTTTTCATCTAATTAGATATACACATTAGTAAGACACTGCTAACCACATGGTATGCTCTTTATGTATACATTACTAACATTTTAGTATTATTTTCTATTGTAACTCATACAGTACTTAAAATTTATTATTAACTGAGGTTTTTTGGGGTTTTTTTTGGTCTAGTTTTGACACTAACACACTGGGTCATTTTTTCCATGAAAACTCAGTATCTTAATCTCACAAGGAAAAATGTAGAAACTCAAATATCTCTCCTTGATAAATGCTGCCTGTCAGAAGCCAATGATCCCAGTGCACAGGATACACAGTTCACTTGACAATGTGAGCTCAACAACAATGAATAAGTACTTTTTTCAGTCCCCCATTTTGTGACAAGGGTCTAGATTGCAACCAGTCTCACTGTAATTTATTTCCTGAGAGAAGACTGTGGGAGTTCTGTGTGAAAATTGTTTTATGTTTCTTCCTTCCTCCATTACTATGCCATGGAAGCAAGTATTCTATTCTATAACTTACGCAGTAATAATTACACAGACTAAGCTGATTATAAATGTACACAATACATGTGTTTTATGTGACTGCTTTCTTTTTTCCTCTTTCCTTTTGAACTAAACATCCATTTGAACTAAACAAACACAAAATATACATAACATTTGCTTTGTGTACACAGGAACACATTTTTCTCTGTCATAAGGATTTTATGTTTGAAGGTTCCAACTGCAGAAAACTTAATAAAATATATACTCATTTTCATAGTTAAGTCAGTAGGAACACTCACAGCATGTGTGAGTCTTTGCAGAAATAGTAATGGTGTAACTTCAACTGTAAATGTTACACAAAAACATACTCACCCATAATTACACTAGTTTCTAATAATTTTTTTTCCTAAATAACCTCTTTCAAATAAAAGATTGATCAACCACCCCCAAGACTCTTTGCAGAATTCACATCCCAGCATTATTCCTCATTGTTATGCAGGATCAGCTATGGAATTATAGTGGAAGTGTGCCTGCCAGCATATAACACCACCATCTGAGAGGGTCTGCATATATTACCACCTATAGTTTAGTCATGGTTCAAAAGAAGTCAGCTCTGGACTCATTAATTAAAGAATTCAGTTGTATTCCCTGGAGAAGATTTTGGAAGAGAACCAAAAGGTGACTACAGAATGGCTGCTGCTTTTAAAATATGACAAAGATATTTTTGGATTTATTTTGTAGAGTTGAATCTTTACTGAAATTAACAAGCTATTGAAAAACTCCATGACTGAACAGGGTTTTAAATGGCAAACCAGTTCATTTCTAGGGAAACAATGTTCTTATTAATGACATTTTATAGCTTTGCACTTAGATTAGTCCAGAAGCTTACTTGCAGTATATGTTACATTTTCTAGTCTGTTCATTATTTTATGGATTTTTACAGGGACACCTTTCAATTAACCACAGTATAGGAGCAGAGGGAAACCCACAGATGGTGCTGGGAGCTCAATTAATTAATGCTGGGATGTTATTTTCCTCACTTTGGTAGCTGTTACCACTATGGCATCCAATACTCTCCTCTCCTCTGTGTTGAGGTGGCATCTGAGGCACCAGAGTGCCCATCTCTTCCTGCTCCAACCCTGGAGCACAAAAACATGGCCAGTGTCCCCACAGGAGGAGCAGGGAGGTGATCTGATCAGTGGCAGCAGTTTCCATCTGACCAACACCCATGACCTTCATCATTCCAACTAATACAAACACCTTGAAGCCCATGCACATCTAGACTTGTGATCAAGAGCATAGTCGTCATCTATCTGCAATTTCGGCTTGGCTTGGTGGTCATATGTTAAAAATCTAAGCCAAAACAAAACTGTAATACTATATTTGATCCCTCTCTAGGGATCAAAGGAGAGAAGACACAGAGAGGCCCAAACCCCCTGATTCTTCCTGGGTACACTGAAAGCCCTGTGAAGGAAGCCAGGTAATCTTAAGTATTAAATTACAATTTCTTTTTTACTTCTAAAATACTCACCTGACTTTCTCTTTGGTGTTTCTAAGAACAGTTGCAGCAAAATTTTGTGTAACACCAACCAGACTGATGCCATCAACTTCCACAATTTGGTCATTCACTTGGATCCTTTCAGGGGAAAAACACAAATGCATAAATAATTGTATGAATTCTTGTGAATTTTCAGAAAAACTTAGCATAGAGAGATCTTTCTAGTGTGATTTTAAACAAAAGCTCAGTCATAAAAGGATTGAGGTAAATATGAAAAAGAAATCATTCCTTGCACACAGACATCTCATAAATGCAGCTTCAAAGTTACCATAACATTTAATATCATCAATTAATTATCAAGTCCCTTTCCTTGTATAGAAATACAGCAATACAAACTCTTGAATTTGTCATCTGAATTAAATTAAATGAAATACTTGAACAGCTCTTTTATCATTCTTTCCTAAGCCAATCTTGAAAAACATCATAAGACACAGCTCTGGCATTTCATGTTAATGGAAAAAAAATGTAGTATTTAACTAAAACAACCTGCTCATTTGTGGAGAGAAGAACTTATGTATCAGACCCAATTGTGACATAATCTCTTAAGATATTTCATCCAACTTGTTCCAAAAAGATGAATTCCCAGTGTAAGAGTGATCTTGATGCACACCATCATAAAACCTTGGACTGTTTTAATGAGGACTCTCTTTTTGAAACCAAACACTTATTTACTGCTAATATACTTCTTAATGCAGAAAAACTTAAGACAGAATGAAAGTCATGCTGCTTTTATCTAAAGCAAGTGCTGCTACAAAATCCCTAGAGCAGACACTGGACTCATCTGGATTACAAACCCCTGGAAGATGACTGCTATACTACTCTTTAGAAACGCATGATCTCTAAGAGTTTCAAAATAAAACCCAAACAAACACATCCAGAACTATAAAAGGGAAGAATTTTCAGGTACGTATATGAATTCTATTGATCCAAACTACAGTTTACAAAGCAACCAAGAAATAGGTATGAAAAAATCCTAAGTAAATACCCAAATTAATGTATTTAACATCTTAGGATATATTAGTGATAAGACTTATTTTCAAAGAACAACAGAGGCTTCAACAGAATGCTGAAGTATTATGACATGGAGCACTAATTTCTCTGCCAAGTCTGAGGAAATGCTTTGCAGTGTTACATGTGTTCAAGCAGTATCTTCTGTTCTTTGGATTCCAGTGATGAGTAAGAAATACAGTATTTACTCTTTGGCAGCCTCACACCACAGAATGCCACTGTGTTCTAGGCAGGATCTCCCTTGAAAAAGGAAGCCTATAAACTATATTGAAAATCATACCAGGCATTTTAACCTCAGAATTTTACTTGAGTTTTCACTGAAATATTTAAGAAATACAGCAATCACATTAATATTTAATTTTGATTTTTTTTTAACTTTAGCAAACACAGAGTGCAGTTAGATGGCCACAGGAGTACCCAGAAAAGAACTTTTAAGAAGTTGGTGCCCACTGAGTGGGAAACTGGCTGAAAATGGTGGAAGAACAGATTCCTTTGAGATGACAACTTAGCTACAACACTGTACCTCACTATGCAGTGGACTAGCAGTGTTCAGTGTTCAGATACACAGGTACAGTATTTCAGGTGATGAAACATCATCTTAGAGAACTGTTGCCTGCCATTTCGTAAGCGGCTCTATATTGATTCAGTCTAATTCTATTTGTCCTTCAGGCCTATTTTGTATCTCCTTATTTCTTGGTTGTATAGCTCCTAAATTAACTTCCAACTACTATTTTTATAGCCAGTGTTCTCCAAAACTCCTTTATTTCTATATACACATATATTTTAATTATATATAAATATACATGCGTATCAACATACAAAGAGCAGCCTTCCCGTTAGAGCCCACTCCAACAGGAGCTCCAGGCCTCCTCTATCTCTGAAATCTCGTTTCAAACACAAATGAAAAATTAGGCTCAGGTTGCCAAAGCCTGAATTATAGACATTTTACTGCTTTTATAATTAATAAAATTGGTAATTCTTCTGATAATTATTTTCTAATGCTCAGGACTTTAAACTCTGCCTGCAGATTACAGTGAAGTAGCAACTACAGAAGCAAACCAACGTATGGTTTCATATGGTTTCATATGGTTTTTCAGTATGATGAACTGAAAAATTTAATTCGTGCAGAGAAAACTTCTAGAGTTCAAGTTAAGAGCTATGTAATGTTTCAAAACTGCTGCTCCCAATGTTATCAAAGTACTTTAAAAAGTGAATGACTCATCACCACAATAATTTGAAAGAAGCAGCTATGGATTGATTGATCCAGGAAAAGATTTTATTTTTCATATTCAGTCTAATGGCTGATTTCATATTTTTCACACTATTAATAACCTCTCCTAATACTTATCAACATGCTTGCCTTTGGATCCATCTTGAAGCACCCTCATTGGTTAAATACTGGCACACAAAACCTTTAAATATGACAACTAAATCCTACCTGCTTGTCTGCAGCAACATGAATCAAGCCAGTGGTGTTAAATCACTGAGAAGCCCCTTTGTACAGATTTTGTATTTCAATGGGAAACAAGTACTTTATATCATAATTTCATGGGTCTTTCAATAAAATATAGAAGCTATCCTACAGATACTGTAAGGTTTTAAATTGTAGCTTCAGAAGAACCTGGTTGAAGATTGCTATGCAATTATTCAGAATATCTGATGCAACTGTTGAAATAGTTTTATTTTCTGGAAGGAGATTTTGCTTTGCTATCAGTATTAATGATTAACTAGGCTTTTCATAAAGATGAAGTTAACAGGACCCTTTACAGTTGATGCACTTTATTGTGCAGAACTATCTGGTCCTGACTGAGAGGATTATATATCCCTTTCCCAAGTGAATGATCAGTCAGGCTCTCAAAAAGAGAATCAGAGTCCTATTTCTCAGCTGACTGAACATTCTGCCAGTTGAAAACCAACACAAATATTAGAATGGTCAAAGAATGATATTATTTTTTCTCAGCTGACAAGCTCCTTTCAGATGCCATCTAGGGAAATGAAAGAAGAGACTTGTGATGGAACATTAACTTCTGTAGCCCACTCAAACATGTGAATAATGAGAGGAAAAGAAATTACAGATCATAACAGAGCAGCAGTGAGTGACGGATTTTCAACCAGAGAATTTCACAAATAATACCAGTCGTGAGCTTAATGCCTTCTGGCTGAGGTCAAGCATACCCTTCAGAAAAACACTCACTTAAATTCAAAGTAATGGATAAAGTCATGACATCTTGAGGTGTCAGCTTCTTCATTTGCCTTCATAATTTTTAAGCCTATGATAAATCAGTACTTGGCTTTCAACTTGATATCTTATTGCCAAGATCTGTAAAGATACCTCCAAGCCCAATCTAGAAGACAATACACTTCAGTAGCAATGTTACTAAACATTCTAGAGTCTTCTGTTTAAATTTCTGGGGGGTTTCCACAGCAGAACAACTTTTTGCCTCGTTGAAAAGTTAGAGGTGTTCATCAACAAGGAACATGTTACTGCAATATATTTTTTAGAAGATAGCATCAACATCTTAAGAGTTTTTTCCTACTCTTATTTATAAACAATATTTTCATATTGTTTCTAACGCAATAACGCATTAATGGTTAAAATCAGAAAATGAGGATGCATATAAGTTGATTTAATTGCTTACATATCGGAGAAGTAATATTTTATTGGCATGAAAATTTACATAGTTATGCACTAGGACAGAACGACAAATTGTATGGGTTGGAAGATATTTAAGAATACTTTTCATTATTAAATGATTACATAGTAAAGTATTTTTCTATCTCCTAATGAGAAGAGGTTGGCTTGGTTGTGGCAGGTATTGTACAATACACAGATTGGCGGGTGTTGTATAATACACAGATAACTGTGCCCCATATGATAGGAAATATTTTATGTTCAAAAGGAGTTATTTAGCCTGCACATACCAAATAAGCAATTCTAGAAGCAAGCAGGTTTTATACGAGCATTTTACAAGACTACACACACCAATCCACTTCTTTAGTGGGCAAGATTTATGGTATGAAGAGCTTCCTACTTCAATTAATTAATGTACTTTCAGTGCTGCAGGTGTGAAAACTGAACTCTGGAACAGAAGACTATCCAAAGTAAGAAATATAGAGTAACAGTCTGTGTTAGTAAACTTGAAGGGAGTGTATTTAGTAAAAGTTCAAACATTCAGGTAGACTAATTATTTCCCTAATCACAGAATCATCAAGGTTGGAAAAGATCTTCAACATCATCCAGTTCAGCCGTCAACATTGCAGCTCAATCACTCCTAAACCACATCCCAAGTGCCACATCCAGATGCCTCTTCAACACTTCCAGAGACAGTGACTCCACCACCTTTCTGGGCAACTTAATTCCCATATCTTTCACTCTTTCAGTGAAAAAAAAGTTCTAATATTTAATCTGAACCTCACCTGACACAATTTAAGGCCATTTCCTCTCATCCTTTCACTTGAGACATGTCAGAAGAGACTGACCCCCACCCAGCTACAACTTCCTTTCAGGTGGTTGTTGAGAGTGATAAGATCTCCCCTCAGCCTCCTCTTCTCCAGGTTAAACACCCCCAGCTCCCTCAGCCACACCTTGTAAGACTTGTGCTCCAGACTCTTCACTAGCTTTGTTTCCCTTCTCTGGACACACTTCAGCACCCCATTGTCTTTCTTGTAGTGAAAGGCCCAGAACTGGACACAGCACTTGAGGTGTGGCCTCACCAGTGCCGAGTACAGGGGGACAATCACTGCCCTGGTCCTGCTGGACACACTAGTGCTGGTACAGGCCAGGATGCCTTTGGCTTTCCTGGCTACCTGGGCACACACTGGCTGATATCCAGCTGCTTGTCAACCAGCACCCCAAGTCCTTTTCCGCTGAGCAGCTCTCAAGCTGTTCCTCCCCCAGCCTGTAGCGCCGCCTGGGGTTGTTGTGACCCAAGCGCAGGACCCGGCACGTTGCCTTACAGAACCTCATGCAGTTGTCCTCAGCCCATCAATCCAGCCCATCAAGATCTCTTCGTAAGGACATCAAATGTAGAGAGGTCAAATAATCAAATGTTGAACAGAATTCTTTTTCTTAAGTATTGCCTATCCAAAGCTAGCTTGAAGCCAATAAAACAGGTGGGAACTCAACACCTTTAGAATCTAAACTGCCTTCAAAAGTGACAGAGTTTGGAATCACCCGCTTTGCTCAGGCTAAAGCATCTGGGTTCTCAGCAGTCACAAACACATATCTTTGGCAAATTTGTTCTTCTTAAGCAGTGTAAACTCATGGTACCAATTTAGTGTCTTCTCATAACCACATCAGATACTTGGATCTTACCAATGGAATCTCCAAACTTTACAGCTTGGATTACCATGACATACATTAAGCAAACAACTATTTCCTATGAAAATCGTAATTTATAGTAACTATTGCTGAGAAAATTTCCAAATACAAAGTCTAGTTTACCTGCCATCTCTTTCTGCTGTCCCACCCTCTGTTACTGTTTTGACAAATATTCCCAGTTTTTCAAGGCCTGCATCGGCTCCAACTCCCATTCCAATAATGCTTATGCCAAGTCCATCTTCATCTGTGAAAAAGGCAAGAGAAAGCAGAAACTTATTACATTTGATCTGTACAGTTATTTGATAGGTAAACATTTATACTTTGGTTCCTCTTGGCTTTCTGTGTCAATAACGCTAATATTATTTTGCTTCAGTTTAAAAAACCTATTTGACTGCCATTTTAATTACACACAAAAAATACCATCTGCAGCCTTATGAGGAGCTTAGAACAACAGTCAAGATTTTTACTCCTCCAGTGAAGAATGAATATATCACAACAAACACTGTGTGAAGTCATGTTAATGGAGTGTCACAAAACAATTCTCTTAAGAAGGTAAAAACTGCCTGTCTCTGGGCTGCTTCTTTAATTCCTCACTGAACAATTCCTGAAATCCAAAAAGCCAAGGTGACCACAACAGATTGATGGAAATTCAAGATAGGCTCTCTAGGCATGTGTAGACTTCCTCGAACTTGTAGGTCAGTGTCCCAGGAAGTGGAAATGGCAGACAGACACCATACCTTTTTCTAGTTCAACTGGGAAGAGCTCCAGCTTTTCCACACGCTTCTCAAGTTCATATTCAGCTGATGCAGCCACTGGGTCAACTTCATCATTTCTCCTGTCATAGTCTTCATTAGAATATGTATTGAAAACCTGTGGAAATAGATCACAAATCATTCAGCTACCTACTCCAAAAAGACTTCCAAATCATTAAATTACATACTGCTTTAGTCCTGTGATGTTGCAAAGTTTGAAAAGGCTCTTAAAAGACAAATTTCTCCTGCTCATCTAAACTACAGGTTTTTTAATTTGTGCTTTTTCATTCAAGGAAGTGCAACTATGGTTGCAAAAGTCAACTGAGTGTAAGTTTTTATCGTTTTTGATTATAAATTCAAAAGGTGATCTTTAATGTATGTGTTGGTCTATGCATAAAAATATTAAAAATACTTAACTCATTAAAAATGCACTATTAACAAACATTAACAGAGTCAAATACACTGAAATTATAATCTGTATAGTGTTTGTGTATTAGTCTTTAGGCCTTATGAAGTTCCGGTTTGCATTCATCCAAAGCCAGACCAGAAGATTACTAATCTACATCACCTACGGATATCATTAGAGATTATGATCCATATTATGTATTAACTTTTTTAGAACTGCAATATATACAGCCATGGGTATTTTTTTTTAACTAACCAGGTTTACAGGTTTATTTCATCTCTAAAGCAGTAATTTAACAGTGACTGCATTAATCTGATTATATTATTTATGCTACTTACTATCATAATTTCAGCATGGCCTTTAATCAGTGATTATTCAGACCCTCAGAAACATTAGTCAGGAAAAGCATATTTTCATATTTTAGAGATCAGAGTTTGCCAACCTGATTCATTTAACTGCCTGCACTTGGCAGTAAGGAAAGAATATGTGTTATCATTAGTGGTAACAATTTTACTGAGCTTCAGTCCCATGGATATATCATATTCATCACTTCAAATAAAGGAAAACAATTTTCCATATTTCCTTTTCCTCTTTTACAGACAACCTACAGAAGACACCATTGCATATCCATGTTTTCCTTTATCACTGTTCCTCTTAAAACATAAAACACTGCACCCTGCTACGTAGCTATACAAATATTCTGAAGGTCTTCAGAAGCCTGCTCTTTTACAGCCCTGCTTGAAGGCTCTGTCACGATGCCCCTGGAGGGAGCACACACGGCAGCTGGGTCATTGCCACCTGAGGTTTCACCTGCCTGAAAAGCTGTTCATTTCTTTTAAATAGTAAACATATTAAAGTTGAAATACAAAAATACTTCTAAATACTATTGTAAGTTTATTAACTATGTTATGGCTACCACAAAGCTACCAAAAAGCCCTCTCAGCTTTATACAAAGTAGTGGTTTAAACAGAAAAGATAGTAGTCACTCAGTGGGAATTTTAACTCCTGTATGTCACATCAATGTGAAACAATTAATTTCTTCTTCCAAGAAGACTGAGATGATAAAGGTTTTACAAGAATTCACAAACCTATCTCACATCGATTTTTAGTCATTATGATGCAAGAAAAAGGCTGCTTTAACTATATTATGCTCCTAGAAAGCCTACATAAATACATGCAAAGCCTAAGTAAAATAAGACACAAACTAAATGCTGTCCAATGCCGCTGAACTTTTTATGCTGCTGTGGTACCTCTAAGATTGGAGAAAAAACACTGATGCAGAAATAAGTAATAAGGAGAGATGCAATTTGAGGCCACCATTTCTAGGCTGACCAAACAAAAGACAAAACCAGCTGGAAGAGCCATGAAACAGCAGTGAAAAAGTGGTACAACCTCCCTGGCAGCTTCCTTTCTCTCTGGTTTGCTGTCAAAGGCAGCAGTTTTCACCGGCTCTGCTCACTAAGGGTTCCGTGTTCAAGCCCAACCTCCTTCATGCTGCCATCAACCAAAATAAGGCTCAATCAATAGACTGAGACCCAACTAAAACATTAGTGAGCTAAGGTTTGACTGCAAACCTTTAGCTTTGAAATGCAGCAGTCACGCAAGCAACTACGGGTTAAAAACAACAGCTGTGAATTTAACTTGAATCATCTCATTTATTAACATCATCAGAGAGACCCACACCCCAAATGTGAACGGAGATGAATTGCATCAAGGTAAAGGGAGATACTACTTGCTGGAGACAAAGAACAGCTGAGAGAGAGGTATAGGGAAAAATTATGTCACAAAATGAGTATATTTATTTCTGGATTTCTTTTCATCATGTTAATTGGCACCGTTCTTTTCCTTGTGTTCAATGACTGGCATGAGATTATTGTGGAAGCAGTTTTAGATTTGTTGCAAAACAACTGGATATGCTTCAGGATATGCTTCTTTGAAAGCATCAAATCATATACTGAATTCAGGTTTGGGATGATCTTTCTTGAATCAGACTAGACAGAAGAGATAGCTTCTGGCTTGTACTCACTGTTTTGGAATATTTTGATGATCCCACTAAAAGGGAACTAAAGATACTGTTGGTAATGAAAAGTTATCATTATGTCTCCAAATACATCACACCACTCTTACCTAGTACCTCACCTAAGCATTCACTCTGAGACTGTAGATCACTGATTGTATAAATCTCTATGTTCCCTACCTGGCATCAATTCACTGTCTTTTGTACACTGGTCATATAATTTTGCCGCTTCCTTCAACAAGGCAGTTGTCTCCCCCTGACTAGGGGAAGAAGAAGAAGGATATTCTTGTATGTCATTTATCTCATTTAGTACAATCACATTTCATGGTTGACTGATTCTGTTAAATGAATCTCTGGGTGTTAAACTGAAGAACAGTAAATTTGTGCTTGGAAATTTTCTATCTTTGTGAAACAGTCTATCCACCAGAGTAATGAACTGCTTGCTCAGTACAGTCATGAGAACTGTCACTCAAGATTTTACTGCGCTAAAAATAAGACAAACATTTATAACTTCTTCCTCAAAGTATGGTTAACGTGATTTAAGTAGAACTATTTCACCACGTCTGTTGCTGTTGTGCTTCCCGGAGTGTGCGTGGGATTTCAGACTCATGGGAATTCTCCCATTCCCTGTCATTTGACAGATCTGGTTGTACTGCCACTCTGGCCAAGTACCCAGTACAGTAAAGTCACAATCACAGAATATGCTGAGTTGGAAGGGACCCACAAGGATCACCGAGTCCAACTCTGGGCCCTGTACACGACCATCCCCAATAGTCACATCATAAGCCATTACTTAAAGCAAGCTCTTTCACATGAAAATACAGTATAATATCTTAACCTCTGATTTTACCACTACAAGTATTTAGAAAAAAGTAAGTTTCCATAGAATCCACTTGTGACATTTTCTAGGATTTACAACAGCACTTATGGAAACAAAAAGTCAACAGCGGTGACATGTTGAAAGAAACCCTGAAGAACTGCTGTTAACAGAATGTACTTCTGTGTTCTCTAAAGTGACAGAAAAAGGGGTCATCAGTGATTCACCTGGCACCAATATAGTAACAAAGTGTAATACCAGAGAAGTGGGTATAACTGTTAGGCACCCTGGGTGGCATCCCCAGGGAAATCATACATACGCACACACGACCATTTGCTTCTCTTTGGTAAAGCACAAGCTAGAGAAGACATGTCACTAACTATAAAAATATGTTGCTGACTAATGCAGAAAAAACCCTACATTTTTGCTTTAGTACTTCACCTTTAGGAGTAAGATCAGAAGGATGAAAACTGATTATTCTTGAAAAAAGGCAAAGTTGCATAAGTTTAGGGCATTTTTCCATAGCTCTTAACTACCAATAATTTATAGAATTTAGCTAACAGTAACCAGTAGATAGTGATATGGGGTTTTTTATTTTTTTAAGCAAGTCAGAATGGAGATAACTCTAAAGAATCACATGGGTTAGCCTTCCCATGGGCTAACCATGGGAATATTAGTGTTGCATACAATAAACTGTGCAACATAAAAATTGTCTTATCTGATGTAAGGCTGAGAGAATTGGGGTAGTTCAGCCTGCAAAAGGGAAAGCTTAGGGGTGACCTAACTGTGGGCTCCAACACCTGAAGGTAGCCTATGAGAAAGATGGAGAGAGACAATTTACAAGAGCATGTAGTGACATGGGGGACAAGGGGGAAGAGACTCAAACCAAAAGGGAACAGATTTAGAGTATCTATTATGAAGCACTGAGGATAACCTCTCTGGCTCTGCTGAAGAAGATAAATGAGGAAAAGAAATCACAATTTGATCATTACCTTCTGCTTTAAAATCTTTTTACAGCATAGCTCCAGGGAAGAGAGGAAGCTCTGGCAATATCTGAAATGGGTAACTATTTTTTTAAAGAGTTTTTTCTCTGTGAAGTGGTTGCTTTGTCAGTCAAAGGCAGTGAGTCAGTGAGGAGGCTTCCTCCAGTTTTCCTGGCTTCATGCTCCCCTAAAGCCTGCGTGGGCATCAGCCGTCACTAATGCTTCAGCACAGAAGCATCCAGGAGACAAATCTTCCCAAGAAGCAATTGCAGGAATGAAACACAGATGGGAATTAGACATCAGCAATATTGAAAGAAACTGAACGTCCAATCCATGCCCAGGGTTTCCCGTCAGAAAGCTCCACAGGAGAAATATCTGGTTTAAGTGTCCTGAAACTCTGACAAAGAGACCTGCACAGCTGATTCATGCTTCTAAAATCTAAAAGTATCTGGGCCCAAGACTTCTCCACTCCACAGAGACCTCTTCAGATATATGACAATCCAGGAGCAGCTTCAACGACACACAAACTGTTCAATTTGTTGAGGTGAACCAGAAAATATTATCTCTATGTACCCTTGTTGAATTGGCACAAGTTATCAAGTTTTCCACCTGTTGGAACATCATGAAGACCATTTCTGGTAGAAAACCACAGTGTCACCATCCTGCAGCAGTGCCAACACATCTCAGTTTGGATCCATACATCTCTGTGCGCTACAGCATGTCCTCCTAAACCCAAACCATGCCAAGTGGCATTTCCTGGTGGGACACAAGCATTAAAATGCATGGGCTAACCACGTGCATTCATTAGGCCTGTGACATGAGAGTGCATTTGCTTCATGGTGTAAGTAGTTACAGATTCCTCTGATAGGCTTCTTTCACTGAACTTTTATATACTGCAGTTTTGGGCCAAAACATGGAACCAAAATTGCCTAGATGGTACTATACATGGATCATCTCCCCTGTTCCTGCTACTTGGCTCACTTTCTGTGCGAAATCTTTAAAACACCTGTTTTCATTAAGTAGTTTCCTCGAATCAGTGAAAATTATTCTTTATATCCATTTATTATTTATTCTGTGTGTACCTGTTTTATTGCTGATGTACTAGTTTTATTACAATTTACATTGTTACTTGTCTACGTAGCAGAAAAATACAAAATCACTGTTGCTGTAAATGAGATGTGTGCCCCACATGAAAGCTACATGCTGTTATTATTAGTTAAAACAGGTCAGAGTAATTATCAAGTAAAAGTAAGCCCTGTTACTGAAGAGTAAAACCACAGCTCACATGGAATTTGCAACTTGTACATCTATTAGGGTAGCTGTGTGTTTCAGTAAGTGAGTAAAGCAGCAAGATTCACTGAAACCTGGAGTTGACAAAGATATACGAACAGACTTATCTGAATATTCCTGCTTTTTTTAAAATATGGTAACGAGTTACAATTCCATGAGGTTTTTCCTTTCTTCTGAATTTTTTTTTGTCATAAGCATTAATAAAAATGGGAAATTGCAATACTGTCCTGTTTTATATTAATAGTACAGGCTAAACAATTTTCACTGAATTCTCTTTGATGAGTTTTGCAGACCTGGGTCTAAACCTCTGATAGTGGGTTGGTTTTTCTAATGCAGCAGCTTGGATGCAACAGTGTAATGGGAGGTACAAATGACTAGTGAGGTAGCTTCCCTGAGTCCTGCTGATCATGTAAGAATCCCAAGGAGACTTTTTAAGTGTTGTGTACTTCACAGGTACACTTCATATATGTCATCCCTTTGCCTGACCTTGCCTTTTTTTTTAAACTCTACTTTGCATTACTGTACATTACTGACTTAAATGCACTTTGCAACTGCTACTGTCTACTTTTGATCAGTTATCTACTATTTAGATAGAGAGAATAAAAACCATGAAGAAAAAAAGCTTTGTGTTTTTCAGTACAGTAGCTCGACAATTGCAGGGAAGAGAGCCAAAAGACAAGCTCCACCATCCTGCATTCCCATAAAGCTCAGGGTTCCTCAGAAAGTCCCTCCTGCCAGACTTTCACTGATCCTGGAGAGATCAGAGATGCAGGTACAGCAATTTAACACCTTACTATTTACAGCAGTGCAGTTCTGACCTGCAAACCTGAATGTCTTTAGCTGACTCTTCCTGCTTCAGGGAAAAGGAAAAACATTTGCCTACACCTTGATAGTGTCTCTGTCCAGCAGAACAAAGAAGCAGTTGCAACAAGAGCACTCCAACAGCCATGCTATGCAAAAAAAAATATAAAAATATGAACAAGAATATTTAACAAGAATATGAATTTCCAATATGACAGCAGATACGTCTTATCACTCTTTTGGCAATTCCTTCTATTGCCAAGGTAACAAACTAGCATGCTCAAGAATTCATTGTATCTTTGAGCCTTGAAATAAGCATGCAAAGGAGAATGTTTGAAGTGAGCTGAGTTTGACAAACTAATTATAATACAGTACAGGCTCAAATCTGGACTCTGGTGTCCAAACAAATTTAAACAGATAGGAGAGCACAAAGCAAAGTTCCACTCTCCATCCCTAGACATTTCTTCCTGAATCTGCTGCAGTATTTCTTCCAGATCCTTGCACTGCTGCCAATCTACATCCTAACTGATGGTGCTATTTTTCTTCTGCCTTTAAGTGTGACACATGAATTAGCCAAGAGTAAATGCTGCTTCTGGTACCAATTAGTACAGACTGCCATACAGTAGCAAAGTCACCATGAATCAACAAATCAGTGTTTCTTCTCCCAGCAATCTCACTCTCCCTCAGCCTAAAAGTCAAGAGCTCTAAATGCAGAGTAAAAATGCCACAAATGTTCTCACAGGCAAACACTTGAAACAAAATATTGACTATGCATAAAACATTCTATTTAAAATAAATCTCAGCAGGAATAAATTGTGTAACCTGCATATTCACTAAAAATTACTCTACAAAAAGATATCATAAGCAATTCCTTTTATTCATTTACAGACGCTACAATTGTTAAGAAAATAATTCAAAGGAAAAGAAGGACACAAAAAAGTAATCACAGGCATTAATTTAGAGTATTTTCTGAGTAAACAATATAGAGATAATTCATCCAACCTGAGTTTTATTGTGAAATAGCAATATTTTATAAACTGAACAGAAATCAATACAATTATCTTACATACATTTATCTATAAAAATTCTTTTAAATGTACTATAAATAGCACACATTGCTATCTATCTCTCTACTTAAAGCAGAAAAGAAAGCAGAGGTGTAAGAAAAGAGTCAGGTGGAAACAGTATGCCTAGGTGTCTGATTTTCTCAATATTACATCACCAATACAAATCCTATTGGGCTTTTTAAGGGTGCAGAATTGCAACTTGACCAAAGGTTTTTTATGACTCTCTGACATACCTTGTCTTATTCCTAGGAGCTGTGGCATTTGGTACTAATTGCCCATCTTACTAATACTCCTGCAGACACAACAAAGGCTGCATGGGCAAGGGAGAAGCATCTCCAGTGACAGAAACCAGAAGACATGTCTCAGACCAAGGCATAAAAAGCAAATGTACTTCCACACCAGACCACAGCAGGAGCCCTTCTGAATCTCAAAAGCTGTCCCACCTCACTTTTCTTAATAACTGAGTTCTTAGAAAAATCTCAAATTAAGGGAGCTTGGATTTTTTTAAATGAGAAGTTCTTACTTAATGAATTCTTTAGCTGAGCTGAGATTACTAAACATAGTGCTTACAGTATTAAGATGAGTGTGGGAAATTATATTATATTCTATTAAGAAAAACTCAGGAGATGTAATAAACTCTTCTTTGCACATATATTATTCATTGCCTAAGTACACAGCTCATGAGTTGAAGAATAGCTAAGTATGGCATTCAACATTAGACAGCCCTTCAAACAGTCTTCTTTACAGGTTAAACATATTTCCACACTTTCAGATGGGACACATTACAGAGGGTATCTATTTAGTTTCTAGTACAAGCAGGTATTCTTCTACAGTAACAAAAATGTTTATGATCCTCCAGAATCTAAAGCCTTTTAGTAGCCTATTGCTACATTCACATTAACATCACCATGCAGTGATATAAAAGAGACCCATTAGTGGGGTGTTGCCTTAATTTGGTAGGAGTGTTGCAGCCATGCAGCCTGTTAATGCCATTGCTTGTACATAAAAATGGACAAACAGGCAGAGTGTAAGAGGATTAACAGAAAAGCTTCTGTAATACAGCAAAAGGTTTGCTGTATTTTGTAAACATCTTTCAAATGGAAAGTGCAATGCCACATTCTCAGTGCCAGACCACTGCTAAATTACTTCATATTGTAGACTTACCAATTCCTTAATTGCACCTGCAGGCAGAATTCATTTTGGCTGACTGCATTTTTTCTAATGATAGTTTCACATTCGCACTGTTTAGTACAATGAATTGCATCCTAGTAAGATGTAAAACTGCCTAGAGTAAGCAAAAGAATGTTTATCCATCAAGCATTCATACCAAGTGTATTGTATTACAGTTAATCACACCAATGCTTCAAAAATGAGACAGTCTGTATTTCCAGAGGAATTCAGCCTTCCTAATGCTTCCTAATATGGTACATGGGGTAACAGACTCTAACACAAGCCAAAAACAGGCGTTCCCAGCATAACTGGTTCAAACACACCCGCTCTAAGTGCAATTTAAAATATGGTATTAATGCAGCAAGAAACAGAAGGTTACATATGTGCACACAGAGTATATCCAAACAAATAGACAAAGAGAAAGACAGATCACAGGGATAAGCCGGTATTAATGAATAATGCTAGCTTGGGATGAAACTACCGTAATAATGCCACGAAGTGGGAATTCAAGATAAAGACATTTAGAGTGACTCAATTCAACAGTATTTTTGGACATTTTTCAATTTCAACATTTGCTATGACATCAGGCACAAAGATAGTACCCCCTTGATAACAATAACAAAATTAACTTCATCAACCCCAAGGGGACTCTCTATTACAGCTGGTTTTCACTCTACCCTGAGTAGTGTGGAAAAATTAAATGAGCAGAGAAATTACAATGAGTTTTGCTCACCTGAAGACTTTACACAATTCTACTCTTTGTGCCCAAATTTACTGCATAAATTCAAAATTTTTAACAGACGTTTTCTATACACAAATCTGTGATGGATTTGAAATTCTGGAGAACCAAATGCGAAGTGTAGCACCCAGTTCTGTGGGGAATTGGGAGGATGCACTTAAATGCATGTGCATTTTGGGATTAGGGTTTTTTAAAAGAGTTTTGGTCTATTTTTTCCCCGCAGGAACACCTTGTTTTACTGTTCTGGGAATGACCAAACATCTCTCTGCGCATGCCCTTAATAGTCCCTGCAAACTGCACTGGGCAGAGTGGCAGAAAGGACACCATGTCTGTAGACCTCTGGTTTTGGATACAAAGACAGACAGTGCATTAAATGTGAGCTCAACACTGTTCCTGCTACATGCCAGCAGCGGAGACGGCTGTGGAAGCTGGCAAACTCCCAGACCTTTAGAGCTGACATGAGTCCTCTGAGCTTTCTGTTTTCCAGATTCAACTTCTTGACCTGCTTCAGACAGAAAAGTGAAGCTCGAGACAAACATTTCACCTTTGTGAGGGAAACTAAAATGTGGGGGGTAACCTTCGGTCCAGATTTGCTCAGGCAGAGGAGGGAAAGTGCTGCTTATCCTGTGCAATGACACAGAAGTACAAAAGCTACAGAAGAACCTCTCTATATGTTGTGTCAATGCAGAAAACAGAGCAGGGGCACCTCTGAGTTCAGTTCTCCAGCAGCTGAAGTGTGCAGCACACAGCTGGTATCGCTGTCACTCACAGTAACTGTATTTTTGCTACAAACAGCTGCACATTTCTTTTCAAAGTAAAACAGACACCATTTAGCAGAAGCTGGACATACTCCAGATAACAGATTAAAATGGGTGTAATCTGTGTATGACAGGCTATAAAGACAATACAGTAAGCCTTTCAGTTAGCTTAGTACGATTTTAATGGGTACCCAATTCTAATATAAGGAATGAAGAGAACATTCCCAATATCTCTATAAAATCCTGACATTTAAATATTTTTAAGTCAGCTAGTGTTCACTGTCTAGGGAAACTGGCAAGACTGTGACTCTTGCCTAAAATAAGAGCTGTGAATGAACAACTAGAGGAAGACAAGCAAACTAATTTTACAAAACTTTGCTGGAATGTATTTCCACACATACAACCTTAGCTATTTTTATGAATCCCTAAGTAAAAAGAAGTGTACACACCCAAGTGTTTTAGAAGCACATCTTCTAAAATAGTATTTTATATTTATGGTTTCAAGAATACCCATCGATACCAAAAGGCTTCTTTTCCTGGGCATGACTATCATTCTTAATCAATCCTCTGTAGATCAAACTTAAGGAAAAACAGAAAACAATTGAAAACAGCCCTTGCAAATCCTTCTTTAATATTACTAACAAAAAGCTAGTACTATGTCAAGAAAAATATAAATGATAACATTAACATTCACTGGAAAACTGCAGGACAGACAACTGGTACAAAGTATATGTAACGCCTGGCTGCCTTTTACCCTTTAAAAAAACAATGGTGAATAAAACCACTGTTTTGGATGAGGGAGTTAGGTAGATACAAGCGGTGTGGGAAAATAAACATACAGTTGGACATCAAAACAGCCAAGCTGGTAAAACTTCAATCTTGCAAACTTTAATTTTAACCTTATGGTTACTGATTAAACACTCTAAGATTCTAAAAAAAAAATCTTTACAAAAGAGCACCTTTTCCTTGCAAATAAAATAATTGGAAAATAGGATGAAATGACAATTTTAAAAAGCCTTTTCTATTGTACTGGTATACTAAATAACCACTGTCTATAATCAGATAAAGTTTTAGCTTTCAGTTCCTTGCAGTAAATTGTTCAAAAGGATGCTATCAACCATTTTAGTGTTGAAGGCAACAAACACTTTCACAGATTATTCAAGAGTAAAACCAATAAAAGTGCATGCCAGAAGGTAAAGAATTATCCAAACATGTACATTACTCATGACCAACTGCATCAGTCCCAGATATAAGGCAGCTGCATGAAGGCATTGCAGCTTGAGCACTGTAGTCCATCCACCCTCAGGTGTGAAAACTGAGCCTAAGAGCCACACACGGGCCACGAAGGTAACCCTCCTGGGTCAGGACCAAATAAAGTGTTGGCAGAAGGATTGTGCAAATACAAAATGGATTCCCTCCACCCTTTTTTTCCTCCAAAAAAAAGGAAAATCTTGCCTCTTCAGAATTCAAAAATCTCTAGAAGCATGAGCACCACTCCCACTGCAAGAAGCACAGAATTACTATAAAAAAGAACAGAAAATACTGGAGGAGAAAAAAGAAGTCAAGTTTTAAATTGCAACTGCAACACTGGACAGTATAGATCATTTATCATTTTACTTAACTTTCCAAATGACAATTTAACCCAAAGGGCTAAATGGTTTTGGTACCATACAGAACATTAACAGTAGGTGATTGTCACAGAAGATGATGCAGAGAACTGGTAACCTCATGACAGTTAACTGAAAACTGTCTGACAGTTCTTCAAATTAAAAGTAACTTGGATACATCATGCATGTTACTGCCTATTTACCCTGAAATGTACAAGACATTGCTTCAACTCAAGTTTTAAAAATTATTTTATCTGATCAGGCAGGCCTCATAAAAGCAATATTAAATTAATCCTATTTTACTTGCCTTTAGGTTAAAAGCCTGACTTGCCAAAAAGGGTAACTGTCAAAATGTGCCCTGAATTCAAGCTTTCAAATAGTGAACTTACCCCATCTTCCATGCCCTAAGCTTAATTTTATTTCTGATAAATGTCATAATGTAACTCAATAAAAAAGGCACAATAAAAATACAAACGGTAACTGTTGTGTCTAATGTTATGACTTCTAGCTAAGAAGAGGCAAATTTATGGAAAAGCCATCATGTCTCTGTTTAGGAAAGAACTTGTATTTTATTAGCCCAGCAGGCTTTCTCAAGCTTTTTCCAGGGTAGGTGCTTGAAAACCAGAAGCACAAAATGGCTTCCCTTGCATGTACACAAAATGCATGTTAGATTTAGACCACAAGAGTGGTTTGTCATACTCAAGCTTTTTCTTTTTTCTACCAAAACTTTAATTGTCTTACAGCTTATATTGATTTCTGCTAAAACAGATGAGGATAAAAATCCTTCCACTTACCAGAGTAGTAAGAACAAGGTAAAGGTTGTCGCTTTGCCTTTCAAAAATGCTTAATTATCTGGGGACTTATATACGGAACCAGAAGTTAGTCAGCAAGACACTACTGCTACATGATAACCATGTAGGTGAAAATCCCTCTGTGTGCAATTCAAGATAATTAAATCCATGTTAACCCTCCTTTAGGGAAGGTACCTCAAACTGCTGCCCTCCTAGTACCATAAGAGCTTGCCACTGCCAGCTACAACAAAATAAATCTTCTGTCTACCACCCTGTTATTAATGTGTAAGAACCTTAATGCAGGCCACCAGAGTGATGACAATATCCCACCTCCTCTGTGGCTTCAAATATGAACCTTGTGAGGTTCATTAAATGCTAATGATCCCACCATACAAAACCAAGAGCTCAAATTTTGTTTGAGAGGACTTTGTTCCAAAAACAATGTGATGCACGTAATGCACCCAGTACAGTCCCCTTGTAGGGTTCTCAAGTGCTCAAAACAACATGAAAGACTGGAAAAGGGCCTTCTCAAATAAAGGCTATGAAAAACCCAACAACATATTAGATAGTAAAAGCAACCAATAATTTTACAATAAACTGTTCTCTTCACTAATTTTTAATCCATTAACAATAATAAGGTAAAATAAAATATACACCAAATTCCAGCGAAAGAAAAGGAAACCTCAAATCTGGCAGTTTGCAGGTGTTGACTAATAAGGTAAGAGAAATACTGGCATTCTCCATGGACTCAGTCCCATTTGTCTCTCTTCAATAAGGTGCTAAATTACGTTTCTAAGAAAAAAGAACATTTAATCTGCTCCAGAGCATTTTTGCAATGGTCTCCTAAATGCTGAGAACCTACAGTGTGACTTTGTTTTTTAACACTTTTTTTTGACGGCAGTTTGGTTATTCAGGTGGGACAAGGTATCCCAGCAGTTCAGTGATGTGCTTTTGTGAAACACTCAGTAAGACATCCAAACTGTGCCTGACCTCATCACAAATGACAGTGAGGACAGATCCAGTATGTCTATCTAAGCATCAGGGGGGTACCAGCTGAGAGTCAGACTGAAGACAGACAGTTAGTACAGGGTGCACCTTTTGCAGGATGGTTCAGTACCGGAGAAAAGCAAAGATCACAGCTGCAGAAGTCAGTTTTGGCCAGAGGGGCTATAGCAGCTCAATTTGCTGCATGAAGCTTAAAATCTGAAAGCCAAAATCACAACTTCAAAAGAAGAAAAGTAGTGGGTTTTTTTTGGTGAGATATAGAAGTACTTCTAAGAGAAATTAAATTAGAGAAAAATAGTATGTAAGTCCAGCAAAGTCTGGCAGAAGGAAATGCTGACCATTATCTAACAGCAGAATGACTGAAAGAATCAGACATGTCCTGATGCAGCTGAAAAATCATACTTTAGATTCTAGGTCAAAACTGTACAGATGAAATAAAATAATATAAAATAAATAAATAAATATATTATTTCCAAAGTAAGTCTATTTTAATTATATTCCCCACTACTTAAAATCCAAGGTGCTATGTACTATCTTACCCAGATATTCACTGGTTACAGAGGGTGCAAGGAACAGCAGTGGTTTAACTAAGGAAAAGATCAAGAACATACAAAGCCGAAGGACACTCTTCTACTCGCCTGAGGACCCACAGCGCTCCTTCCTGAGAGAAAGGGCTGGCAGATCACGAGCAGGGGGAGGAAAGCAATGCTCCCCAGAAAGCTGGTCCCAGCTGCCAGCTGCCCACCCCTCCTGGCAGTTATTTTAAGTGCCCAAAATTCACATTTCAGTCATATTTTAAGCCAAATTTGAGAAATGAGGAAAAACAGGAAGTTGAAAACAGAGCAAACATTGTATTTTCACCCCTGAATTCTGATATAGGCAGTAAACTCCAAAAGTACATGTTCACTAGTTCTACAAAACTTCAGTAGTAAAATGACACAGTTACAAATTTATACCAGATCATTATGGCCTAATAACTATTAGAATAGTAATATATAATAGAGGTTATTAGTGTGTCTTACTGCTGAGGCTCAGCCTTTCCTCCTTTCAAAGAAATGGATCTTGAATCTAACCTCGTTCCTACACTTCAGATGTATCAGAATTTAATGCCCAATGTCTTGCCCTCTTGGAAAGAAGCATTCCATCATCTCACAAGGAACACAATGGGCTCAATGTCCCTTGTGCTGCACAGAAAGTTAACCAGGCAGGCAGGCTGGTGGGCATGCATACCAAGAATCTCCTTTCCCCTGCAAGTCCATGACTGTAAGTACCAGAACAGGTAAAATGGTATCAAAAAGACTTAAGAAGAATGTAATAATAGTCATATATTATACACATATAATAAGACTACAGTTGATACAAGTTCAGCTTTGATAGAAATAAAATTAAAAGTGCCAGACACCTCTGCTACATAAGTTTTGGCATGAACTAAGTCTAAAAAGTTCTTTAAAATAAAGACAACTGAAGAAGAATCAGCGACAAAGAAAAGGGATTTTGGAAGCCACCAAGGCACACTGAGATATTTGGTTTGATGATACTCGCCCACTATGTTCCAGCATAACCTAAACTACTGCTTAAAACTATATGCAAACACACACAAATCCCATAATAACCCATTTTGGTCTATGGGACCTCTCAAACATAAAGAAGACTGTGCAATGTGAGCACTTCTTTACCTGTTCCTCCAAATCCCTCCTAAGAAATGTAGGCAGCCTGAAGATGCAAGGTGTAGGTGAGGTGTCTATGAAGAAGACACCATTAGAAGTAAAAAGCAAAAGAATGAACTACCAGAAACAGAAAAAGTCCAAATTTAAAAAGCAAATGTAAAAGTAAATTGTTGGTGGTGCATACTAAATTAAAAAATCTATAGGAATTTGGAAACAATAAGCTTTTGCTGAGGGAAAGCCGACAAACTGGAAGATATTTAAGAGATCCCAGCTTAGCTGAAGGGGGCCAGAATCGTCTCCAGAGGATGTCATCAGTGTCCTGATTAGTATGGAAATGGACAAACAGGTTAGTAGGAATAGGTATAATAGGCAAGAATTCATAGATCTGATACCTCCTTTTGTTGCCTTTTTCCTGCTTCTCAATTCATTTTGCTTACCCAGCAAAAAGTATAAAAAAAGATTGTAACTAAATGAATGAGACTATTCATTAGCCAACTTAGACAGATCTTTTAAGGAAACAAATTAAATAAGAAGAAACAATAGATCAGGGAGATGTGATACTACCAAGCAATTGGTTTAAAAAATCCTGTTCAGACTATATGGATTTTCCACCCACACAATTCCAGGCCCATCTCCTCTTTGTCCATAAAAAATTATAATGAGAATCAGGTATTTGACAGAACATCACTGAATCACTGCTATTTACAGCCCTTGGGGTATTCAACAGCTGAGTAAAACACAGAAACTAGTCCAGATGCAGCAATGAGAGGGTAAGGAGATTCAGACTATCACTTTTTTCCCCATCTAAAGTACTCTTGTACCACTGTACTCATGCAGGCACACTGAAACAAGCTCAATCCTCTGAAAACCCATTAATATTGAAGCAAGTTTAAAGGCACTCAGAGCTGCTTTCCAAACATGTCACAGAGACTTCTACAATTCATTTCAACACCATCAGCATCAGGCGAATATCCAGAGGCTGAAAATTCTTGCTAAACTAGCGTGTGGTTTTTGGGGTTTTTTTCTTATTCTAGAATCACAGGTAAACACTGAATTGGAAAATTTTGAGGTTCTTCCAAAGGTTCATCATCAGCCACGACACCAAAACTGCCCCAAAGGTTTTACCCCAAAGACAAGGCATACCTGTACCTCTTTCCAAGGAATGTCTCCTCTGAAGTACAACTGGGCTTTGCTGGCTCATGAATTTCCCAACTGCTAATATATGAACTGCAAAGAAAAGGCAGTGATGCTCGGGGAAGGAAAAAATGTTGGTACACAAACAGGAGAGGGACAAAGATCTCAACAAACTCGTTTTTGCTGTCTTGCCACATGACCAAAGCATGCAAAAAGACCATGACAAATAAAATATTCCTGAAACTATCAGTGACTGCTAATTAAGAATTCTTTTCTGTATTTTTAACACAAAGATAAATTAAACACGACTGCTCATTCTCTTCATCAATAAATAAGAGGAAAAAGTTAGCCTTTTATAGAAAATCGTGATTTCCTCATCTATAGTCTGACACAAGAACATATTCTTGTCTCTTCTGTTTTTCTTTTTTTTGAACTCTCTTAACACAAGTTAATATTCATTGATGCAATTTAGAACTGATGCTATTTCTGTTCTTCAGTTATCCAGATAATCTCTTAATTAAACAGCTGCATACAGTATCCAGAGAATTGAATTTATATTTTAATCACATATTCCTCCCCTTTGTTATTTTGCTTTTACTTACTCTGGCATGTGGGTTTATTGCACACAGATGTAAAAAAACCTGCATGGCTAAATTCTGTAATGCAGACTTTTGAAAGTAACCAAAGAATAATTTAAATATGAATAGTTCTGATTCTCAGAAACAATGAAAAGCAAAATGGTTTTACAAGATCATCATTTAAGCCACTATGCTTGTATATTCTGTATATGTTAGATATGCATTTATATATTGCAGGTGAAACAAACTTAATTTCTCAACTATTCAAACAATAGTATTATCACAGTCATGACTGGAAACTAATTCACAAAAGTCATTTAGAGAGCAAAAGCTTAAATGCTGACCAGCAAACAACTCCCGTACTACAAGCCCTACACTCCCATTCCTTATTCAAGGACTTTTAGAGAACAGGCAAAAACCAGGGGGTGATGCAATCCTTTAAAAAGCATCATGTGTCTGCACAGCAAACTGAACACTAGGATGATCTCTACTGCACAAGCATTCTTCAAAATACACTTCTAATATCACATCACTCCATCTTTTCTCTACTAACTTTCAATAAAAACATTTTTTCAAGACATAATTAAACATTCATACATTACAGAAAAATAACCTCAGCATTGCCTGCTATAGATAGAAAAGTTATTTAGCCTGCATATGGGGAAAAAAGATTCAGAGGTCTAGTATCCATCCCTCAACATGCTTCTCTAAGGTAAAACTGGAGAAATCTCCCTTGACACATTTTTATGCAAGAAAAGAAGGTTGCAGGATTAAGTTAATGTTGCACTATCTGTATCCTTTTCTTAGGCATCAGACAGTAGCTAATCCTAATGCACTGATTGATTTATTTGGTATGTTAAAAATGTTGTATCATCTTTACTCACCAGGGAGGAGCCTATGGCAATCCGTGTAACTGTTTATGGCACTGACCGATTTTTGACTGGATTTTGTGTTCACCAGTTATCTCACATTATAATCTATGAAGTAGCATATTCCTTAAGTGGAAGAAGGACAATTACATTCCTCATGTTAAACTTAAAAAATAATCCTACTCAACAAATGAAACTTAGTAAAAAAATGCATACTGAATCTATGTAAATATAATACAGGTTTCTTGTATTAATCTCTAGAATAGTTCAAAATTGTATAGGTATGTTTATTTTTGTGCTTTAGCTTAAATTTTGTATATGTATGCATTATGTATAAATATTTAGATTTTTGTATCGATATTTATTATTAATATATTAGATGTCCTACTAAATATTTACTATTAATATATTGTATGTATTACTAAATATTTAAATATGCCACATACAAATATAGCTAAAAGTGAAAGAAAATCTGGATAAAAAACCTAATAAATTAGTAATGTATCTAAAATAAAAGATGCTATACTCACTAGATTTTTCTGTGGGGTTTTTTTGGGTTTTGGCTGGAGGTTTTTGTTGTTGTAGTTTTGTTTTGTTTTGTTTTGTTTGGCTGAGTTTTTTTACTTAGAATGTGATCATTTGAAGAGCTTCCCAGAATGTCCATACAGATTCCAAGATGGAAAAGAACGCCCTCTCCAACCAGCACAGTGCACTCCCAGCAGGTCAGACCAGCAGCTGTGTGGAAAGGCCCTGTGCTATGGCTGGCGTCCCCCAGCACCGCACCCCTCCTACGCGTGGGATTACCTCCAAACCACGCCATGGGTGACCGAAGGCAAGAGCAGACCTCAACACTGCCTTCAGCTGCCTTACAGAAGGGATTAGAGAGGGATCGGGGCTCCCAAGGGAAAGGACAAGAAGCCACAGACACAAGCCAGCGTGTAAGAAATTTTTGTTAGAAGTTAGAAAGATTCTCCCTGTGGCGATGCTCAAATGTGGGAACGGGGCATCCAGAAAGACTGCAGAATCTCCTGGCTTTGGGAAGATGAAAAATTGGAATGGGCTGAGACCTGAGCATATTGGGCTGCCTCCACCTGCTCTGAGTGAAGGCTGGATAAGATGTCCTCACATCCCTTCTGACCTCATCTGCTGTGACACCATTCCGTGCTCCTGTGCATGGGCACAGGAAAATTCTGTATCAATGCACCAGGTAACAAGCATTTAGTAAAACACTAGTGGTCAAGATTGAGAGAAGTCCCCAAGTGACAATTTTAAAGCCTTTTTCTGAAGTGTTTCCTAAGAGCAAAGTGTTACATTCTGCAAGTTTTTACCACTTGGTTCCCACCTCTTCATGGCCCTGCCCCTTCAGCTTCTTCCCTGCCCCTGCAATCAGGCTGGTGAGTCTGACACAAAGCTCAACCCTCTACCCTGTTCCTCAAAACACATACATTTTGGCCCTTGTTCTGCAGTGGAGGGTTCTCCTGAAACTGCTTATTTTTAACCCCTTAGTGCTGGCCTTCTCTGTTACAGATTTGCTAGTAAACAGAAAAATTTAGATACACAAGTACCTTAACCGTGAGGGAAATGAAGCATTCAGACTGTAAATAATGGTGCAAATGGAAAAACTATTTTATACTGTCAACACTGGAAGTGTTTTTATAAGTAGAAACTTTAAGCTTTGTGAAAGGCTACAAGGAAGGGAAAAGAGGCATTCTCTGCACAGAACAGTGTAATCCTCTCTGACAGTTTCTCATTAAAGGTAATGTTGTTATTACTTCTCATTAAAGAAACTTCATACTATCCATGTATTTTATTTTCTCTTTCCACTATTGTGCACCAACTTCCATGCATAGTTCCTGCACTACATTCAGTGATAAACAGCATGTCCTGAAGCGACTAAAAAAGCACATCTGTCAAAAACATTTAATATTGTGATGAATGGAACTCATCAACTATTATTTGACCCACTTTTCCTCCTGTGAGCCCTTGGACAATCCCTTATTGTGATACGGTAGCTTTAATGAAATGTAGTGATGGATTCCTAATCACAGGACCTTGTCTCTTTTTAACCGGCATCCTGCAAGACACAAGTAGTTCCTGAAACACAAGAGTTAAGCACAACTCTTCAACAACATGTATCAGGGAACCTAAACTCTGTCTTAGGGAAGACTTTATGATTTATTTCTGAAACATATGAAGCCTGTATAAAAATTCAGCATGCCATCTCTAAGGTTACAGAAATGGGACTACCACTAAAAAGACAATTTTCCTTGAAATTTTTTTTTGTATGGTTCTTTTTTCTGGAAATTCTGTTTAAGAAAGCAGTATTTGGACCATGTTTTTAAGTTTTGTATAGATATTGCTAGAATAAAAATATAATTTTAGAGAGTGGTGTAATTATTTAAATGTCCCTGAAAATGACAATGAAAACCAACAGAAATGGAAAATTTTGTTTCAAAAAAACACATTAGAGCTTCACACAAAGAACACTTAACACTACAGACAGCATATAGCCCAAATAAGAAGACTGATTAGCACTAGAAAATTTTCTAATTTAGGTTACTGTGATCTAATCAGACACATAATAAACAAAAGACTATCTTTAGTTCAAAGTGTACCCTATTTGTTCAGTGAAAGGCTATGACATATCAGGAACGGCTTGACCTACTCTCCCTCCATCTGCTGAGTACCTAAGTGGCTTAGCAACTTAGTTCTTCCCACAAACAGAATCAAATATCGTGTCTGTACACAGTTCTCATTGCACTTCCTTGTACACAGGAATCTAAAGATTGCTAATGATTTGTAATCCAGCTATAAACAGAAAGAAGTGGATAATCTCTTTAGGAGGTACTCTCCTAAACATTAACAGATGAGCAGATTGCAGGAACATTAAAGATTGAAAGCTCAATGACAGTAATTAAGTAAAGGTTTGTTTGCTTTGCCTTCCTTTCTTAAACACGGGGCAGAGATACATTGCCTACAATTAATTAGCACATTAGCACTATTTCTTATGACAGATTCAAGTAAGAAGCTGAAGCTATAGATCAAGTTTTGTCAAGAAATGGAAAGATGGAGCTTCTCACATTTTTTCTGTGTCTTTACATACAGAGAGGACAAAAGACAAGAATTCAGGTCACTGTTATTCTTGATTACCTTGTGCAGACATTCCTTCCTCTTTTCCCCCGGCTGTTTGGGAGAGCAGGGATATGTGAGGTTGTGGCCGGTGGCAGCATTCCGGATTACCCTTCTACTGTCTCCTAACCTGCATTTTACATTATCACTACTCAGAGAAACACTGTGCCTTTTCAAATGTTACCATGGCTGGCTACCACCATCCCAGCCTGATGTCAAGAGACACTTGGGGGGGAATCAAATGTTTTGCATGAAATTTTAAGCATTTACTTTGCATCATCATCAATGCACTTTCCCCAAGGAGCACACAAGAAAAACATAAGCTTTAATTTCTTTCACTGCTCTATTCAGAAAGTGACTTAGAAGCAAAGAAAAATGCTAGCAATACCCTATCCAACCCCAGTAAGATATTCATAGCTGATAGTGGGATAAACAGTGAGGGGAAGTACAAAGCAAAGTGAAGACTACGAAATAAAACTTGGACATTGAATCAAAGGACAGAATAAAACACTACAAAGCATTTTTTAAAACAGATTTAGAATAATCTCTTCAATCTCAAATTGGTAATGTAAAGATTGTCCCTGGACAATATTTTGTCTTACAGACTGACTTTTCTGCTTAAAACATCTAGAAAAGTGCAAAGGCAACCTTTCCAAATTTTCCAATGTTTGCATGCATTTCAGCATGGAAAGTCCTTTGTGTAGTACAGACTGGTTAAGCGCTTTTGCACTTCCCCCTTGGCACAGTACTTCTGCTCCTTGCACTATCACAGCTTTTTCGACTGCTACTTCTTGGGGAAAATCCTCCCCTTGTGCAGAAAAGACTCCTCTGAAGATACATGGGAAGGGCACAAAACGTTACTCTTAAAAACCCCAGGTCCTCACACTGTATCTGTCAATTTTCCAATTTGCAGTGTTCCTAGTTATTTCTGCCAAGCTATAAAAAGTGTGTATTTCAAAAAAGTTCTTGTACAAAGCTTATTGTGTGCCTGAACTAAATTTCAGAATAATAAACGAAACCTCTTTAATTTTGTAAAAAAAGTATCTACTGTCCTGGCCAGATACCAAGCAACAAAAATAACCTAGCTTAGAGTTAATTAAAGCTGCTACTCTGGATCTTGTGACCTTCTGTCCCGACATGTTGCTAAACCAAAGTGCAGTGGAAGTCCTTGAGCTACAACTAAGATTCAGATCCATTAGTGGAAGTTTCTCATTTTATCCAAAATTCTGCATAGTTATGATGGTATTCTCTCCTTGCTAAAGAAGTAACAAAAGACTGGAAGAAAACCTGCAAGTCTGCCATGAGCTTCCTGCAGTGCCACAGTTCTGGCACCAATGCTCAAGCTGCAGCCAGCATGGACAGTGCTGTGTTCCTACACCATCACCAGCCCAAGGCAAGGATGAGAGACAGAAGGTGGAGACAGAAAAAGATCTGTGAGGTCCCTCTCCCGTCTAAACACGAGACTGACAGGAAAGGCCGTGATGGGACAAAGGACAGCATCCATTCATTTTCACTTCATCAGTTGTTACGTGAACCCCCTTCTTTAAGACAACTCTCAAAAAGCTTCCTTTGTATCCTTCTCTATCAATGCCCCTTTCTGAGCCAGACACATGAGCCCCTTCCCCTACCTCTCAGCTCTCAAAAATCATTGCAAACGTAGGTTGGTGACCTGAGATGCCACTGTTCATTACCAGAGCTGGTACTCACAAAAGGGCTGAGATTTCAGGCTGTATCTATAGTAGTATATAACCAACCCTAGCAATTTAACAGTAGGAATGACTGCATCCCAGCACTCACACCATGCTCAATTTCATAAGGCAGATACAGCTTTGTGAAGAAATGTTTCTACAGACATCAAATAGGGTATGGTCATTTAAAGGAAACAAAGCCATACCAAAAGTCTACTTAAGACTTGTAATAATAAGGGATGTGCAGGACAGAAAGTCAGATCAAATGCAATGAAATTCCATAAAAGCTCTATAAGATAAAAGAAGATCCAAATGCCATCTGCCACAGAAAGAGGTGCCATAAAACCTAACCTTGAACTGAATATTACTAACAAACTAAAGCCAACTTCCAGTACATTATTATATGCTTCAATGTCTCTAAAGGACTTTTCACTCTCTACAATACTCTACTGTAATTGTCACAGGGTAATCAGATCTGTTGAGTATGCAGGAACTCTCTTTCAAAATATTATGGTGCTTACAAAGGATTTTATTCATTAGACAGATTAATAGCTGCTCTTTGAACTCCCTCTCCTTCACCCAAGACTGTGCTGAATGTCAGTCAAGTGCTGCCTGCAGGACAGTGGAGAAGGGCTTTAAGAATTTGCCTGTGAGAGGAAAAGCAAGCCTACACGAAAAATCTTACTGGGAATTTTAACTGAAAATTAAATTCTCAAGCTAGCACAAGTCTCTTAATTATTAAAATAGACTAGCCATAAAAACAAATTCTTAGCAGTAATACAATAGGAATCTGATTTTGATCTTATTCATCCTCCACTTCCCCCATTTCAGGATCAGATAATTCTGGTTTTGAAGTCCATGTCTAGCAACCTTCTTAGGTACCAAGATAAAAATATTACAGAAGTTTCTGCTACAGACAAGTATGTCATTATCTTGTGCATTACACAGATATAACCTAAGCACAGGTAATCTGCCATAAAGTAAGCAAGGGCATACTTACATCATGTTTATACTTACTCATCATATGCTCTTAAGAAAGAGTTGTTAATGTCGATTCCTTGTATACATGTGAGATAGTTATCATTAAAAATAACAGAGAAATGCTTTGCTGCTTTTATGTTTCAGGTTTATAAATGTTTTATTCATCAAACTTCTTAAATTACATTTTAAAATCACATTTAAAATCTACCAGAGGACACAAATATAATAAATTTTCATTATTATATATTTTATATACATTCTTATGTTCACCTTGTTATGAAAAAGAAACTGAAACATTCATTGCAAGCAGGCTAAAGTGCCTGTATACTTTGAAACCTGAATTGCTATATGTATATTTAAATAATGCATGAAAATGACAGTATTTGTAACTTTCTTAAATGTTCTTAAGATGTTAAATTAATTTATTCTAAATTCAAACCCAAATAAATGATGACTAATGCTAGAGCAAGCTTGAGAAATGTTGTCCCAAGGCTGTGTTTTCTCAGGGATGTTTAAAATCTGATAATGATAGCTCACTGCCGGATTAATTTTCTTCCCCCTTCTGTACCTGTAGTGTGGCTACTCTGAATTTGCTTCAACATTCAGGGTAGCCTGGGACTCGTTTTAAATGAAACAGTCTTGAGAGATCAAAAGGTTCTAACACCAAAAAAACCCCAACCCCATTACCGTTAATTGGTGGCACCCAGTTTAATGGAATGCCATCTGTGGTTTTATTCAATTAGTCTTTCCCATCGTTTTCATTAAAGGCAATGGAATAGATTCTGTGTACATCAGCCTGGCAGAGCATTACCAAGGGACATCTGCACAACCACGCTAAGGACTTGGCTTGATGCGTACAACAGGAGCTACCATCTAAATAACAAATTCATCTAAGATGAATATAGTCATAACTGTGCACATGGAAACAGTCATAACTATATGTATGAACAGAAATAAAACATCTAGCTGATCTGTAGCTGAACTGCCTATGACAAAATAAAAGCAGCTATCACAGCACCAATAAACACGTAAATGAACGTTAAAGCACAACTGCAAGTGTAACGCTGTTAAACTCTCAGTTCCGTGATAATCTTGCTAGACCCATTTACATAGCTTGTGCCATAACCAGAAAAAAGTGGTTGGTATTTGCAAAAAAAAGTAAGAAAAAACAAACATAAAAGGGACTTCTAAGATACCTTGTCAAATTGCAAAGGCAGAGCAAAGGGAGGGTAGTCTGAGGTGGTACACTGTGGTGGCAGGCTCATCACAAGCTCTTTTAAAATTGTTTGAACATATGGAATGCAAAGGAGAGCCTGCATGATCTCATTTCCTCTTCTTAAGGCACAATAGCAAGCTCTGCACATCAGAATTAACATTCACAGTACAGAAGTAAACAGCAGTCAAGGTATTTTAAATGGATAAATCACATTACAATTAAATTCAAGGCAATAGCCAGTTATGACTTCCAGAATACCTACTGCAACGAGCAACAAAAAATAAGGGCATTGCTTCTACTTCATATAACATATCCATGAACAACAGCAAATCTTTACTGAAAACCTCCTACATGCATTACCAGCTCTTTCACATAGAAGGACGCCTATCCTTACAAACTGTGGAGTGAGCACAGAGCTTGCACTCCTGGGCAGGGAGGCTGTGGAAGAAGAAGGGCTGCTGGCCAAAGGAGGCAGAAAAACTCTTTATGAAAGAGAATTTGGGAAGACAGGCAGACAGGACACCTGTAAAGTACATTTTCTCCCCTGCTAAGAATTCAATTCAGCTTCCGTTCCAAGTCAGCGAAAGACTTCCCAGTATACAGAAAGCTTGCTTAATTTCTTTCTGTTTTAAATGTTTTTATTCTAAATCAGACCTCAACTTGAGAATGTTTTTCTCCCTCGAGCGTGGAGAAGGAAGTCCATTGATTCCTCTTCAAGTGCAGTAATAGATATTCAATCTCAGAGATGTAATGAAAGATAAGTTTGCTATTTTAAAAAAATACAAAGTTAAAAGGAAACCTCTCTCATGTAAAGAACCACTAAACCTTGCCATATACATCAAGTGCACTTCATTGAGAATTTCACTTAACAGCAAAACAACCGAAGAGTGGTACCCCCCAAACTAGAAATCATATCACAGACTGCAAGGATCCTGCCAGTCTCACACTCACAGTGTAGGAAGGACCACAATTATGAAGAACAATTTCAGCAAGACAACCACAGTCTTCCCATCATTTCGTCTTCTCCTCATCCCTTTCCCACAGTCCCGTTTCTTTCAGCCTTTTCTCTTTTAATGACTTCATCCACCCAGGGAGAGCAGCTTCCTGTCCAGAATGCTGCTGAAGAACATGCCTGGATGCCACACTGCTGGCTGCCACCCTAGAGATGGACCTTGACTACAGTCCCTTGAATACCGGCCAGATGTACCCATATTCCAATGGGAAGCTATTGGTTTTAAATCAAAGGTCTGCATAAACGTGCCATTCAATATTAGCAGCAGCAATGCATAAGGTTGAACAAAAAGATTTTTCAGATGTCTGTTGCACCAAAGGCCTGTATCAAGGTGGTAACCGAAGCCAATGCAGTCACCATGAGGGGCTTTGCATAATCAGGCATACCTTAACTCAGAAGAGCAGTTAATTTTGTTCCATCAAAGTTGTTTTACCAGCTCTAATTTTCCACCTGCAGTTCAGTACCTCAGCAGAGTGCTCCTGCTTATAAAAGCCTGATGACTCCCATGAACACAGTAAACCTCAAGTAGCTGACAAGTGCCATAGCTCTAGTCACCGTCTCTCCTACCCACCCTTCTTCTAAAATCTTTGTTGTTTAAAGCCAGTACAGTCACGCAGTAAACATCCCACCACCCAGGCTGACAGACATGCTAAAATGTCTAGAAGCAGCCCACTTTTGTATTACTGTAAGTGCTGCTAAACTGCTGAAGGGCTGGCTGGCTGAGGCAAGGCTACGCACCTCACATTTTCTTTCCTTCTATTGTCAGCCATTTAAAAAAAATAAAAATCACAAAACCAGAAACACATGCTAGAGAAGGATAAGGGATATTACTGGACTTTTAAGGTAGATAAAAAAAGAACAAGGAAGCATAATGCACAACAGAAGGAAGCAAAGCAGCAAAGACATCTCAGAATCTTTAACAATGAACTATATGTGTACTTAAGCAGACAATAAGACAACCAAGGCATCAGGTAAAGATGTAAAAGACTGATATATTATTGCCAAAATAAAATAGGCCACTAAATCTTCGGCAGGAAGGAAAGTGGAATCTATGAACAGGAGTAATTATACTAACAAGCAACTTACACACTAGAAATACTGAATAAAGACAAATAATAATTAATTCTTTGTGACAGCTGTCGCTAGATTATAGCAATCACATTAGCACTCGGAAGCAAAATTATGAAAACAGTCACTAAAATGGCCTTTATTTTTCAAATGTTTTAATTAACATACCAGTTTTAGGAGCTGCTTAAGTCCATTCCTAAATTAATTACAATTCTGAGCTATGTCTACTTCAGTGCAGGCAAATTTCACACCTCTCATTATGTCAATGAAATAAAAGTAACACACTTGAAAGCTAATTCAGAAAATCAATTTCCAGTAAAAAATAGAATTAACCATTTGGGGGAGTATACTTCCCATACAACGTACCTTCAAGATCTTATGTATCTGGCTTTGGCTATGCACATGAGTTCTGTATTTTCCCAAGCAGACTGGATTATTTTTCCTTTATTTGAAAATATTAAATGAGTTTCACATATATTTGATGTTCTTCCTTAACACACACAAAACAGGAACATGCCAGGAACTCTGCTGCTGTTCTTGAAAGGCATTTTTTACAAGCCAATTGCCATACAATACATTGAAATTTCATGTTCGGAAGCTTAAGAGTCCTACTGATTAGTTAAACCTCACTGCCAAAGTAACTAGGAAAACTTACTGTGACAATTTACTAAGGGCAATCTCTAGCAAAAAGAAACTATTTTTTTGTGCTTCCTGTACATCCTGTATTTGGCTTCTGCTCTGCTGTTTGTGGATAGAGGGGGTTACCGCAGAAAAGCATAACAACACAAGACTCTCCATTTAGATAACGCATCAATGGATACACTCAACACTCCTCTTCCCTAATAGTTTTGTCAAGTCCATAGGTCTCATGGAAAGGCTGTAAAGAAAACAATTAAAGCCACCAAGCCATCTTCAGAGGGAGAGGGGGCTTGGTAAGATAAAAGGACATCCTACAGAGGAATCCCTTAGTATCTTCAGTTATATCACTCCTACCTTCTGAGGACTTAACAGAAAAATGTGAAGCTGCAGAAGTATCTGCTAGGTAGAAAACATTTTTGGAAAGAAATCCACAGACACATCTTGAGGGAATGAATTCTAGCATAGCTTTCAAAATCATTGTTTTACTTTAATACAAACAAGCTTGAAGTTTGGTAGCTTTACTTTTAACTCAGGATGTTGTTAATTTCTGTAGTATTTTGGTCTTTCTCTTTTTTTTTTTTTTCCTGTCTGCTTGTTCTTTTAATAGATTTGGTGGCCTGGAAAAGATACTGAGTCAGATTTCCTGAAAAGGGACTGTGATTTTAATATCAGCAGTATCTGATCGTGTGTGTTTCCGGCAGATAGAGCAGAAACACCACCTGAATTCTGCAGTTGTGCTCTGGATGTTAAGAATCATCCAAAAGCCTGAGAGAGCAGGAATTTGCTGCTTTGTGCCAGGTAAACCAATCTCCATGAGTTAGTCTGTAAACTAACTCCTCTTTTTGCAAGGTTACTTTTTATTCAGGTGAATTCAGTGGCTCAGGTCTGCCTGGGTAGCTAAGAGCATGCAGCTGCAGCTCTAAAAAGATGGACTGAAAGGACTGCCAAAGTGAAGGGAAAGAAGGAGAAGCTCCTTCCAACCATGCCATCTGCACAGCATCCGCAAGAGCAACCCAAGCAGTGCCTCCAGAGCTCTGGGGTCCCACTGAGAAGACCTATCTGCATTAAAAGAATTGCTACTTGTGAAATACTTACTGAAGTCTTACACAACACCTCTTACCAGTTGTGTTATCTGCTTCAGAAACAGTAGCACTGTGCGCTACAGCACACTTGGAGAAACAGGGAAAATGCTTTTTATAGCACAGCATAAACCTTAGGAGGCCACGCTGAAGCAAGGACTATGTTCATGAGTCAACATGGTGCCTGATGCCTAAAAAATGTGACATTGGCAACATAGAGATGATGATGGATTTATCCAAACCCTTGTGTAAACAGGATTTAGAAGAACAATGTTAAATTGACTTCTGTGACTTGATGCAATCAACACCATCCAAAAGACAAAACACTGCAGCATTGAGTGACATTCATGAGTTCACGCACAGGTTACTCCCCTCACCTCTAGTTAAAATATCAATCCTTTGGAAGGTATCCATTTCCTTGGCTGTTTAAACATGGTGTTAAAAACAACTGAGTATCCAGCTCAGGTGGTCTTTCAAAAACCCCACCCATGAATCAGTGTTACAACTGACTATTTCTGACAATTACAGTTGCACATAAAATTATCAAGATGTTTTTGGACGTTAGTGTGGTGGGGACCAGAGAAAGAGAGACCCTTGTGAAAACTGCTGAGGCTCCCTTCTGCTCCTGTCTTCCCTCATATGCTTTCATCTGCATTACCTGTACTGACTCCGCAATCCTCCACCACACTCAGCTTTGTTGAAACCCTCATGCCTCTTCTCTTTTATCCTACATTTTCCTGTTCTCCTTATATGACATCACAGGGGAGGAGTGTTCACAGCACATCATTTCAGGTAGGAAGCTGACTTTCCTATTTGAACAATGGCTGTAGCATCTCCACCTCACAGCTGAGAAGAGAAACCTCATCAGGAGCAGCGCAGGGAACCCACGCACGCCCCAGAGGAGGCTGTCAGGCAGCCCCAGCCCAGCAGGCAGACGAGCCCGCGTTCTGATACCTGAAGGCAGGCAAGGCAACCTCCCACGCTTCAAGCCCACTCTTTGAGCAGGATTTAAATCCTCTTGAACAAGTAAAACCTAAAAAGGGAAATACCATTGAAATATACTTTTTTTTAAATACTGTATAAACCCTTCAAACAAAGGACTCACTCAGCAGTTTCACTGCTTCTTCTACTGCCCAGAAGTGGAGAATGGCTGAACAAGCACTTGCCTTCCTTATGGCATGAGCACTGTATACAAATGAACACAGGGAGGATAGTATGCCATTCTCCACTGGCTCCACTAAAGCCAACACGTGAAAACATCATCCCGATGCAAGAGCAAGGAGAGCTGGGGGGTTTAACAGGAGGAAAGGTCTGTATGGAACTGCAGGTGGCTGTACTGCCAGCAGGAACTGCAACCAAGATGAGGGATTTCTATGCAGACATGGACACTGTGTGCTGAACATGCTCCTATTTCTTCCACAGGGCAAGAGAAGGAAATCCAACTATTCACTCAATAATTCAAGGCAGGATAAAGCACACACTACTGCTGAAAACCACAGCTAAAGAAAGCAGAAATTTACTGATCATAATGAAAGGCACAGATATGGAAAATGAGTCCAAGCAAACCATTATTTATTTTTTAGGAGGGGAAAAAAATTTCTGATCAACCCGTATGTTCCTACAAGACTCACTCATCTGTATGGTAAGTGATCTATCGGAAATTGATTCAGAACAAGTTAAAAGGCTGATTGTAAAGCAATCACAAGAAAAGTCAGTTCATACTCTTCCAAGTCCATAGCAAGACACTCCAAACCATTGTTAAAGCACACTGGAATGGTTTACCTGGACTCCTGGACTACTAATGTAAAGCTAATTTGTCTTTCCTACTTCTTTCCCTCTCACGCTAAATAAGCAGTGCAGCACCTCACACTTTGACCTTAGAACATATTTTTTGTAGTGTAGCACTTGCTCCACAGATTTAGCTGAAATCTTAAAAAATATATTACCTAATTTTTAGTTAAAAATAATTTTCATCTGCTCATTTGTAAAATGTCTGAATTGAAATCTTTTTAATGCCTGACTGTATTGACTTTCACCCAGACTTTTATAGATTTCCTGATGTCAGCAGCTTTTGCAACATTCCTGAAACTCAGAACCTGATGAACCAATTTCTGTTGGTTTTCTACCTTGACATACTGTATTAAAAAAAAATAGAATCACAGCTTTGCAGCTTGAAGCAATTTCTCACAACTAAATTAATAGCTCCTGGACAGAGCTTAAAATGAAAAACCTGCCATGAGCAACAGCATAAATATCAAGGTTAAGTTCTAACAGCATTTAAGCCTTTCAGTGAGGTTTTTGCTCACAAATGATTTGACCATTTTTTCAGTATCCAGTGATTTCCAAAGCCTGTTTGGTACATATGTGCTAGTTTTAGACAGTTATTCTAATATGAAAGTGGTTCTGAAACTAACACCACCATTCCTCCTACCAGCACTAATATCTTCTGATACTTTTAAAGGCAAATTTGCTTAGATTCAAAATCAGAAAGTAAAAAGCACATTGTTTCATACTTCTTTTTTTGTCTTCATTGACAATCACAGACAAGTTTTTTGCAACGCAAACTGCAAGTTTTACATGTCAAAACACGAAGAAATAAAAATGTAAAATATTTTCCTCCTGTACTGATACTTTCCTCCAGCTTTCCTCCTGTACTAAACAAAATTAATGAGAGAGAAATCCTTCTCTATCCACCCTCCCCCAAAAAAGTGATAAAATTTTACCTTGTGGTGAATATAATTATTTGTCTTGAGTATATAGGACAGTTTTAATTTAAGCAAAATCACATTATTTAAGTACTACTTAAATATTAATACCTACTGGATTTGTCCAAAGACATCTCTCCATGCACTTCCATGTAAAATCCTTAAAGACAGAACAGACAGGTATCCATCACAGTTGAATTCCACAAATAGCAGTTAACATTCAGGCTTGATTTTAATGCAGAGAATTCTGTATGATCTATACAGATATTTTCCACCTGTTTTAAAGCATAAACTGCATATAGTTCTCTACTAGCAGATACATTTGCCCAAAGGATGCCATCACAAATTGTTTTATTTAAGTTTCATTTAATGCTTCAATAAATCCATATATATACACTTATTCTAAAGTGCCTTCCAGGTATTTATGTATAATACACAACTATCTGTGTGCATGAGCATGTACATGCTTCCTATCCTTAATTTTGCGATGCAATTTTTAGCGTTCCAATTAAGGTCTTCTTAAAGAGAAAAACTTTTATCGTTTTATGCAGTATTCTTTCAAATGGCCTCAAAGAGTTACGTCGCGCTTTTCTTTCCCTAAATATGTAAGAATTATTTCTTGAAATTATTATTCCCCAAAATTCCTGGAAGATTTCCAGGAACAAACTTCTCTTACCCCTCTTCAAGGACTGCATTATTACTTTCCTTTGATACTGGTTTCTCTGCTACAGGCTCTTTGTGTTCATTTCTCCATCTCCAAATAAAATGCATTAGGGAAGAGAACAAATCCTCAATCTCCTTGGAGGAAATGCTTTACCTGTACCTGTTTGATCCCAGCACCTCATCACACCTGGATCATGGGACAGCTCTGCCACAGCTCTTGGATGCTTGCCAATCCCAGCACAGCTCACTGCTGATCAGCTTCCCTTCAGCCCTCACCACATCCATGGATGCTAAAGGGCCTGAATGCCAACTCTCAACACAAAAGATCTCCCTGAAGGTTTTCTTTGGCAGGAGAAGGTTTAGAAGAGCATTATACACTTTTCAGTACAGCACATGGAAAAAGATGGTATTGTTATTTGGAAATTTCCAAATGTTATTTGGAAAAACGTCAGTGAAAGACTTTCTTCTTCTTCCCACTGTGCCATCCACAGCATCTGAAGCATTTTTCCATTTAAAATAATTAAGATATCAAGATCAAGGTAGTAGAACATCATTACAGTGTTTACTAGAAGCTATTAAGAACCAGCCAAATAAAAAAAGCCAGGGAAATACATCTGATTCACATCAAGAGTCACTTTTGTATCCTAAAATTGGCTGTGTGTACCTCTAAAGAAATTCAAAAGTTAAGAATTTTTCCTTCTTCTGATATAAATTTTAAAGAACTCATACAAATTTTTTCCAGAGAAAGAGCAGAAGATGCACCTTTCATTTGATTTAAAAGAGCAACTTTTGACAAAAATAAATAGCCAGGTCTATTTTTGCTTTTTCAATTACTGGGAGGATAGATATTCTAAAAGAAAAGGATGTGTTTCCCAAATGTTTAAAGAATACTGAAGACTTCATTTAATTTATCTGAATTGTCATTTACCAAGCCAGCTGTAAAACCTGAAGAATGATGAATAGCTGCACTCTTTGGGATTAGTTTTGCATTCTACTTAGCATCTATTTGTCTTCTTTATCTCCCAAAAACCATGGTGACACCAAGCTAGACAAATTTTTCATTGTTCGCTAATGCCTTCTTTTTTTTAAATTGAAAGTTTGATTTAGAGCTACCTTATTTCTTTTAAAACAAGACATACTAATATCTCTATGGCTAGTAGAAGGCAGTTTTGGAAGAAAAAAAGTAATACAACTTTGTTTTGGTTTTGCTCTTTCTTTTCAATAAACTCCATGAGGAACTTTTGACAGCAAATTCTTCTCTCCAAAATTGTCTTCCCTGTCAGAGAAATACTCTTTCTTGAGAAATTAAGACACATACAACAAGCCAACAAAATACATCAAACTCCCTATATTCCTTCTGCAGAGGAATGAGGCTGAGGCTTGTGTGATGCTTCCAGACAAGCTTGATGAAGACCTGCTGAAACCTGCAGGTTGCTGCCAATAGGATGCTGTTCTCTTTCCTGGGGCTGTGTTTTTCTCACTGCTTCTTTTGCATTCAAACTGGCAACTATGGAATTGTGTGATCAGTTATCAACAATTCAGAAAGAAGTATGACTTTATGAGGGGAGAAATTACAATATTGACAAACAGCCAATTTTCTTTCAAGATCCTGATCTACTGCAGTTTAGGAAGCTGAGCTGGTTTTAGCACCTCCAGTACTTCCTCCTGCTGAGCTGTAACTTTGGAGCTGGTCATACTGAATATCCTTCTCCTTTCTTAGTTACTCTTCCCATGTTTTCCAGAAAGTTCTCTCTTGGAGGCTTGCTTGCTTTAACACTTCCAGGGGACAAAAGAGCAAGTACCAGTAGCTTGTCTACTATTATTTCTGGCAAATGACAGCTGCACTGTTTAACATCAAGAGTTGTCGCCAATCTGTCTTCAAACTTGTACTCTATCTCAGCTCCAGGAAGGGTTCAAGACAGAAAACATGGCCTTACAGTTCTTGCATGCAACTTTTTTCAGGAGTCTGATACCAATGCAGTTCAAATAAACCAAAGAACTGACAAAGATGTTAGGCATATGTAGCAATTCAAATATGAACCAAAAAGCATTCTGCTGTCTAAAATAATATTTTAAAAAATATTCCAAGGAATTAGCAATGTGTCCTCTCAAGGAAGAATGAAATATTCCCCAAAATACAGAAACTCAAATAAACTCATTGTACTAGAACGCTCTGAATTGAAAATAAACCTGAAGACATCCCAACAGATATGTTAACAGGAGTTTCAATGAAACATTTTAAATTTAGTTCTCAAGACAAACTAGAGAATATTATGAAAGTTTACTTGTATTCTGCTCTTTCTGGCAATACCTGGGAGTTGAATTCATGCAACTTGGCCAGAATACACTAGTAGCAGTAGTAATGGGAGATGCACTCTCTTCCGGCTAACAGAAATCCCTGGTATCACTGACTGGAAAAAAATGCTGCTGTCACTGCACTTTGGAGCTATGAGAGCAGCCAGTTCTCATCGTGTATGATAGATGCTAAGTAATAATTACAGACACATGCAACCCAAGGCTATATAGTTGCTTCTTACAGCATTTTCCCCAGCAAGACGTGAGGTAAACTTCAGGGGTTTTTAGCAATCATGAATTTAATGAACTTTTACTCCATGTTACCTTCAATACAAGGCTGAAACAGTAGCAAGATGCTGTGACACACTCCACTCCTCCAAGTGTCTACAGCAGAGCAGTTGCTTTGAACTCCTTGAAACAACCAAATCATGATACATTTTATACCCAGTCTTTTATTTACACATACTCGTAATTCAAGAACTATTTACTATTCTGTGCAGACAGCTAGTGAGCATGCTGGCCTAATGAGACAAAGTACCATTAAACTAGGTCTGCAGAAGCATGAAGATTCATCATGACAGACTCCTCATCTATTACACCTAAAAAAACTTCATAATGGCTACAGTAAATCT
The DNA here is from genome assembly GCF_000738735.6 of Corvus cornix cornix. Classification (NCBI taxonomy): domain Eukaryota; kingdom Metazoa; phylum Chordata; class Aves; order Passeriformes; family Corvidae; genus Corvus; species Corvus cornix. The sequence goes on from NC_046333.1 coordinate 55,032,920, forward strand.
ATTTATCTTCCACAAGCTTAAGGGTATCTCCATTGCCCTACAAACAGAATAGCCAGCCTGAAGTTTAATAAAACAACAGAAGCTTTTCACATACACAGTCAAGAATGGAGAATCTGAGTTAAAACACATGCAAACCCAAACTAGAACCAGCTGGATACGCAAAAGTAAGAAGTCTTGATACTTTTTTAAAATAATGCTGTTTGTTTAAAAAAATACCCCCCCCTCAAAATACTGTTTTAAAACCTTATGTTTAAACACATACAGATTTTTCTAAATTGGATTCCTCTTGTTTTGTTTGACATTTTAAAAATATCTTGAGCACTGCAGTCTTTAAAGAGAGGTGAGTGAAACGACTTTGAGCCAATAGTGTTACACCAATTTTGTATGGCTGCCTATTTTAGATCCCATTTATTATCAGTGGTCATAAAAAGGACTTTTCTCTATGTAGATCAGCAAAGCTTCTATACTGCTTCATCTGTAAGTTTAGTACTTACTGATTTTTACTGAAAAATACATCCACATAGTACATTCTCTTTTATTTGAATTTGCAAATATTCAAGAAATAACTGAGTAAGAGATTACTAACATTTTTTCCTTTTATAAAGGCCCAATACTGAGAATGTATTCCGCTCTGCTATTTGAGACCTTATACTCAGTAAATTCCTGCTTTCCTAAATTACATTTTCTCATGATACAAGTACATAACTTCACTGTGTAGGCTGCAAATCTGGTGGTGGAAAAAAACATTTTTTAAAAATGTCGAGTACTATCCGATTATTATTTTGTGGCAAGTTTTCCACCTACATTAAAACCCACAGATAGTAAAAGTCAAAAGGAGCTGTGTTATACACCAGATTGGCTCCAGAGGGAATGGAATTACTGTTTTTATACTGAGTTTAGTGGGGTTTTTTTAACCACTTCACATTTACAAAACTGAACCCGGAAACAACTGTATTTTAAACTATTCATGCTGTATTAGAATAGACGATTCACAGCAGCCACGGTTTTAATTTTCCAAGTTACTCTAGACCTGAACATTCCCAAATGCTCTACACATGTATTTTTGGTTGAAGATTAGTGCTAAAGAACTCCTCTTTTTTTCTTCAACATTGAATACCATAGGTCCCTGAAATAAAACGCAGATGTTTGAAAATGCAGTTCCCGAAAGAACCTGCCCTACAGGACTTCATTTTTAGGGGATCTGGGCTAAACCATCTCTGAGAGCAAGCTTCAGGCTAGAGTCTTGCTTTGACTTCTATTATACAATGTGTTCTCCTGCAAATAATAGCAGTTTTTTCTTCAAGGCAATTATACATGTTTTAAAAAGAAACCCTTATATAAGCCTTTCGCAATTGAGGAAAGAGTAATTAACTTGCATAATTGTTAGTTGTGACCTGTAGTTTCAGTAATGCAGCTCAGCAGGCCTTTAAAATGTTCGGGCACAGGCTGCTAAATAGGATGTGTGAGGAAAGGAAAGGATGCAATCAGAGAGTTTCACCCTCCTTTTCATCTATACACATCCCTGTCATGGCAGCAAACAGAGGGCAGATGTAAGAGGAGATGACCTTCAAGAACAGATCTCAGATATCAATTTTATTTCACTAATTTTATTCCTTCCCTCAAGACAGAGTATTTCTCCAAGGTATTATGGTTGGCTGAGCAGAGCAGGAGGAAACACAAATTAAAAATCCCATTAGAGTGGCATACATATGACTTCATACAAGTAATAAGAGATAGGAATTTCCATAAGATATATGGTTAAACAAGGATCAAGAGAGGTTATAAATCCAAGTTAAAATGTATACATTAATTCTAGAAAAAAAATAGAAAGTTTGAATGAAAAACCCCTGAAACTTGAGGTAACTGAAAAAAAGAATGACCATGTGAAATCTCTCTGGAAAAAATTCCTTTTCCATTACTTCAAAATTGACAGATGGCTAGCACTGCAGTTTACAACCCAGAAATGCTCTAAGCCTGATGCTGTACTAGTCCTATTACCTCCTCTCCAGTGCACCTTCAAGGAGAAAAGAAGGCCACTACGTCGGACCAACTACCCTGGCATCAACCTGCTCATTAACCTCACACTTTTCAATTCTACATTCAGTACTCTCCTTTTGTTCCTTCTCTTTTCAGCACTTAAAATTTGCTTTATTTCAAATGACATCTAAATACATTATTTAAGTACCAAAGCAAAATTAGCAGATGCATGCTCTTGCCTAGTAGCTCTTCTGTACAACTAATAATTGAAAATCTGGTAAGTAAAAGCAGAACATCCTGGACATCAGCTCTTACTTACCTTTCTTCTCCATTACTGAAGTCCTCCTTTTGATAACTACCTTAAATTATCATCTCAGGTAAGCATGTTACAGCAGCCTCAGGCAGGATTTTAAAGCAGTGCCATTCCCTTGCAAGGTTACCAGACTGTGGTGCTCAATAAACATTGCTTTGAATGAATTGAATTGAATTGCTTTGAAAGTCAGTCTGCCCAAGGGGCTCAGCCCTGTAATTGCTCTAGTGCAGTTACCAGAGTCCTAACATGCACCAGGGCTCTGATGGGTACAGTTCACCAAGAAAACCAGGGCTGCCTCTAATCTGAACCTCTATCACCTCTACATATCACCATATTAAAATATGGCATCTTAAACAGAGCTGCTTTAGGTTCACCTTTGCTGCATGCACGGCCACTGCTAAAAGCCCTCTGCAATGGATCAGCCTGCACAGCCACAGCCACAGCGCACTGCCAGGGCACTCCGTCACAGCGGGGACACCAAAGCAAGCAGGCACGGCCCGTTCCACTCCTCTGCCATCCTCCACGTTCCCCTTGGGGCATCCATGCCTGAAACCCACCCTGCATGCCTACCCCACTTCTCTCAGTGAAGCTGATTCAGAAGCAAACTAAAAAGGAGAAAAATAATGCAGAAAAGAACCCCACTTCAAATATAGGACTGTGTTTCCAAAAGCAGCCTTCCATTTTTAGAGCAACAGCTTTTAAGTCCTCTGCTTGAGACATCTTGACTGCTATTTCCATGAAAGCTGAATGCTTCCAGCTCCCATGGAAATTAGCAAGTGAGGTGGGTGCTCAACATCTCAGCAAGCCATGGCAGTACTTCTGCAAAGGAAAAATGTTAAACCTGAATCACCTACAATTAGGAGATGCTATTCAGCTTTAGAAACTACGTAAAAAAATAAGCTATTGGAAATAGAAAAAAAAAGAAAGAAAAATTAACTCAAAAGACGTAGTGAAAAAAGCAGCATTTGAAAATGCATTTAATTCCTGCATCCCCAGACTCTTGATTTTTCATAGCCTTGGGGTTGTGCCAGCATGCTGAAAAGATAAAAGTTAACATTCTTCCAAAGGGGTTACACAGATGACACACTACTAACCATCAACAAAACAGTAATTACAATGGCTTTACATTTATTTGAGAATATTTTTGACTAACAGAGTTCCTTAAAAGACTGTTAGATATTTTGTTATGGTGACATTTTTACATTGTGTGCAATCTGTACTCTACACAAGGTCTAAAATTTTAACACACCCAAAGGCTCCACTAGAACTGGGTATTTAGGTCATTTATATTACTGCAGTGAAGCGTCAATTATTTCGTCTGATACTCCTAGCCGTTCTGTAATTTGCCAAGAGTAATGTTTTCCGTCAGGAAACTCTGGCAAGTCAATAAGCACAGGCTTGATTTGACTTGAACTGGCATCAAGGTTAGAAATGCAGAGGGCAAATGTGAATCTTCGCTGTAAAACTAAATACTCTGGCTTGTGGGTGGTTAGCCATGCTTCCTGCTCCTTCTCCTCACCAGCACTGTCTCTTAATAGATGCAAGGAAAGAAACATAAAGAAATCTCTACTTGTCAATGAAAATGTCTATCTAATAAATGCTACACAGTGAATTATGAAGCAACATAAGCAAAATATGCTGGACAGTTAGCAAAGGGTTTCAAGGAACAGGAGTGACCACTGAGGCAAACTCTGAATACAACAAGAATGGCAACATTTGGTTTACATACACAGAGCATAAATCGGGATTTTTTCTACTCACCCTTTTCCTCCCAGAGGGACAGCTTGGTCCCTGTAAGCTCAAGGGTACCCTGGGTCTTCCCCAGTTCTGCCCTTGGCAGCTGTTCAATGGTTGCCTAAAACCTGTCAATTACATTGTTCCTAAGTACATAAAAGGAATAGGAACCTTTGTCTGTCGATTCAGACCTTCCTCTCCCCTTTTCGGGGAACAAAGGGATGGAAATGCCATCCTCTTCATGCTTATTTTAAGACCAGCAGAATTCAGTCATTGCTGGATGGACCAAGAATAATTAATTTTTATTTACCCCTATGTAAAAGATACAAAGAGTTCTGGAAAAGACATGAAGGCTACAACACTCAGCTTTTTTTAAAAACTAATGGCAATGATAAATAGCAAATAAAACCAAACTGAGGAGTTTGAAAACCTAAACCCCTAAATGTTAATAGGTAGTTAGAACTACAATACTTGTTCTAAAAGCTAGTGAACTGAGTATTGCGTAATTTAAGCATCTGCAACTAAATTTGCTTGTCTGCTTTTTTGGGGTACAATTTAATGTGCCAAACCACAAACTGTATCCATGTAGGACACGACTCTAGAACAATTAAAAAAAACATAAAGCAAGTAATGGCATATATGTTTGTAACAGTTGGCCTACAAAGTTTTCATTTTCATTACCCTCAAGACTTGACTGTGTGTAGATGGCTGCTATTTTTCTTTTGCTTTTTGTTTCTTCTGTCAGTATCAACAGAATATCATCATCACAATCTGCCTGTATTTTCTGTCACTCTCAGCTGGTGATCAGACCAACCTATATTGGCATTTCAAAATTACTCCAAAGCCCTCTCATTAATGGACAACCAAATAACCATTTCTCTCAGGTAGTCATACCTCTTGTCAGTTCCCAAAAACCCTGCATCCATGTACTGAAGGGGGAAAACAATGATGCATCCTAAACTATAAGAACATTGACAGTAGCACAGTAATACCCTTAATAGTCTTCAAACTGCTTTCTTTTGAACAAGATAAACAAAAGAAATCCATTTGCTTAGACCTTTTACAAACTGCACATTTTGAAATTTCAAGTCAAAATAAGGGGCACAGATGCTGAATCAAAGAGCAGCTGCTTGCTTAATCCATCAGGAAAATGATGTAAACAAAAGCTTAAGTGAGCAAAATGATGAGAATTCAAATGTTGAGGCTATAATTTTTATTAACTGAAAAGCAGAGTGTGCTTCTCAAATAACTGCAGAGAGGTAAAATAATACGCAGACATTACAATGCTGATGGATTCCCAGTTTCAAAATGATGACAAAGCCATTAAATTCTACCATATAGCAAATATAGTGTCTTCCTGGTGACTGGAGCTACTTTCATTTCACAGCTGCTACAGAAACTGTCAGATTGTCTGGGTTATGGAACACAGAGAGTGTAATTTTTTTTATTAAATGGCTTGTGCATCTAATTAGTTATTTAATACAACCAATGGTGCAAGCAGCCAAGTGGAACAGGTCTTATTTACTAAATCTAATGAGGCAATTTGTTAGGAAAAGTTACTGTGAAATGCCTGAACGAAAAAGGAACAAAAATTACAGGTAAGAAAACCAGGTTATTTTCAGCTTAGATATATAATATTAACCACATGAACTGAAGACTTTCCCCAGGCTAGCACCTGAATTTGAGAGCTGAGTCCATTGCTAAAATATGGGGGAAAAATATACTTGTAGCAATAAAAAGTTCATATTTGAATTGCTGCAAATGTAGTTACATCAGCAAGAACCTGACACACTCAATCTACAAAGCCAGGTAATTTCTGCCAGCTCTGTTAACCCTTTTATGTCGGCAGTCCAATGTGAAGTACCCGCCAAAATAAAGAATTCAACCTAAACCAATGGTTTAAAACTCCTGAATCTTACGAAACTGTCACTGTAACAGGAGAGAAACCTATATAGTGGGGCACACAAGTCTTATCATCCAGAGGCATGACAAACATAGAAGAGCAGGAGTCAGACATGATTTCAGGAATATGTCCTTATATTGAAAGGCACTGAAGACACTGAACACTGATACATGGCTTGTTGAAGTATGCTGCATAGGGAGTTTCACAAATTACACGCAAAACTACAGGCAAGGATGCACCACCAAGAAGATCTCCCAAAAGAGATCTAAGCTGGTTCTTGACATTTTGCCTTCCCAGTGTACATTCAGTGTCCATTCCTGAAATCAAAGTAGCATGTCCAGCACAAGCTTAGTTTAACCCAAATCAGTAACAGAGGTCAACAAACAACATTTTTAACTATTAGACAGTGTTTGGACCTTGAGCACTGGAAAAAGGAATAAATATCAAAATTTCCTTAGTGAAGATTATGCAAAATACAGCCATAAAAATTGATTTTCACCTGTATATAATAATTCATATGTAAAATTCAAAAACATAATGTGCAATTTAATATTTCTTGGCAGAAGATCTCCTGTGGTACTTGGGTCTTCCTACTTCCTGACTTGCTACAACAAACAAGGAATCACTTGGCAGCAGTGAAGTATTATCTGTACAGTCCAGTTGTACAGCCTAAGCCATAACAGAAGAGAAAGACATGAGCCATCTAACTAAAGCTGCCTTGGGACATTAGAAAGGCTGATGTAACCCCAAATTGATTCAAAACATTTTTAACTGGAACTAATAGAACATTTTGATATTTTACATCAAGACTGAATGTTTCAATACTTCCTGGACAGTTCTTTCCAGCTATATACTATTTCCACAAAAACTAACTGCAGATTATTTTTTTTCAGGGAAGAGGTAATTACCACAGAAAAGAAAGGAAATACTAAATGTATCATTTAGTATCATTTATTGTATCACTTTATGTATCAATGTATCACTTAATTTAAAATAATTAGGCATACTTAAGATAGAAAAGCTATGCAGTCTTTGATACATAGTAAATAGTTGGTTTTATGTCATCATCTAAAAGTAGACTAGCATACTTTAAAAAGTGATCAAAAAATGATTCACTCTTCTAAGATTAATTCTCCATCAATTTAAAACTAGCACTGAATAAGAATATCAATAAGCAAAGGTAGACTTTGTCAGGAGAAATCTGTTGTCCACCAGAAGATACAGCTAAAGAAGCACCATTTAGACACTTTACAAACCTACCAGCAAGTAACAGACCATTCCAGATGCCTCCAGATTGATGGCATTTGCCTCTAGATTGATGGTATTATTAGCTGGTGTGAACAGTCATGCATTGGAAAGTTTTAATAGCTCTTATTGATCAATATGCAGAATTTTCAGTTTTTTGGGGCTCACAAAAGAAATGGATTTATACTGAATTTGCTTTATATTTTCATGTATCCCTTTTTCTTGCTTTTTCTTCCATTGTCAGTGCTACCTCTGTTGAGAGCCTGTAACTAAAAAGGTAATTTTTCCACTCCACTCAGTGCTTCTCAGGCCACGCCTGGAACACTGTGTTCAGGTTTGGTCCTTGCTATGCAAAAAAGATGTGAACAGGTTGGAGAGGGTCCAGAGAAGGGTCACAAAGATGACCAAAGGGCCAGGAAGCCTGTTCTATGAAAGTGGCTGAGAGAGCTGGGTGTGTTCAGCCTTGAGAAAACAGGGCTTAGTGGAGATCCTGTCACCACCTTCCAGTATTTAAAGAGTGGCTACGAAGAAGTTGCAGATTGGAGATTCCTTTTCTACAAGGAGTCACATGGAAAAGACAGGGGGTAATTGGTACAAGTTGGTCCTGGGGAGGTTCTGACTGGACACAGCAGGAAAATTTTTCACAATGAAAAAAACCAGTCATTGGAATAATCTCTCCAGGGAAGTGGTGGATTACTCAACACCGGACACCTTGAATATCCAGCTGAAAAGGACAGCCATCTTGTCTAAACTGTGCTTTTGCCAAGAAAGGCTGGACCAAATAACCGCTGAGGTCCCTTCAAGCCTGGTATTCTATGATTCTGTGATAATTCAGTACTTAGTTTATTCAGACATTTAGCCCTTTGCTAGACAAGTAAAATAAATGCAAGTATGTGGTAATGCAGTAGAGCATACTAATAAGAGAAAAAACTCTCTCTCCAACTCCTGAAGCACATTAAAACCATTTCAACTTACTGAAGACTGAAGAGGTGAAAGGCTTGTGAAATACTTGAGAGAAAACTGCTCCCAAATTATTAACACTAATTTAACACTAATTTTTTCTCTTATGTCTTCTCAAATGCCATTTTTAAATTTTAGAATGTACATTTATATATGCTACCTGTTCAACTACTTTGGTGCTTTACTGAAATAAAACCATTGAATGGTTCCAATTACCTTGAAGTTCTGAAGTTGTGCACAAATGCCATTAAATACTCTGTAGAATAATCCCACTGCTGTGATTGCTCTGAAAAGTAATCAGCTTTTAGAAAAGTCCAGCAGAACATTACTTCCTTGAAAACATCTGAGATAACTAATGAGATGTTCATATACTGAAAGATACTCTTCCAACAAAAACCTAGGAAATTAGTAGGTAGGATTCAAAACTGAAAAAAGATAACTATCTTTTCAACACAGCTGTGACATAAGACCCAAAACCAAGGCTCAGAATCGTTAATGACATAATTGGAAAAGTCCTTAATTTTGAGCTCTTAAGTATCCAGATACTAAATCTAAAAACCCAGGAGAAATAAGATGTTTCTACAGTCTATTAATTTTGTTTCAGTTACAAATGCTACTTAAACCAGAGCCCTCATGCATTTGAAATTTGGCTTAGACAATACTATAAACTGTTGAGTAATGGCAGTCTATCTCACATGACCTGTCACATAGCAGTTCAGTTTTCTTTAATTTTCAGTGTTTTAAAAGCTAAGTCCAACTTCACAATCAATGTAGAGAATAAACAGGTTCATTTGCAAAGTAATACACCTATCTGTTGCAGACATCTCCCTTAGGATTATATTAATTACACTGACTATAGTGACCAGATTGTCAGTGCCCATAAACCTTAAGGCGGCTGCCTCCCATCAGTTTTCATGTAGTTTTCTCTTATAGCTATTCTTGGTGAGGTAACTCTCAGGATAGACTGCCATTAACAATCTGGCAGATTTTTTCTTGTACCTCAATACAGAATACAAAATCAGGTGGCTCAGAACCAATCAGAAATGAAAGTTTTACATATTAATCAGCTTCAGAGATGCTTTATTCATTTCTACCCATAAACACATAAAAACTCTGAAATATCAATCAAGAAGAAAAACTTACTCCCTCCTTTACTAAAGAGGTTTCTTTTTCTCATTATTCAGGCTTTTTTGTGATGTGGAGAGGCTGTTAATGAGATCTTCACAGTGGAAAGCTGGATCACAATGTATTTGCCTAGAAACACTTACAGGGAAGGAAGGATACAGCAAAAATAGGCAAGCTGCCTAGCTGTCCACTGAAGTATTTAGCCCTGTACTCTGAGGCAGCATCCGCTGGTGCAATCACATCAGAAATCTCAGGTTCTGTTTCTTGGTTTAATTTAATTAATTACTGTGACAGAAGGACAGAAAGCTCTACTGCAGCTTTTTGACTATGAGCTTCACTATGTAAACACAACTATACTTGATATCAGTGGCATTTTATAGCTGACAAGTTTGTCAGTTCTAACATGTTAGAAAAATCCATAGCTCTTGCGTGATAAACCTGCTCAAAATTAAGTGGAAAAGTATGCTTCTGCAAGCTTTAACTCTTTTGCCACTGATTGGATTCAGCACATACAGAGAAGCTAAGACATTTCATTTAGGACATGCAGAGAAACCTGGTCTCTTCTAATTCAAGAGAATTAGAAACTCCTGTGGTGTACTTTATAATCTCCTTCATAGATTTACTGGAGTCTGCCTTAATACTATTTATATGCCTTCTATCCCCATATGAAGATTCAAAGCACACTGGTCTGGTGTTAACAACCGTCCTCTACTTTCTAACCTAAATTCACTTATGGCTTTCTTGGATCCCATGATTTTCAGCTCTGTCCACCACCACATTCCAGTGAAAAGTTTCTTAAATGCAAGACCTTGGAATTGCTTCACTACCTGTACTAGAAATGCCGCTCTGTATCTCTTGTAACACACACTTGCTTAGTACATGGCTGCATAGCCTCAGAGCACTCATTGTACTAGCGACGCTCAACAGCGAATTCAGGTTTTTCCTCCTTTCTCCTGAATTTCCAGGAGGTACCAGTCATAAACCCAAAAGTGATTGCCCTTCTGACCGACTGGCTGTTACATCACGGCTGTTACATCAATCTTCAACTTTTTAATATTGTTTACATCTCCAAATATCACACAATCAGCTATCTCCACAGTTGCTTTTTTCAGTCAGCATCACTAATGAAGACACTCTCTAGCTCTTGAGTATGTTTCACAGAACTCTTGATGCTGGTAGGGGCCTTTGCAGGTCATCTGGTCCAACCTCCCTGCTCGAGCAGAGCCACCTAGAGCCAGCTGCCCAGGACCACATCACGTCATCTTTTGAAGATCTCCAAGGACAGAGACTTCACAATCTCTCTGGGCACCCTGTACCAGCATTCAGTGACCCTCACAGTAAAACAGGTTTTTCCTTAGGTACACACAAATGACACATCACTGGCTCATGTTCAAATCGGTGCTTTCTGGGCCCCCAGGTTCTGTTCTACAAAGCTGCTTTCCAGTTGGGCAGCCCCCAGCATAAACTGCTACATGGGGTTGGTCATCCTTGGGTGCAGGACTTAGCATTTTTCGTTATTAAGCCTCATGAGGTTCCTGTCCACTCATTTCTCCTGTTGAGGTCCCTCTGGACAGCAGCATGACCATCTGGCACACCAGTCACTCCTCGCAGACCTGTGCCATCAGCAAATTTGCTCTGCTCCCTAATCCTGATCACTAATGAAGATGTTTCACAGGAGCTGGCCCAGCATTAACCTTTGGGGTACAGTACTAGTTACTGTTCTCCAGTCGGGCTTTGTGCCTCTGAGCTCAGCCAGTCAGTCAGTCAGTTTTCAGCCCACCTCACTGTCTGCTCATCCAGCCCACACTCTGTCAGCTTTTTTGTGAAGATGTTACAGGAGACAGTGTTGGAAGCCTTAACGAAGTCAAGGTGGGCAAGATACACTGCCCTCCCCTCACCTACCAGGTGAGTCATTTTTAACTAGCCGCATCTGGCTGGTTGAGCACGACTTCCCCCTGGTGAATCCATGCCAACTGCTCCTGAAGTCCTTCTTGTCTATTTTAAATGCTTTGAAAACACTGGAAAATACACCAATCTGTATTCAGTATTTTAGTAGTTAAAAATTAACATAATTAAATCTGATTGTAAATCCACACTAACTGAAAATATGTCATTTTAGTGTATAGCGGTTTTCTTCTGATTTAAGCCACCCTGTTTTTTTCCCAAGTAACAGAAAAGTACAAGTTTTACAATCTACACACATGTTCTCCCAGAGGTATGTGGAAAAAAAGAAACTGATTCATCACAAAAGAATCAATGCACACTTTCCATCAAGATTCTAAGTTTTTGAGAGAATTTCTACGAAACCTAACAAAATTCCCTCCTAAATCCTATCCCCAAATCTTTGCTCTCTAATTACTAGAATCTTAGCAGGTAACCATAAGTAGACTAATCAAACAAGAAAAACTGCATTTCTTTTCCGCTAAGTATATAAATCCCGCTCTCTCATGGTTTTCCTCCCAATTAAGCAGTTTGCAAACTTGATAAAGCTTTGGGGGGGAAAAAAAATCCTATTAAATATTCTAGAACTCTTTGAGTCTACATAAATTTTCAGGATGAAAATTTGTTACCTGAACTCTGGAATAAACATATCTAACGATATATGAAAGCTCTCAGCACCCTCAGGAAATTCCTCAATGACCTCAATGTGTCAAAAAGAGGGAGAAGCAGATGACCATACTGAAAAAAAATGCATGAATGAGAAATAGTAGATCAACTACTTATTGTATCTCTGCAAAGAGAGTATTTTTATCACAATTCAGTATATGCTTAAACTTGATGAATTACTTTTTAAAAAATCATTCATGTCACATCATGTATGATTTCGCTATATAACCTGTCAAAATCTGAAATACACTGGAAAACAAAAGCATTGAGCTCTGCTTAGAAAACACGATACCACAATGAACTCTGGTGTCAGATTGTGCTTTCTCGTATGAATAGTTTAATGTTCAGGAAAGGTCCCCAGAAATAACTGATATATAAGTTTACACTGAAAATAAAGTATTGTTCTCTTTTTTCAGAATAAAATTATTCAATTTCCACATCCCAGATAAAACCTTCAAAAAATAGTTTTGTAAGTCTTGATACCATTACAATAACTTAACAGAAGATAATGAGAAAAATCAATGTTCCTACGTGACCACAAAATTGGATACAACTTCTAGTGTTTGTTATGTAAGTTAAAAATAGAAATTTTAATAGTGTAGAGATGAACACAATACCAGCAACTACATGTGGAAAACTAAAGAAGAAGCTAAATGGAAAAAAGTATTATATTTTTGTTCCTTTTTTTAATCTTTTCTTTGTGACTGTGCAGCAGCTATGCACAACTTACAAGGAGACATTTTTGAACACCACCATGCAGTTAAATGCTGCTGCCACATTGATTCAACAGCTGCATAAATTAGCCTCACCCATAAGTAAACAGCTTTGTGCTTCTTTTTATTTTTTAAATTTTTACTTGCAAGCAGTTGGTTTCAAGGGATACCTATATCTTCTTCAAAATACAGGATAAGGTTAATTCTCTTTGCCAGGTTTTCAAAGACTAAAAAGAAAAACAAGTACAACATTTTACTCAAACCTGAAAAAAACCCTCTGAAATTCTGGTACCTCTGGAACAAAGAGATTAACATCCTTCAATTAAGAAAGGAGAAAGCTTTCTTCAAATTCATTTGCAAGCAGTACATATTATTTCATCAGTTCAGAGATTAGATGTGCTGGTGATGCGCCGGTTTCCAAGGTAACTGGACTAACCATGGGGAAGTCATCAGAGTGATAAGGAACTCAAAATATTTAGGAGGTACCATATGGAAATAGAAGAGAACCTGATGAACTGTAGCTATTTAGATAAGCCTAAAATTTACTTATTTTATGCAAGTGAAATAGGATAGATTAGAACAGTGTTCCTAATGTTTAAACTTCATTCACAGTGCATGAGCACCTGACATGGGACCAGAGGAGATGGTACCTCTCCCTTAACACCACAAGCATGAGCACATCAAGCCCACGTAACCCAGGCTGCCTCCCAAGTTTCTGCCGCATGGCTATTGGTACAGTAAACCAGGGACACGGATCCCAGCAGCAACAGGAAACCCGGACAGCATTTGAAACAACTGAGATGGCAGAAGTTTGGGGTTTAGGTATCCACAGGTCCCCAGTTTAGTTCCATTACAAATGCCACCGAAAATGGGTAAACTCAAAAAAATTGAACTTAAGAAGCCTGTTAAGGGGGGGCTTTTTTTAGGTTTTAGAGCTTTAGGCAATTCCATTTCTAGAAATACAGTTAGACAACAATGCAGAAAAAATATTTTATTTACTTATGTTTATTATTGTTGTTATTATTTATTTCTGTTATTTAAATTATGTTTATTGTTATTATGTGCAAACCTAATTATCACCAAACACAGTACTTAAATACAGTACTTGACATTTGCAATTTTTTGTCTGGATGCCATGGTTCAGCAAATCTGTGAAAACTAGAAGGCACGAGTGTTTCAGCCACAGAGAAGCCCATAATTTAGAACAAATTAAAACATAACATAGAGAAATTAAAAAACTGGCCTTACATGGTGCCTTCTAGGTGTTGTTTGCTTTTTCCTCCTGCACAAATTGCACAACGTACATCCATTTGCACCATCAATCCACAATGAAATTTGAACTCAAGGCAAAACACAACCAATATACATTTATAGGCAAGCTTTTTAACTGAGAGCATTCATATATGCATGCAGCCTGAAAAAAAAAAAATATATATATTTTGTATGCAAAACAGGCAAGTTACTCCTGGTCCGCACAGGGAGGAGACAACAATTTTCTTCTGCGAAGATAGAAGAGAGGCTTTCTGGAAAATACGCTGAGTTGCTGCTAAGCATCTGCTGTTTCCCAGATGGGGCAGAAACTCTGACATACAGCCAGAGCCCAGGGATGCAACAGAGTGGGCACATGAGGGACAAAGTTTGTCTTTGTGTCAAGACCTAGATTGGGCAGTTCATTTCATTTATGTTAAATACATCACTGTGGTATATTATATGCAATGGATTCACTTGGATTCACTTTTGTTACTCTATACTGTGGGAAACTGTTTGTTTTCTTTTTCAGTGCTCCAAATAGCATTTCTGACCGTTTTTGAAAAAATCTGGGAGAGAAAAGACCAGCTCCTAATATCTGAAATACTTTTCAGAGCTCAATCCTGTAAACTGCTTCTCAGCTGGAAACACCATCACCTACTGCAAAAATCCAGGGGGTTTCTGTAAGAATACGAACTGAAAAAGCTTTCCACTCAGTGCAAATAGTTGTAGATCACACGAAGTTCTCATATGCTTCTTGTGCACTAATTTCTTAATTTGCAGTGCCAGAAAAAAGTTTGATAGAGCAGCAAGATAACTCCACATAATAGCAAAAAATATCTTGTGCAGATTCAAAGACGAAAATCCTCCACGTTATATAATGCCTCTGAAAACTACTCACAGAACACAATACAGAATACATTTTCTGAAGATATCCACACAGAGAAAAAAAAAAAAGCAACACCAACCCCTAAACTTTTAGCTTGACTATGGAGAATTCACTGCACTGGAGAAGAGTTGTTGTGTAGCTGACTAACAGCAGGATGCTACTGTCCTTCTGCATCTGCCCACAATTTAGCAAAACAAAGCATAAAAAACAAATCAAAGCCTGTGGAACACAAGAGCACAAAAAAACCCCTCTAGGTCTTATCATCCCATAAGGCACTTAAAAGACTGGCAGTCCAGAGAGCTTCATGATGGGATGGGGTAATTATATCAGCTTAACATGTCTGCATCAAGCCTCCTAGCACCTTCAGTCTTCGGTTAACACAGGAAGAGTCACCACACTTGCTGTGTAAGCATGCTTTAAACCACCACAGGAAAAGGAAAAGGCCACTATCTGTAAATGACATAAAACAACATATAGCTGCCTCTACAGAATGACATAAAAATGAACCAGGAATCACCTCCAAATTTAAGAGAAAGATCTCTGATTCTTCAAATACTGTATTCTGAAAAACAGCTTACCAGAAGCCTGAACTTGCATCCAGCGGTATATAGAGAACAGGCATTTATTTAGTTGCATGCAGGATCCTAGATACTCAATCTGATAATGAAAGGAATTTTGTCTTCAAATAGGAAGCTTTCTAAACTACATCCTTGAACTACCATAAATAAAATTCTGGGAAAGCATCAAAGAAGTTCACAATCTCTTGTTGTGAGTAGTATATAATTATTAGCGAATTCTATAACCATCCATCAGCAATTAGCATTTGGAGAGGCAGGCCCAGCAAGAAAAAATTACTTGGCTTATTTTATTTAACACATAAAATAATAAAAAAATACATTACTACATTGCAAAGTAAATTAGTCTTTTATTGGGCACCAAACAGCTACAACTAGACTGCTTTTGGTACCAACCTGTCTTATTTAATTTTAATTAAGGTACACCTAATTTATACTGCTGCCTGCAGCAGTATATACACATACTCCCCATGACAGTCCCCCTGGTCTTAAATCTCTTGTTACCAGATCATAGCTTGATAGCATTACAGCAATGAAAGGAGAACAGATTCTGGGAACTGTAATTTGTTTCCAACTTCTATTGGCCAAGCATATAATTACATCCATGAAAGATACTATTTTCAAGGAAGTATCGAGTCACGTTGGACTGCTGCAGAGATAAAGTCAGCACTATCATAAAAACACTAAGAACTCAAAGCATGGGTTGAAGCCACTTTCTTTTACTTCCTCTATATTATTTCAGTTTCAGTTCTGCTGAAGATACCATGGACAACAAGCTCACTCTTGTCAGCGAGTTATATGTGAGGTACAATTCTGTCCACAGTACATCACCTACCTTTTCATAATTTCTGAAACCTAGTTTCACAGATAGTAAAGAGCTATAATAAAGTGGGAGGTGTGTTTCAGAGATGCTGAGGACCGCACAGAAGTTCTCTCACATCACAGTGGTGCAAGAGAGAGCAGCAGCGCGGGCAGCAGGCAAGTGCCCCAGCACGGGTGGCTGCAGCTCCAGGCTCTTTCCCCAGATTTCACTTGTACTTCATTTACTCGTAAGTCTCTGACCACATGTTGAAAACAGTGAGTAATACTTTTCTTCTGAACTGTAGTATTGTGACATCAATTCATCAGTATCATAAGACTCCCCAAAAGTTGTTTTACAGTTTTTATTTTCCATTAAAACTTTAAGGTCTTAATTCTACTCCTCCCTCTTCCACTAATCCCTGTTGCATAACTGAGCACTATTTCATCTTTCTCCAACTGTTTCTCTCCCTACTATCTGTTGTACTCATTTATATTCATTATGCAGACAAAGAGACATTCTAGCCACGAAGTGAATACCTCAATAAGGCCCTTACTGTGTCTTCAAGACACAAATAAGAAAGCTTATCCTGGTTAGCCTGGTTTTAAAATTATTCCAGCTTCTTTATTCATTGATGCTTTATTTACCTCTCCTCACAACCTAGCCCTGGGGGAATGCTCCACATTGAAATTGCTTTAGAGCAATGGAGTTAAATGTTAGCCTTTCTCACCTCCCAGCCACCACTTTCAAAGAGCACAACCTGAAAAAAAAAAAGGTAGGTTTCAACTGATATTGTGACTGAAGAAAACAGGATGGAAAAGCAGCCAGAAGAGGATTCTGGTTTGAAACGCAAATAATATCTGTTATCGCTAATTCAGGACTTCAGTTCAGTAAAGTACTTATGTTCTTATCAGTTGGTCAAAGGAAAACACAACATTTATGTACAGACTTAATCAAAAACCTGAAGTTCATCACTTAAACTCCCCAAAAAATCCAAAGGGAAATGAAGTTGCAATACGGGTGATGCTCCACAAAGTAGGCACAAACATCGACCAAGGCCCTGCCTAGGGTCAAGAATCAATTTATTGAGTACTACAGTCTCTCTGACTTCTTCCAGCTTAAAGCCCAAGTAAGAGCTGCAAACAGATGCCTCCTTTACTTGGGGCTCAAAGCCTACAACTGCCTCCTGAAGGCAGGCGACTGTCACATTTGGTCAAAAACCCAAGAAACCACAAACTCTCTTTGTGAAAGCCTATCCAGGAGATGAAGATGACAGTAGTGATCACCATATAAAAGGCCAAGTGCCTAGAATGCTCATCCACTACATGGGAGTTAAAATTCAATTCCCCTTACATTGAAGAATCTCTTCCTAAGCTCCTCATCATTCCATTTTAACGAGTCTTTCAGCACATCTCAGATCCCAAAGCTGCCTCCTCAGTGCCTAAAGGAAACAGTAAATATGAAACTATGCAGTCGTGTTTGCCCTTGTGTTCTTTCTAGTGCCAGGACCTGCAAAATCCTCCAGTACAGAGAGTTCTTTTGGTCCCACATTCAACTGAAAAGATGGAATGTAACCTACAGTGTAGTGTTTAGCTAGATGCTTTTCTAGAAAATTATGGAGGTCCAAGTCCCCTTCCTACGCACACCTTCCAAAGATGGTTACCCCTTTTCCATGCTCTTTTATTAACTGCATGGACAAGCCAAAGTTTTTACTAAAACGTTACTGCAGATTTTCAACACACCTGAGAAGTTGCTAGCCTTCATGAGAGGATGTACACTGAACTCCAAGGTCAGTAAGAAATCTCATTACACACTAGCAAATAGCTAAACACAATATTGATCAGCTTACAGAGGTATGATGTGATCACACAAAGGAGATTCACTGGCTAGTAATTAAACTAAAGAACTGCTTCCAACTGAGGGCACTACAGCCTCTTTCATGAATCTGTGCCACTTGTTATAAACTGTCAGGCAAAACTACAGGATTGGTTTTTTAGTTATACATGAAAAGTACAGAGAATTATGAATTTTAAGTCATTTCCCTTCTCAATAAAATAGCTTTGCATCTCTTTGAACATTAACAGATATTGAAACTATTTCCAGCAAAGCATCAGTTCATGGTTTCATTAGAGATCTACCTGAAGCAGACATTTTCTGACACAATTCCTGTAAGCGGATGAAGAGACCATCCCACCAGTACTTAGTATAATTAGACAGCAGACTACATGTTCAGTGCACTGTTTTAGGCTCCTTGCATAACAGACTGCAATTCCAGGGCTGGTTGCTTTGGGAAAACAAAGTCAAAGCACAGAATAAAAGCCCACAATTGTTATTATCTTCGTTAAAAAATATCCTACAGTCTCACTGCTAGACTTCCAGCACAGGTGGCAAGTCCACTGGCTATTCATGCAATGGTTCAGCCTTACCTTCTAATATCATAATTATGCTTCCATTTTTAAGAAAAATTCCCCGAAGTCATCTCAATTTGAGAAGTGTTTCAACATTGTCACCTTATTTTGCTGTGTTACACCACTCTCTGGCGTTCTGTTTGTTCCAAACTTTTCCACTCTGTTCAAAGTTTACTTGCTGTCACACATCCATGAGAAAAGGAAGCACTGTCTTGTTTTGCAGCTTCCTGAAGCCCACTCTGTTCAACACTGCTGAATGCACCATAGGATCAGAAAAATTTGTATCTGTGCATTTCTTTAGGTCATTACCATCATCATGTCTATCCAGGTGCCCTGTTGTAAATGCATAGTGATCACTTATTTTTTATTCCATATGTACTGACCAAATGGTGCAGAAAATGACACAGGACTCAGTGATGATGTAATGACGGTTCCCAGCAGTGCTGTCTGTCACTCTGATGCAGTAGAGTTTGCATCCCATAGTATAGGGGCGCTCAGGAATTCTTGCATGCAAGCTCAGCCTACTGAATCAGAGTTGGTGGCGTAATCCCTGGAAATCCATCACCAGTACTACTGAACTAATTTCCTGATCAAGTTCCTGACAGCAGCATGACAAAGGGCTGCACAATGTCTACGAGTCCCAAAAATATCTTATTTCCGATGGTAACACTGATGTCTACACCAAATATACAAATGTAAGCAGAGGAAATATACAGACGTAAGGCAGAAGCAGTTCATTCAAAGTGAGATATTTCAAATGTAATTTATTGCACAATTGCATTTTTTTTACTGTAGAAACTTAATAAAATCTGAGGTCTGAAAGGGGTATGAGGGACAGTCCTCCTTTTCTTCTACTGCTAGTCGTTTTTTCAAGTAGTGAGACAAAAGATAAAATTTAGACCTTTATTTTCTAAGTAATCCTAGCCAGTCATTAAATGACAACTGTTATTCATCAAGTCACCAAGTGGTGATGTATCTTGGAATTCCAGTGCTAATAAAAGACAAAGAATTTCATCTAGTATTTCATGATTATAGTACCACTCTTGTTTGAAAGAGAACAATACCTAATACCAGAGAAGTCATGACGTGCTTACCTTTAACAGACTTTTGCTACATCCTCCTGGCAGGATTACCCTGCACTGCAAAAATCCTTGCAGCTAAAGCAAGCCCTACACCCTTGGGAGCATTATGTTTGTAATGTAAGAATAAATTACAAGTTTAAGTAATTTTTTAAGATGAAAATTAATCTTTCAAAACATTTTGATCAATTACCACTACAATATTTTATTAGTCAAGTATCTGCATACACAAATAAGTTTGTTCTTCTAACTCTTATTTTTCTAGGTGTGCAAGTGTATCCTCTAAACAGTGGTGGCAGCAGATTTGCCTATAAGTTGGTCACATGAAGCAGATACTCTGCATAACACAGACCAGAGAAGACAGTTTCCCTCCTCTCAGGTGGCAGCCACAGTTTTAAGGAAAACTGTGATAGAACATATGGCACATCTAGATTTTGTTGCCTCTGACAATAAAGAAGCAAGCTATCAAAAGCAAAGCCTGAGATCAGAACAATCTGTGGAGAGTAAAAGAACCAAAGAATGAACAGCATTCACAGAGCTTCTACAGATATGAAGCTATATACCTCACACATTATTTACTATAAATAATAAAATACAATAAACAAAATCTACATATAATGCTGCAACAAAAGCTCAGTGGAGAAGGTACCACAGTGAATTCTTTACTCTTTTGAGTGATGAATATGATCTACGCAAAACAATGAAAAACTTATAAACTAAATTATTAAAAAAGCTGCTTTGTTGTATTTTCAATTTTTTAATGCAATGTAAAATGTCAAGTATGCAATCCTAGAAAACAAGCAAACCGAGGATAAAAGACGAAATTCTGTCCTCCGCCATCACAAAACTGCAGCCCTGGAAATGTCCAGAATCAACAGGGGTGGGGGGAGAACAGGGAGAAGAGAAAAAAAACAGAGACTACATTTTAAAACCTAAAAATCTCTACAATGCTCAGGTAGCATCAGGTAGTCAAGCAAGGCAAAATGGTGAAGAAAGAGTTCAACTGCATATTTTGGATAATGCTATATTGAGGGACTACTGATGCACCAGGAAGCAGCTAGCTCTTAAAAAAAGGCCAAAAACCTGCCCTGTGGCTTCTGGCCCTGTGGCAAGTGCAGTGCTGCTGAGTACCACTGGCTTATGAAAGCTGGGGCAGGAGCCTGCTGGGACACAGTGCCGGGTGCTGACCCAGCCCCAACCCAGCCTGCGCTCCCACCCCATTGCCCAGCTGGGGCAGGAGACCACCCCTGCTCCCCACCACCCCCACCAAGCCCTTGAGCTTCTCACTGCTGGATTTAGCTTCCAGCAGCACAGCATTCTCAAGCTAAATCCAGCTTTCTCAAACTCAGAAACTTGGAGTTCCTAATGGAACAGATTAACTACAGGAGTTCTTTGTGGTTTAGAGACACAAGTGACCCTTTGCACTAGGAAAATCAAATAAAGTAAATCATATATGGGCACAAGAGGCTTGCTTTAACAGAACCACTTTTAAGTCAAAGGAGTGAAGAACAATTTATACTATTTGCTATCTTTTATTCCCCCTTTTTCAAAGTAGTATTTAAAAACTTCTCATTAACCCCTCTCATGTTTTAGAAATGACTGTTGGTCATCTCCAGACATACACATTGGTCTCTCTTCTGGGAGTTCTTAAGCGTTACAAGACCAGCAAAATGCCTCTCCTCTTCATTACTGGAGAGATAAACTAGACAAAGTCAGCAACTTGGTACACTTTACAAAGTGAGTAATTTAAAGATTTCATTAAGGTGTACAGCACAGGGTGAGATTATTTATCAGTTTAACCACAGCTTTTGAGTATTTGGACTTAACTGGTTGCTCAGATCACATTCCCATTCCAATCAAGGCTTACCCCAGCGACAGCCATCAGACTTCAGCTACTGCTACATGCAAAATGTTAGTGGGCTTTGCCTCCGCTGCAAATGAACACTACTCCTCAACAGTTCTATTTTTGTGTAGGTGATTTTAAGTTTTTCCTCTTCATCATAAATATTAAATTCATAATATTTCTTTAAATATTTCCCCAAAATCTTTTGCCTTATTAAATGTTACTTATAAGGTTAGGTCAATCTGCTTACGTATACAACAAAATATGTCCCAAAAAAACCCTTAAAATCCTTTCTTAGCTGTTTCAATTAGCAGTGGTGGGCCTAGCTTCTCATTAACAAGAAACATTAGAAGTCTAGTATCAATCCTTTAACTATCTGTAATTACAAAACTACAAAATAAAAATTCAAGCTTTATGCAATGAGCTCTTACTAAAATACTCATATAGATTTAAACAACATTAACTATTACAATCAAACCTGCTGGAGCTGCTGCTGGAGCTGCTGCAGCAAATTTGGATTTGCAAACCATGCAGTCTTAAAACCTGATAAATAATACAAGAGGTCATTTAGTATACTTTACAAATAATAAAATTAAGAGAATTTGTCTGGGATGCAATTTAGGTGCTCCCTTTACTGAAGTTCACAATTAGGAAAATAATTTTTCTCTGATCTAAATGAAGCAACACAACTACATGATGGCTCAAGCAGGAAGGGATCTACAAAGGTCATCTGGTCCAACCCCCCTGCTGAAGCATAGCACTCCTTGACCAGGACCATGTCCAGACAGCTTTCGAATATCTCCAAAGATGGAGTATCCATAGCCTCTCTGGGTAACCTGTGTCAGTGCTCAGTCATCCTCACAGAGAAAAAGTTTCCTGATGTTCAGAGGGAACCTGTGTTTCAGCTGGTGCCCACCCTGTCACTGCAAAGAGCCTGGCTCTGTTTTCTTCGTTCCCTCCCTTCAAGTATTCATATACATTAATAAGACCACCCTTGAGTCTTCAGTTCTCCAGGCTCAGCAGTCCCAGTTCTCTCAGCCTTTCCTCACAGGAGAGATGCTCCAGACCTGTAATCATCTTCATAGGCCTTCACTGGACTTTCTACGGTCTTCCGTGCTGGGGTGCTCAGACCAGGACCGAGAACTCCACATGTGGCCTCACCAGTGGTGAGAACTGAGGAGGGATCGCCTCCCTTGACCTGATGGCAGCACTCATCCTAACACAGCCCAGAATACCATTAGCCTTCCTTGTGACACGAGCACATGGCTGACTCACGTTCCACTTGATGTTCTCCAGCACCCCTGATCCTCTCCTGCAAAGCTGAAGAGGATCCACCCTCTGGATGGTCCCCCAGAATATAACGGTGCATGAGGCCAGGTGCAGGACTTAGCAACTCTTCCTGCTGAACTTGATGAGGTTTGTGGCTTCCCACCTCTCTGTTCAGCCAGTTTCCAATATACCTCACTGTCTGCTCATCTAGCCCATATTTAACAAGCTTCTCTATGAATATGTTATGTCAAAAGCCTTACTGAAGTGAATTTACACAATAGCCACTGCTCTCCCCTCGCCTATTAAGCCAGTCATTTCTTTGTAGATGGCTATCAGGTTGGTTAGGCATAACTTCCCCTTTTTAATGGTCAAGACTTACTGGTAATGGCTGTGTCATGCACTTGCAGTAAACCACAGCAAGTCTCAGCAGTTATTTTGGATCTACAGCTGTTAAGCCTGGACAATCTTTCACTGGCCACACACAGAGAAAGAGAGAAAAGAAAAAAAGAAGAAGGAAAAAAGAGCCCCTCTGTTTAATGGTATTTCCCTCCCCCCCAACTTAAATATTAACATGAAAGAAATGTGCAAAACATCAAGGAAGCATTTTTTAGTCAACCTATTAAATTAAGAGAGATAAAACTGAGCAACTACTTCAGAGGAAAATGCTGGGCAAAGGGGAATAAAGAGCTACATGGTCTGGTAGTCTCTTCCTGTCAAATGTCATACTGAAACATTCTCATTTGTGTTAGTGTACTTTGCCACACTGCTAAATTACCAGCTTTTTTCAAGAGTGCTCTAAACCTCTGGATTAATGAGTTCTCTCTGGTTTGCCCTTGCAAAAAAAATACAACACTAAAATATTTTGAGTATTCTGTTTAAACAGTCCATGCACAATGAAATCTACTGGGCAGTCACTCAAGCCAACACTAACAAGCAAGTACCTTCAGGCTTTTAAGAAGGCAGAGTTAACAGGTAAATATTTAAGTATGTCAGATTCTACACATTTAAGGACTCTAGAATATGTCAGTACCTAAATATATCGCCATCCATCTTAAAGATGACTGCAAGCTTATAAAGATGTAAAGACGATTACAGGCTAGATTAAAAAAAAAATCCTAATGTTTTATCATAAAGGCCATGATATAGACGAATTAGAGAGGAGTTTGATAGCATGACTTTTAAAAGCCTGTATTTTATTGCTTTCAAACAACTAATGCGAAATGCAGCGATTTTATCAAATGGAAGTCCCTAGGTCTACAGGCAGCATAGACTGAATACTGGAAGATATCCTTTCAATGTGAATCAGCATCTTATGCCCTTGAGATTATTCACAGAATATTAAGGCAGATGGAACTGCAGAGTGGAACATCAGAAGTTACAGATGTGCATAGACTAAGAATTGCAGCTTTATGCGTAATAGCACAAGGCAAACGGGTCTTGGAGGTAAACTCTGCATTCACACCTTCCACTGACTTCATCATGTGGAATTAATCTGAGTGATCTGATGGGTCTCTTGAATCAACTCTCGTAAGTAATTTGAGTAAAATTAGCTTGTCTCAATAGAATGCTTTCTATATAAAAAACTACACCAGAGAATAACAACTATTGCTTTGTATCATTTAATTACAGGAATGACTGGTATTCTTTTTAACAGATTATTTGTGGCCTTCAAGTTCAACACAGCTAAAGGTAATTGCAACACTTTACAAAATTAACAGACACTACTAGACAACACAGTAGTCTATCAGGAATGTAAGAAGAGTGCCTGCTATTAAAATTCTTTAATCTTAGTTGGTAAACATTCAATTCCACCTTAAAAGTGGAACACTGCCTCTTAGTTTCCAGGTGCCTTTTCTTTGAATGCAGAGATGCAATAATGGCCCTTGTCAGGCCTTGTGCATCACTCAATGAGCAAGACAAATTTCTTAAGGTCCCTGGTTTTATGATAGAATTAACCAAGAAAAAGACACATAAGAGCATCAAGTTGCTACAACTCTTCCTGCAAACCCACTCCCCTTGAGCAGAATCCATCAGACACAGTCCAGATGAAGTCTCCTTGGCAAGTTATAAAATGACACGCATAATTCCCTACTGCTTCCAAAATATTTTCCTTCATGTTATCTAGAAGGCCATTTGCCAGCCTCACAGCTGCATCACATCATGGGTTGCTGCTGTCATTCGGCAGGAGCAAGTCAGAGTGGCTTTCTCTCCTACAGAGTAGCTGTCAACCCCTACAAACGAGTCACTAGTTTACTGTGAAAGTTCTTAGCACATAAATCCATCCCCATTACTCAAGTCCCCACAGTCACCCATATTTTACTGTAATCCTATGCAATGATAAGGCTTCCCCACTTCCTGTCAAAAGCGTCATTAATGTGCTCCAACTTCCTGAGACAGAACTACCAAAATTTTTAACAAGGTCTTTTATCTTATCAAAGGCAGATCCTAATTTAGTCTGACATATACTACCTCTGATAAATCCATCTACATGTATTCCATTTGCCTCTCTGCCTTTGATTTTTTTAAAAGTGTTTTCTATTGCTTTGCTATGGGAAAAAAAAAATTAATGATTTCCAGGCAGCCAGAACCACCTTTTTTCTACTTTCTGAAAAACAGCTATTAAATTTGCTCTTCTGCAGTTAAATACCATCTCTATTTTGGTAGTGCTCTTTTAGTTTTGAAATATTTGCTACAAGATTTTCTAAAATAGAGCTTCTTTGACCCAGCCCCACACAAACCTGAGCACTAGGAACCTGTAGGTTTCTTCTTCACTATAGGAATTTCCACAATAAACTGGGGGTGTTACCTCTGATCATAACTTCATACTCACTTCATAACACCCAGCTTCCTTTTTGTATAATTTTTAGTAGATGAATAGCTTTTTACTACTTGTACTATTTTCCTTTACAAGGTCAAACTCAGCTTGACTTCTGGCAACTTAGTCACATTTAAGACTTCTGAACTCTATGACATTCTTCATTTTTTCAACAACCACTTATGCCACTCCTTCCAAGTTCTTGGCTAACTTATGATGTTCTCTTTGGCTGACTTTTCTTCTGATTAGGCCTGCAATCATTCTGCTTGTATAGTCTGCTTTTTCTTGGGATGAAAATCCTACGCACTTTTTCTAATTCTGAATCAAAGAGCTCCCTTTGCTCTTTGGTTCAGCTAATTTCAAACCATTTCCCTACAGTTTCTCAGTCTGCATTTTTGAAATTCAAAACCTTTTATTGGAAACCCTTTTCAATCTAAACCACATAAACCTCTGATGCAAATTATTTAATCCAAATTCTGTTTCTAGAAACAGTCCTTCTAGAATGGCCTCAATGCTTACAAAACCCAGTTTTAAGACAACATTATTTCTTTTGAGTTCAAGAACTACATGTGTGAACATTGCATCCAGGAATTACTGACCCCTAGAATTAGTAGTGAAATTATGATTTATATAAAAGTTAAAAACTCTACTGCATATTGTAGCAGGGAAATAACTTTATTCCACTTACTGTATGCCAATAATGCCATGATACTTAATACAAGAAAACTCTTTTGCACCTGAAATTGTGTGCAAAAGACTCATCGGTGAAGGCATAAAATTCCACAGCAATAATGAGATATCTTTGTTCACCACAGTGACTGAATCAAAACAGTAACTTCTGAAATGCTTTATCCCTTCACTATTCTTTATCCGAGTGCATCCAGTCTTTGAATCCTTAATATTTACTTTTAATTCCTTTCCTTGACAAAGACATATAAATGGTTTTGCCTTTCATAAAACAACCTTTCATAAGAGCATATTACTAGAGCAAATAAGAGTTTTTTACACAGCTATTACTTTTTACAAATGATCAAATTTAGCAGGACAATCCTTGCAGTACAACACATTTTATGATTAAAGTCAGTAGAATTCCCCATACTTGACAACACCTGGAAAAAAAGTAAAAGTTCATTCCATGCAGCAGAATAGACATGTTCCAAGCTACTCAGGCAATAGCTGTGCATGCCAAACTACTTCACACATCGAGATGAATGAAATTAATTACCAGCTTGCTGCCCATTTTAGAAAATTTGAATATGAGCATAAAAGTTCAGTGATATATTCAACACTACAGGAGTCAGAAGCTAAGCCTACCTAATACTTAGTTTCATGCTTTAGCCAAAACTATCCTCCACTCCTTTGTAAACAAAGCATAAACTGTGGCATCCCATCCTTACGGGGAAGGAAGCACCCAAGATTCATAGATACTCATGGTCAAAAGGAACAACAAATGTCATAGGGTCCACAAAAGCTTACAGAATTTTATTAGTAAATTAAGCACTTGGCATAGATGTTGGTATGTTAGCCCCTAATCTCTTAGTAATAGCATACAGCAATGGATTTTGAACAAAGTGGGGAGGGTGAATGGAGAAAAAGAGAGAGGAAAAAGGAGATGGCTTAAAGAGGGGGAGAGAGAGAAAGGAAAAGAGGTCACCAGTCCTGTCTCCAGTGTCAGTACAGCTGATGAAGTGTCCAGGGCCCTGGGGGTGCACATGCCCGGGCTTTGTGGGAGTAACTTTTCGTAGATAAGTGTTCCTCACCCTGGAGATGCATTTCTCACTTCCTATGCCAGTTAGTTATGGGCAGTCTGGTCTTCTCAAGCTTTCTGGAAATGGGTTGGAGAGCTTTATGGGTCTTTGGTGGTCTTTATGACCACCAAATGATGACCAGTCTTGATGACTGGGTTGGCCTTTACTCAACATTCCAGGCCTCATTCCTGCACACTTGTGCTGTATGGTGTTGTGCTTATCTCCAGGAGCCCAAACAAGAACATTAGTCTCAGCAAAGTGCTGACCTTCCTCTGTGTGGCCCCTTCTTCAGAAACATCCTGATCTTTCTGACAGAATGTTATTACCAACAATCCTTGGTTGGCTCCACAGCTATCTGGCTATTGGTGTTTGAGAATATATATTAGTTCTTTTATCTTCTAGGCTTCTACCTGGACACAGGAGCTGAAGTAGTGAACCAAATTTAAGGAAAACAAAATATTCTTTAGTGATTTCAGAAAGAGCTATGCATCTTTTTTTAATCTGTAAGCTTTCCTAATTAACCTGTTCAAAAGTGGATGAATTTCTCAGATTCTGTAACCATTTCAAATCTAACATAGCCTCAGCATCTTTCTGCAACTCCTGTCTTCCATACTGGCCTTAAACAACAAGTGTCCTAACATGCACTGTGACTATTTATAGAACCACAGGCTCACTGGGGGTGGGAAATGTGGAGATCATCTATATGCAACTCTGTATTCATTTAAGTAAAACACACATAGAAGTGGTGGCAAGCTTGGACTGTACAGTGCTTGTGGATGGGTAACCTTCTCTTATGATTCCTATGACCCAAAATAGTTTATCAACACTTTAACAACAGGTAAATACAATACTGAACATTTAATCAGGCAAAGAAATACTTCTTTTTTTACAGTAAGACTTGAACATGTTTTCAGCATACTTTATTTTGACGGCTACTAGATAAAGAACAATTATATTTTAGATTAAATATTTCCAATGTAACTAGTGCCAGATTGTTTCAGATTCTTCCTCTGCCACTGTTTACATTCCTGAATACATTTTGTCAGGGAAACCCCTGGTCTCAGTACAGGCTAGGAGAATGAAGAGATCAAGAGGAGCCCTCCCAAGAAGGACTTGGAGGTGCTGGCGGATGAGAGGCTGGACATGACCCGGCCATGTGCACTCACACCGCAGAGAGCCAAACGTGTCCCGGGCTGCATCCAAGGCAGCAGGGCGAGGGAGGGGATTCTGCCCCTTTGCTCTGCTCTAGTGAGACCCACCTGGAATACTGCATCCAGCTCTGGGGTGCCAGCACAGGAAGGACATGGACCTGTCAGAGTGAGTACAGAGCAGGGCCATTAAGTTGATTAGAGTGATGGAGCACCTTTCCTATGAGGAAAGGCAGAGATAATTGGGATTGTTCAGCCTGGAAAAGGGAAGGTTTTAGGGTGACCTAACTGCAGCCTTTCAGTACCTGACAGGAGCCTACAAGAAAGACAGAGCAAGATACTTTACAAGGGCATGGTGACAGGACAGGAGAGAATGGCTTCAAACTGAAAGAGGGTAAGTTTAAATTACATATTAGGAAAAGATTCTTTACTGTGATGGTGGTGAGACACTGGAACGTGTTGCCCAGAGAAGCTGTGGATACCCCATCCCTGGAAATACTCAAGGCCAGATTGGATGGAATTGAGCAACCTGATCTAGTAGAAGGGGTCCCTGCCCATGGCAGGGGGTTTGGAACTAAATGATCTTTCAGGTCCCCTCAGAAATGAGGAATAACTGAAATAAAGACTCATTCCTTTAACTGATTTTTAGAAGAAGTTTGTAAAAAATGTAGTTCATAAAAAAATTTCAAAGCAACTGTTAAATACAAACTTCAGTCGTGTTCTATGCTAAACTACAGTCAAAGCACTTGTAAATTGTCTTCAGAGGTGAGAGAGAGAGTACAAGTTCCAATTCCTGAAGATCATTTGAACAAGACATGATCTTGCAAACTGAAGTGTATATATGAAGTGTATATACTGAAGTGTTGTGGGGTATAAAATGCAGTCATGCTGCATGACAAAAGAGAGGAAGCACAATAGGAAGCACGGGCACCAGCGATTACATTTCCTTCATGTGGAATTAGCTGAAGGATGGAAGTGCAATTTGCTATATACCTTCATGTTACCCTCTCTCCCACCTACCCCCAAAACTCAAGAGAGGTCTGCAGAGATGTCCCCTCACCACCGCACCCTAAGGAAGCTTTACAGAATGCTGAAAACTGCGGCAGCAGCTTGGGCCAAACCCCTCGCAGCACCACACGTCCCCTGCTGTCTGCCATACGGTCTGATCACACAATACCCAACCCCTCGACTGGTAGGACAGTCAGTGGAGCAGAAGGTTGAAAAAGGAGGCTCAGCATGAGACACAAATTGCTGCTAACAGCTTTAAATGGTTTAACGTGTACCTGGTGCCAGAAATCAGGCACTAACTGAAGATGCAGCCATCAGCTATCAGAACAGAAGAAACTCTGGACTTGGAAAGAGAAAAGGGGAATGTTACTCTTCATCCTAATTCTACCCAGGATGAAGGAAGCATGCCTCAAAACTGGACTTATGATTTGGACAAGCAATACATTTCCATTTGCTAGGGTGTGGAAAGCCACGAGCTAATGAATTCTGCACTACAGGCAAACCTCGTCCAATTAGCCCGCCGTGTTTGGGAAGCAGTATATAACCAAACCCTCAGGAAACCCTGAAAAACCCAATGAAAGACCAATAAATCAGTGAGTTGATGGGCTAGGGGGTGTTGTTTTGTTTCTTTGGTAGAAAAGTATCCCTGTAAAAACCAGGGTATGTTTTTCCTTATCCCATTTACTTAACTTTTTCACCTCATACATTTGCCCTGGAGAGCTTCAGTTCTATCCCTGAGCACAAACACACCACCTCAACACAAGAGCAGGCCAGTGCTGATAAAGGTCTCTACATCACTACATAAACAGTCATATGAACAGCTACAGAAATGTTTACATCCCTTGTTTAGCACAATGTACTCCTGTCCACTGCCACTCTTGGGCCCTTTTGGACTACTTTTTATTGAACAGCACCAAGCTGATTTAAGCTCCCACAGACACACACAACTGCTCACATCAGCAATACCACACTCCAAATACCTAGAAACTCTCCAAGCCTGCAGTGGCCTCTGGGCAGCCACCTGCTACTAAAGAGACTTTCAAGAGAGATGAAATCACCAAATATATCCCATAATCCTAGAGCAGAGCAAATGGCCCATGGAGCATAGGATCTGTGATAGCAAAATTACAGACTGTAACACAGTAGAATTTCCTGCACGCACTGACTTGAGTCTTCCTCTTTATAATGAGTTTCTCAATAACTGAGTCTTTTTCCTGCTTGGGAGACAAGCAGAATTCACTCTTTATCAGTTTGGTAAGATTTTATTTATTTACCCTTCTGCCTATACTTCATTGCTTCTCTTAGTCCTCAGCATTTCCCTTAAAGGGACAAGAAAGTCCCTTACATGTCTGCCTATAGAAATCACATAGAAAAATAGCCCAAAGATGTTTACCTAAATCTGTTGAGATCTTCAGGTATCAACTTTATGGCAGTAACTACCCACTGATTCCACAGGTTACGCATTCAAATGCCGATTTTGTAAACTATAGAGCTCTCCTGTAGGAGGAGAGTGAAGGTACAATACTGAAATCAGCACTAAACATCTACAGTTCGGGTTGGACTTTGCACACCACTATCTAGCAGAATAGTTAAGTATAAATTGCATCACTTTCATAAAGACAGATCAGCTTCCAACAGTTCAGAAAATACTCCTAATACTACTTTGTATTTTCCTCTCACTCACAGTCATGCCATGCATGAGATGATGTTCAGCTAAGTATTAATGAAACCAGTCATGCCCACTAACACACAAAATTGTGTGGAACAGAAAAATTTTTAAATAGTTGCTGTCTCTTCAGTCAGAAACAACATCCCCGTATAACAGATAGGCACAGGGAGTGCCTGGGTGAGTTCATCTGCTAGCACTGTGTGAGGGGACAGAACACAAGTCCCCTTTGCTGCCTGCACTGCTCACTGATAGCTGTGCTGTGTAGAAACCTCCTGCCAGAGCCAGTTCCCAGCCTCCCAGCAGCGTCCCAGCCTCCCAGCAGCGTGCCCCACCGGCAGCACTGCTGGAGGAGTGCAGGAGCCCAGAGACTCGAGAGCCACAAGGACCCACCAGGGGATTCTCCAGCTGCCCCTCCTGAGTCCCTGCCTGCACCAGCACGGCCGGGCACTGACCTGATGCCACTGGCAGCCTGCCCTGGCTTACACAGCTTCACACTGCCGAGGGAATTACAGAGCATTGCGGAGAAAAGGGAGGAGGGCTCGAGAGGCAGCTTTTAATTTTCCACAACTTTTGCTGCAGTTCCTCCTGCTAGGGCCAGCCTTCCACATGGTCTCACTTCTGCTTTCCCACATGACTAACAGATTGCATGCACTGGAGGCACCCAGGACAAAAAGCAGGGGATCTCCCAAACCTCCCAATCCCTCCTACATTGTTCTCTCCCAGCACAGCTTTTATTCTGTTTTCTTCCTATCTACAATAAAGATGCTAGAATAATTAAAGCAATGATTCCTTTACTTTGGATAAGCTTGTTAAGAGTACTTTATGCTTAAAACCATGACAAATGTACTCTTTTTATTATTTACAAAAATGACTTCTAGAGCATTTTCC
The DNA here is from genome assembly GCF_000738735.6 of Corvus cornix cornix. Lineage (NCBI taxonomy): Eukaryota > Metazoa > Chordata > Aves > Passeriformes > Corvidae > Corvus > Corvus cornix. The sequence goes on from NC_046333.1 coordinate 55,064,883, forward strand.
TGACAGACTGTTATTATTACTGTACAATATGTAATCTGAAATGAACATAGCATGAAAAACTTGAGCTCAATAGCATGAAAAAATACAAATAATTGAGAAAATACTCTTAGAGCACTTGGCATGACAGCATGATTCAGACAGACAACAGCAGTATGCTGAAGTAAGAATGTTACCATTAGCTCTTTCAGAAACAGCAGAAAAGTCTGACCATTTCAAGAAAAAATCAGTGGAGTCACTTTCTGGATTCCCATCTGTTGGAAACATCATAAACAACTGGTATATCTTTCAGAAGAGAGAACTTGTCTGTTAGTACAGCTTGAGCAGGAAAGAAGTGGAAGGGACAACTTCCTCTGCAATCAAAGTTTTCCCTACTTCACCTCCCCCCAAAAATTCAAGAAAACCAGGCTACTTTAATTATTGGAATAATCAACAGGGAACAAAAATACTTAGAATTTTTTGTTCATGATGCAAGCCTGAATAAAACACTAACAAAACAAAATTAAAAGAAAAATCCATTATCTTGTCTTGGAATATTTTCTTTCAGTGTAAAAAATGCTCTTTTCAAAGCATGAAGAAAGACGATTCTTATCCCTCCACCCCATGATAAACAGATATGAAATCTGCTTGCTTTATTCAGATGAAAACTTCATAATACAGTATACATCCTTCCTTACTTTAAAACACAGGCAGTGTGAATGCAGATTTTGTAAATCACATTACTTTGAATTTAACACTGGAACTTCTGTTCATTGATTTAGTAATTTGCATTTCTAAAATCACACAATGAAAACAGTCAACTTCAATTACATTTTTAATTTCAAAATGTTTACATTTCAAGTACTCCGTGATATATTTCTGTTTCAAGAAGCTGTTTCTGCAAAAACTGCTATGGCTTTGAATTGTCCATTAGAGACGTGGCACCTCCAGTCAGGGTCAAACCACCACACACATGCACTAAACCCAACTTAGAAGTAAAATAATTTTATATTTAACCCTGAGACTCAGCAGTGAAAAGCTGGTACAACAAAATGTAACAAGTCATTGACTAGTTATTCCTTCTTGAACTGAAAAGTACTGGAAACAACATTCTTAGTGGTAATTCCAAGGTACTTAAACCATAACAACTCTGCAAAAGCCACACCCTTCACTAGGTATTTCAGTCAACCAACTTCACCCTTCTGTAGCACTAAGATACACTCTCTCTATAGACATTTAAAACTTTAAAGCATTTATGTAAGTGACAGTGCTACTAGAAAATATGTGGAATATTAACAGCCCTCTACTACAGAATCACACTGTACTTCAGGACACAGTCTTTAAGTACAGGGTACTTTAAGAATCTGCTTGCTGAGAGCTGAGGAAAAGCCATTCAATCTAAAGAAGCTGTGACTTCAAATGAAATGAAACGAGCAGCACAAAAGCAACCAAATACCCACACTGACATTTCACAACGTGGTTACTGTTCAGTCACAGAAGTCAAAATATGCATGTTAAAATTCTCGAACTTCAAAAGCCCAGCTGTCATTCTCAAATTCTGCTGGTTTAGTCAGCCACCAAGAACTCTAGGAAATGACACGAGCTCATCAGAGCTCACCTGCCTTACTTCATTTAAGATTATGTTCACTGGCTGACTGCAATAAAAACATGCATCAAAAGATGCTCTGATATCTTTTTAGAGGTAAGATCAAATGTCAAAATCTCCTTCAAATAAAGCTGCATTTGAAAACAAACCAAACTGCAAAAAAAAGGGAACATAAGAAACTTTACCTTAATTGGAGCCCGGCTAAACTGTATTTTTCTGTTGGCTGGGATTTCATCTTCATCTGGCAATCCATTAATTTCAGAATATTCCATATCAGGTTCATAACAGTTATTTTCATCACTGTCATCCAGATCATCCTGTTCTGTACCTGTCTCTCCCCAGTCAGAATTATATCTGGATCGTACCCGATACACATTGTAATCAGAGTGCATGTACACATGGGAACTCTGAAAATTATTCACATCTTCAGGCACATCTTTTTCACTTGCCTCATCATAATGGGACTCAGTAGCATCTGAAATTGCATCTGTGGCAAAATCACCACCGGAAGCTACATTTCTTGCTAACTCTGCAGCTTCAGGTCCATCAAAGCTACCTTCTGTATGTTCTGACCATTCCTTTTGTTGCACCAAAACTCCTGTCTCTGTTTTTGACTTACTCCTAGTACAGCTGTCCACAGATCTTTCGCTGTCAAGCACGCCAACCAAATCCTGTTGACCTGTTGCAGGACTCTCAACAGAATCAGCAATTGTCTCTGTGCTCTTTTTTATTTCTTCAGTTGTTTTTGACCCTGCCGAAGTGCCTGTGGACACCTTCTGTCTCGGTGTTAAAGGCGTGTTAGTCTGCTGAGAGCTCTCAACAGCCATCACACCTGTACTCTGTTTGGCTGGGGGAGACCATGTGCTGGTCTCTTTCAAAGGACTGAAACCCTCAAGGTTTGCAACTGGGGAGGAGATATTTGTGACAGTAGATGAGAGGTTTAGCGGATAGTGACCAGTTACAGAGTACTCTTCACTGTTTTCTGACTTTTCTACGATTACACTGTGTGAGTCAGTGTTTTCAAACACTGCGCTGAGCTGACTCACAGTTGGAGAGACAGTCTCTGTCCTTGGGCTAAGACTGTCCAGTGAATCAGTGCTGCCTCTGTGAGACTTAGAGCTACACCACTCATCCGGAAGTTCATTAGAAATTATTTTCTCTTTCTTTGGGGAATAGCGATTTGAATGTCCTGTTTCATGAGCATTTCGCTCAAACATCTTCCGAGTTTCAGTAAACTTGGAATAGGAAGGACCATCATGGATAGTGTCAAATCTACTAATCCTTTCAGAGACGGACGATTCCAACTTTACGATTGAACCATCTGCTTTTTCTACAAATTCTTTGGGCCTAATTCGTCTTTGAGGGGATGGAGGGCCACCCTTTCCCCTGGTTTTAGGGGCAACTCCAGCACTTTCAGTGGGCTCCATGCCCATCTGCATAAATAAGTTCTTGATCCTGTTGACATTTGAGCCATATTTCCTTCCCCTGCTCTGTGAGGCCTCTCCTTCCTCTTTCGCTTTTTGGTCTCCATCTGATTTCGGTTTGTCAAAGGTGCTTTTCAGCGCCTGAAACTCAGTTCTGTAAGCATTTCTGTGAGGAGAGGCACTTCGGAGGGTTGATCTTTCTCCTGAAGACTCTGTTTTCATCATGTTTACTTCAGGTGCGTGAAACCTGCTTGCATAGTTTCTGTGGTACTGCTCTCAGTAGCTTGTCACAGCAGAGATTCTGCTTGAGGAGTGTTTTTCCTCAGGGGCTAGTGCCCTTCAGCAGGGCCATACTTGACAGGAGATCTGGAGGCAAATGTCTAAATGCACGCAGTCAATTTTGACAAAGCAGCATGACTGAGGACTCTCAAGAACAAGGGCTGATTTTACCTGCAATAGAAAGAAGGGTTTTCTGAAACCATGTCAGGTACTTTAAATCCATCACAATTTCCATTTACCATTTTCTGACATGTTTACAAAATCTAGTAAAAAAAAAAAAAAATACAAACCAACACTGCACAGACATGTGAAAACTCGCCATTACAAACTTTTTCTGATTGACTTGCATAATTTACAATCTATAACATCACTGCATAGCAAAAGAACAGATAATCATATCTTTCCATTCACAAGTATAGTATCATGGCACAAATATGCATGCAAAGGAAAGGTAATGTGACATGAAATATGAGGCACTGCAAGACAATCCTTGCTCTCTCAGACAAACGTAATGGTAGCAATACTATCAAAGATAATATGCTTAGAAAGGCAAATTAAACATCAGCTCGAGGGAATACAAAAAACTGCACCCGAAGCTAGTATCTTCAGCTGACCGAGTAAAGGAAGTGAAATCCCGTTAGAGAAAGTTGCCCCTTGTCACGGGCAGCGGTTTTATCGTCTGCAAAATCCTGGAGGCACCAACGAGAAGATGCAGAAACGGAGCCAGGGGCTGGACCGCTCCCACGCCCCGGCCCCAGGGGCTCATCCCCGGCTCCCGCAACCCAGCGAAGGGTACCACGGGGATCTCCCCAGCCAAGCCCCTCTCCGTTCACCTCCGTTCCCGCTCCCCAGCGCTCGCCCTGCTGCGCCGCTGCCGCCGAGGCGGGGACGCCTCACTCTGGCCGCTGCACACATGGTGCCGGTACCGGGAGCCCGCGGCCGCCGAGCCGAGAGCGACGCGCCCGTCCCCGAGCACCTCCCGCTCCGCTCCCGCCGATCGCCACGGGCGACTGGAAAGGCCACACGGCAGAGGCTCTCGGCGAGCCGTGCAGATCTCGCAGAAGGCAATAAACTCAACCCGAGAGGGCAGCGCTGGAGCCCCCGCGGCGCTCCTCCTCGGGCGGCCGTGCCGCCCCGGCGGGCTGGAGCCGCGGGGCCTCGGGCGGCAGCACCTTGCGGCGGGGCAGTGCCCGGGCAGGCGCCCGCCGTCCCCGCGAAACAAAAGCCCGGTGCCAGCGCTGCTCCCTGCGGAGCCCGGCGCCTCCGCCGCCCAGCGCGCACGCCGCCTTACCCAGCCGACAGCCGCGACGGGCTCCCCCGGCCGCCCGACTCAGCGCTGCCCCCGCGCCTCCTCTGCGCAGAGCGGCCGCTGCCGCCGCCCGCCTGACAGGAGGCAGCAGCCGCCGCGTCGCCTCAACGCCATTGCACGCAGCGGCGGCGGCGGCGGCAGCGGGGGCACGGACACGGCTCCGCGCGCACACCCGCGGCGGCGGCGCGGGGGAAGATGAGGCGCCGTGGCCGCCGCGGCCGCGCTCCCGCCTGCGCCCGCCCCTCCGCCGCCGCACGGCCGCCGCGCCCCCGCCGCGGGACGCGCCCCGAGCTGCCGCCGCCGCCCGCCGCGGGGCCGCCCGCCGCCGCCGCCGCCTGCGGGTGACAGGTGCCTCACCTCCTCGGCGAGCCGCAGTGGTTCGCTCCGCTGGCGGGGCGGGGGAGGTGGCCAGCCCGCTGCAGTCCGGCCCCGGGCGGTGACTGCCGAGAGGCGGAGGACGGGCTCGGCCGCGGCCACAGCCACGCTCCCAGCGCCGAGTCCCGCTGGCTGCCCCCGGCCCGGTTTATCCGCTTCTTCCCTCCCCGGGAACGTTCGATCCAGCCTGATCCCCGCGGACCGGGCCCGCCCGGCTCCCGCCCGTTTCGGAGGAGGCAGCGTGCCCGCCCCCGCCCGGGAGGGCAGCGTCCCGGGTCCTGGGAAAGCCCCCGCTGCTTCCCGCTGCGGGAAACCCGTGGGGTGCGGGTGGCACCGGGCGCACGGAGAACTCCCTACAGTTCCTAGAGCGGCAGCCAGCGTGTTCCGTCCCTCGCTGTTGATCCACTCACCCAGGCTGTCCGAGCGAGGGACGTGATGGTGACCAACCCCGGGAAACCGCTCACATCTCCGTGGGCATGGCTTGTTCTGGCAGCTGCTGACAGGGACGGAGGATCACCCTTGGAGCACAACCGCAACCACAACCACAATGCCTTTGTTGTTTATTAGCTGGCCGAGTTCACCACAAAAATGTTTTGTCTTTATACCGCGAATAAGAAAACTTAATTGCGGAACATGAAATCTCTAGGTAATTTGTAAAATGGGTAATCCAGGCAGGTAATGACTGTTAATCTCATAGCAACTCGTAAGCAAAGTTCGTTAAACTAACTGCCTAAATATCCAGAAAATGGCCTGGGGATGTACACTGCAAAGTCTGAAAACTAATTATTATGTACAAAGAAGCAAGACAGTGGTGACTGAAAATAAAGATATGAGGTATATAGATCCACAAACTTAATTCATTAGTTTTAATGTGACTGAAGCATGGGTACTATATACCACTGAATGTTCACAGGTGTCAATCTCTAGCTAATTTGTACCAAGGGGTTGCAGCACAAAACTGTTTGCCTCAATAAAGTTTAAATAACCAGCATGTTAATATTGACGGGCAGACAACAAATCTTACAAGATAGATTGAAAACCAGCATTTTGATAAATACATACGCAATAGGCCAGGAACAGAAGTGGAGGCATTTCAGTATTTTCCCCATTGCTGGCAGTAGCCTGTCCTGGCGCACGGCACGGCCCCCGCTCCGGCTCTTGCTGCCTGCGGACAGAGGCACGGGAGGACCTGGGGGATCCTCGACGCCCTGCAGACTGCTGAGCAAGGCCATGCCAAAGCACTCTCTAACACAGCAGGGAGAAAAGGAGATCGCATGAGATATGTAATGAACCGAGATAGGAGCCCCAGAGCTTCCAAAGCAGTCACAGAAAGCTCCCATGACCGTGTTCCAAAGCAGAAGAATGAAGGAAATACTTTTTGACAGCTGCTTGCGATAAGAAGTCCTACAGGTGATTTGCTGCTCAAGGACTGAAAATACTGCAACAAACAGGACATCACCTATTAAATTCTAAACATCAGATATGACAACAAATCTGAGGCCCAGCCTCTCTGTCAAGTGTCTTTCTATTGGCATGATTTTTTAGACATGAAGCTGTAGGAACACTTAGAGAGCCGCTTGACTTTTGGGGATAAAAATGTATTAACAGAACTTCAGGTGTCATTGAAGAAGAAAAATAGAGACATAAAGCAGAAATTTAAAGATTTCATTTACCTTGTGATTTTTGGCTAAGAATTTGGTGTGGTTGAAGAGCTTAGTATGTACCAGATACATATCCTTAAGAATTTTATAATTACCACGCACAAACAAAAAAAAAAGGGACACAAGCAAACATTTAAAAGTCAATGAAACAATTGAGACAATCTTAAAGAGATTAATTCACATCTAATTATGTAAAGATAATCAGGAGAGTATCCACTACCTTATTTGCATAAGTGAAGCTACAAATATCTTTAAATTAATTTTCTAACCAAAGTTGTGCAAACAAGATGGTCACTTCTTACCCATAATATACATGTTAAACAATGTACCTAAGAGAACAGCTGTCTTATTTCATGGCAGAATAGTGCAAACTACCTCTATTTTATACTTTAGTACGAAGTAAGGAAAACTCACTGATGCTGATAGAAGCAGTGCACATTAAATCTCAAGTTTTCCACAATGAGAGACAATATATCACATTTATATTTTCCTTAAATGTACTGTAAGTAGGCAACATAAATGTTCAAGCAGACAACACCAGCTTTGAAACAGAATCTAATGCAAAATTATCTTAAGTAATGTCACATTCCTTCGGTACCACCTCAGGTTCATAACAGCCAAGATGTACAGAAACTACTGGAAATTTTGGCTGCTTTATCAGAGACAACTGGGACCCTATTTAGAGGTTCAGCTTTGGTCACTCACATCTAAATTATTCAAACTTATAATCACTTACAAAAAACTTTCCATCTACATCCTTATTTACACAATGCCTATGTGAAGCAATATTATTGTTATTATAATGCCTAGGATAATAAATTTTATTTTATTTCAATTGCTATGTTGCTTTTTAAGACAGTCTCTTCATGTATGAGCATGGCCATGCAGCTAACTATAAAAGTCAGAATTGTCTGTCCTTTCGCATTTTCAGTACTTTTCTGATAATCCATTTGACTAGAAAGTATTTTTAGGCTTTGCTAAAGTATGAATGATACTTCTGTTAATTCCTGAGCAATATTAAACTGCTGCACAGCATACTTGAGAGAAGATAAGAGACCAAGGGCCTCCTTACTATGTCAGTATAAAATCGGAGTAACTTCACTGGAGTTATAGAATTATTCCATTTCCCAACCAATGGGAATTTAAAATCTGCTCAGTTTAGTATTTACACATGATAGAGTATGACTGTCATTTTACTTGCAACGCAGTAACAACTCAATTCAAATTATTCTAAATTCTCACGTGTCAGGGAGAGACCCAAGTTGTTTAACCTTATTGGCCTGACTTTAAATTATACCCAGTATCTTTTAAAACCAGTTTCGGTGCAGTCCCACAACACTGAAGACAGCTGATTTTCTGATTACTCTATATGTGTGAATTATATTTATTTACAATATTTTACTTGCTATATTTACTTTGGATGTCACTGAAGGGTTGTTTCAAGTCACTTCTCTGCTTTTAAGCCACTCAGTTTTTGCGATAGCGATTTATTTGTGCAGCAGAGCAGCAGTGCAAGTTTTTCCACATGGCTCAGGCAAAAGAAATGTCATTCCATCATTTGTTTCCTGTCAGTGTCTTTCAAGTCTTGTCTGTTCATGTAGAAATGGAAACTTAATTTAATCTGATCTTTGGCCAAGAAATCCTCTCCTTGCTATCCTGCCAAACCATTGGTGGGGAGAAGGTTTTTCTTCCTTACACATATCACAACATAAACAGAATTGAATTCTATTTTTTAGCACTTAGCCATGAGTTCTTATTATGTAATCCAGTTTAAAGAAAAAGATCTAGTCTGAACAAAATACTTATATTTTGGCAGATAAGGTACATTCAAGTCAGGGTTCCCCTGAACGAGACAAGCAGAGACTAAAATATACAGCAAACAGCAATAATAATAAGTTGATAACCTGTAGTTTCAAACATGAGCAATCTGTGATTGTCATAAGTGGAATTCTTTTATATAGGAAGCCATTAATAGTTAAAAATGGGAGCTCATTAATATCACTAATTTGGCAACTTCAGAAGATTGTGCTGCTTTTACATAGAACATGTCAAATTACTTGAAAGATCAAGAATAGCTTCAAAAAAAGAAATTTGTCCTGAAAGATCTGAAGAAAATCTGCTAATGATAACAAAACTGCGTATTCTAGCAGTTTATCAGAAAGGCAAATATTAGCATATGAAGGCCTAAACTAAGACTAGTAAAGCCTTTTTTCAGTTACTCTGAGGAGACTTTTGCATCCATTCTTAAACATTCTGCTGTTAAATTATTCAAGAAATGCATAGCTATGACTAGAATAAAATAGAATTTTCGAGAGAGGAAAACATGAATTATACACTGCGTACAACTGCTTACTTTGAAATGGTGGTTGTGCCTGCATTAAAAGCTAGAAATCTTAAGAATGGTCAAAAGAGCTGTATTTCACACAGCTTTCCTTCATGAGCCCTCAGCACTGAACTCTGCATTAACACCACAACACAGACAACTATTAGTTACCCGCATAACTAGAACGATGGCAGCTAGTTGCATAAAATATATGATCTCATGGAAAAGGAAAAGACTAAATGTTTCACCTGTTAGGATTTGCTAAGAATCAATCCCGGCAAAACTCATTTCATGTTAAACTATTTAGGTGGGAAAACTGCTAGAAAGCATTCCATAAACCAGATTAGTTGACAAAGTGAGTAAGATCCTCCAAGGTGAACGGTGCCTGTCACATACCTTGATTCATCAGATGAATATCATATGTAGATATATGGTATAGAAAGCTCTCCTTTCCAACATCACTGAGAAAGATTCAGACTTGGAAATGTTACTAATTCAACTATTTCAAACCAGAAGAGCAGAAATAAGAGACAGTTGAGACCCTCACCATAATTCAATAATTATCTATTCATGGAAATATTTTGTTATTGTAACAACATTAATTTTCTATGGAAAAGTTTTTCTTTACAGTCTGAATCTAGAATACAGAACATAATGGGGTTTGGCAGTCTGTGCAAAAGCATTATTTTAGAGTATTTCTTGTGCAGCAGATACCCATTGTTACTCTTAAAGAACATCAAGTAAGCCAAACTGGTAGAAGAGGGAGAAGTATACTAGGAGGGAGGGATACACTTGATGGTCAGAGCTTATGAGTGTACTTGACATTGCCTGTAAATAACACACAAGCAAATCTGATTACTGAGTTCAGAAATCGCTACCTTGGCAAATCAGGTAACATTTTGGGCCATGAAGAAGACAGCAAGTTTTCCAACTCTGTTCAAATTCGGTGACACTTTGGAGCTTATACTGACAGTCTAGAAAGAGCAGAAGATGAGAGAGAGAGAAGAACAGAGGCCAGAGTTCACAAAATACAGCACACCACTTCTGCCTTGCAGCATGCAGTGTATTGCCAAGTCGGAAAAATTTGGCTGGATTGCTCCACCCTGAAGCTGATGCTTATGCCTCTATTTGAGTTCATATTTTAGTAGTCTGTGTTCCACACCCTCTTGCTAACATGAACGTAGGCTTGTTACAATTGCATTACTGGAATTTGTTTCTCCTTTTTCCTTTTCAAAAATCTAGTAATTTGAAGAAGTAAAATTGAGAAAACAGCTGTTTATCTCAAAACAGCTCTCTGTTACTTATAGAATGTAACCTCAAATATTGTTTCCCATACCTTGGTTACCTGTAATGTACTTTGATTCTCTTTTTCCCTACCTTACAGGTACTGTCTTGCTAACGCACCATCAATGAAAGTTCTCTCTTAAAGCTAGATTTGGTAGTCAATTTAATTTAGTGCATAAAAGCATTAAATACTTAATTATTGTGTTCTGTATGGCATCAGATAATGAACATAGGCCAGCCAAAAGTATGCCTTTATTTTGGAAAAGCGGTGTTCTTTGCCAAAGCATAGAAACAATATCACAGCGCTGCAGTCACTGTAGAAATACAGGTTACCAGTTAGAGGCATTAGTTCTGTGCTAACACTAAAACACTCGAGTAAGAGAAAGAGAAATCAAGAAGGGGTCACACCATTGAAAAGAAAAACACAAAACGTAAGAATTGAATTGAAACACAAAACGTAAGAATTACTGAATCAAAATCTGCAAATTTAACTATGCCATGTTTAAGAAAGGGAAGGAACACTCCCATTAATCAGTATAGCATTACAGAGGAAAAGGATTACATAAATTCTTGCATGAAACAGAACAAGCAATTTCACGACACAGAAGAGAAAAGCTTGTGAAGGGTCTGGGCTATTGCCCAGGACAAAAACGGCCACCAACAGCTGCTATAAGGTAGCCAGCTTTGCACAGGCAGAACCATCGAGCCACGAGGGTAACAGAAAAGCAAGCCCAGGAGCCCAGGTGCTGAATAGCGGGTGTGACAGTGAACCTCGGGGGTGTTCTGTAAAAACCCCGAGGATTTTACCCCGAGCCCGACCGCGAGCGGCCGCACTGACCGGCGGCTCTTTGGCGCCTCGTGTCGGCTGGAAGGGGCAGGAGCCTCCTGCGGACACCACCGCGGGGAAAACGCGGGGGAAAAGGTGGGAAAAGTACTGGGTTTCACTATTGCTCTGCAGGGTTATGTTCCGCTAGCCCTGCAAGTGCATTGGGCACCTTTAGACAAGGGAAACCTCTTATCATTTCACTGTCAAGTCAATGGCTAAATCCACACAAGATAGCTGGAAAACGAAGCTTCCATTTTTCGGAAGCTCCACTTCCTGTCCTTCGAGAGAAGGGCTGCATTCTGGAAAGCTGCATTACGTTACAAACACGCTGATACAGCACATATTTCTGGTAGGAACAAAGTAGATGCACTCTCTCAGAAGGGAAGCAGCCACAGAAGAACGTGAGAAGCTGTAACTTGTATTGGTAAGTGTTTGACTAGACCGGCACGGTGGGTCTATTAGGTAATGGATCCTGCTCACCAGGAGGAGAAGGCTCTGTCTAAACCAGAGGCAAACAGCACTCTTGCTACCAAGGCAAGGTATATTTGCATACAACCCACCCATCCATTTTCACCTAACAAATAATGTCTGATTTGGTCATTTATATGCTAACTGTGAAATGACAAAGAGACTGAAGAGCTCCAGGGTGCATCTGCTGAATGGCACTCAGGCCTGAGAGATTATTCCAGTGCCCCCTGTTAAGGGTGAGTGTTTTCACTTATTCAGGCGTAGAGTCATGCACACTTTAGCAGAATAACAAGATCACTTAGTAAATAAGCTGAGAGTAGGGTTTGGACCTAAATATTTTAAGTGCTGGTGTCTGGACTGCAAAAGCAAGTACTGCAAGCAGGCTGCCTCATAGTTCAGTAGAAGCAAACATACCAAAATCAAGATTCTATGAGTGAATGGGACAGGACGCAGAACCAAGAAGAAATAGAATGCAGAATTTTACTGGTTTACCAAGGACTTTACTTAAATACAATTTATGCAAAAATTCTGTGTAATGAGGTCATGTTACTAGTTTTTCCTCTGTATTGTGTCACATTGCTCTACATAATACACCTCTTACAAATGCCCAACCTCTCTTCCAGGCAGTATCTTGTCATCTAAGAAAAATAGCTGTAAAGAAGGGGGAGGAGAGGACTGGATGGAAGGGTGAATGAAGGGAAGTGAGATTGCAGAGGTCTAAACAGCAGTCTGCATTAGTTTTATATCATGCAGTGTGAAAGAAAAATCACATTTAGGAATAGATGGTGAGGAGGCGGAGGCAGAAGGGAAATACAGGTGGGTACAAAACTGCCAACAGCCTGTCGGATCTGAGAGGGAAGTTGTAAAGAGTGCATGAGAAGCAAAAGTACTTGACCCTTATTTATCTGCTTTGGATGTAGTGGAATTTTCAGATAAGGAATAAAATGACAGAAACAAAAGAAAGGTTAGCTGCATGTGCCCATGCCTCTATATAGGCTTCTTTGAGAGTCCTACCAGTGCCTTGACTACAATGCCTATCAGGCATGGAATCACTGGCTTTGGTTCATGTAGGTTGTATGGCAGAGACACCATCTAATCAGTCCCAAATAATCCCAGCTGTAGGTAAACAGTTTTACTTCATATTTCAGTAACTCCAGCTTGTCCTGTAACTGGAACAGGAAAAGAAGTTTTTAAAAATAAAAAGGAAGGAAGCAGCTCAGGCAGAGCAACAAGGGGATGATTAGCTTGCATGGCAGTGTTCCTCCCAGACTGGGCAGAGGACTGAATAAGAACTCAGAAACAACAGGCAAGTAACTGGACTGGGACAGGGGGAGGACAAGAGAGCATTTTCCTTGTCTCCTATACTTGAGAACTTATTCAATCAGCTTTGCACAACTGTTCTACAAGAGCATATACAGGCAGTGAAGAGACTGATCTCATTGCACAAAGAAATTCTTTCATTATTTCATTGCAAGGAAAGAAAGTAAGTAGATATTTAATATAGTGTGAGGTAGTAGTAACTCACAGTGCTACTACTGGTAATGCTCAGTGCCATTCAGAGAAGGAAAAAGAACACAGTGCACCAAATCTTCCGAAACAGCTGAGAGAGTGGGAGTCTAATAAATCCCAAATTCACTAACACTACAGTTCGCCCATGCATGGTGTTTTCAGCAGTTTAAGTGCTTTGGGGAGGCCATCTGAAGCTATACATAGATGCATGCCTGCAAATGGGTACCACATTACTATTTTACTATCTTTCTAAAAAGTAAGAGAATGCTAGGCATAAGTTTAACTATGATCATTTTTCACTTCCCACAATTGCAAAGCTGCCAAGTCCGTGCCAGATGCCTGAAGAAGATTTGTGGATTGCTGGAGGGAGTCTGCACCTAGTAAGTGAGTTTGAGATGTTGCTATTTTTCGTTTTCATTGTTCTCCATCCTCCCTGGACAGCAGATGGTGGCATTATCATGAATGGATCATTTGTTAAGAAGGAACTTCTCATAACTTCTCAATATAAATTCACCTAAGTATCAGAACATAGGACACACTAGTGTATTACCTGTTTTAAGTTTAAAAAGACAACTGAGACAACTTACCAGAAAAAAAAAGTGGAAAAAATCTTTTCCACTGCAAAGAGAAAACACTGAATGAAATTCTGCTGCCTTAACTACTACAAATTTGCATTGTATCAAGACACCAAATCCTGGGGTTTTTAATCAGGATGAAGATTCACAAATCATCAAATTATGCCACAGCTTTCTTGAATTCATTATGTTTAAAAATTAGGGGCTGCTCAGTAACACTGTGAATCACTAAAGAGAATGGCAAATGTCCTGACTATACTGACCTATGCTGATCACTAGAAATGTCTGCACACCTCCCAAACTGCAGAAAGCACTGGCTTGTTTAAAAGTTAAGTTTAGGACTCTGAACCTGTACTGTAAAGGTAGAAATATAGACAATACACGCATAAGGCTAAAATACTTATTTTTAGGCAGGCCTTCTGATTTCCTACTACTCTTAAATGCCCCAAACAATTCTTATTTACCTTATAAATAGATTTTCTGAAGCTTGCATTCACTACTGCTATAATAGTGAACTCATTAAATAGTCAGCAGAACAATCTGTTGGCAATAGAACAAAAACTGGGAAATATATTGAACTGTGGGGGGCAAGGCAAAAGAAGAAGATATTATAGGGAAATATAAATGTATATATTACCACTTAGACCTTTCTTTTAATATGCTGAGTAAAACTGGGATGCAGTAGTAATACAAAAGGGTAAGTAAAGCATCCTTCCAAGGACACTATGTATCCCATGTTACTAAAGGAAAAAGAAAAAACTCCATTATGATCAAAAGACAGGCTGGACAAGTCACTCTAGGATCTCAGTAAAACTAATCAGCTCCCTTCATCCTCCTAATTTTTATGGGCCTATTCATACAGATAAGTTTTAAAAAAATTGCTTGTACTGTTTTCCCCATTTATACTTATCAGCCTCTCTGCCCTTGTGGTCTGAAGTCTGGCAGCTGATGCTAGCAGGAAGTTCAAGGATTCAGAATATCAAAATTGAAGCCTTTATTTTTTTTCTGCCTTCTTCCACTGAAGCCTTTGCTCTATCAAACTATCTAATTGCAAGGAATCACTTCTGCTACATTGCTCTTTCAGAAAATCAACTTCCTGTCCACTTCTATTCTTCCTCCTTCCTTGTCAAACTGTCTTCATAGATGTAAACCACGTGATTCAGCACTGATGGAAATCACTGACCATGTAGCCTTGTATAAAATTTTGCCTTTTCCCTTTCATTTGTAGTGAGCTTGAAAAGCATAAACTTGAAATCAAATATCCAACCATTTGTAATTAATACCATTACTAAGATACACAGTATTTCTCAGACTAAAACTCCCTGTAATACTTTGTACCACTGAATATGTAATTACCCATGATACTTATCAGCTGTGTTTGTAGTCAGAGATTGTAATGCCAGAAATCTTGAGTTTGATCATGCCTTCCATTTCAGCAATAACTCAGTAACAAGGTCATCGTGGATGCAATATCAAAAAAGAAAATTAAGAACTTGCTGATGAAATGAGAAAGCTTGCTAGGACATAAGTCAATAGGGGTATGACCCTCAGGCCACATAGGTGGGGAAGTTCAAGAAGTTTTTTCTAGGCATGAATCATGAATTTTTCACTAACTGATTCATCTGTAACACAAGAAATTTTAAAGAGGACACATACAGAACAGTCTGTGTTTTTCATGGAAGGCTCAAAATTGGAGAAGAAAAATAGATGCTCCAGAGGAGAACTCTATTTTTTAAATTAGCATGCTGATCTTGGGCACGATTATGACAATGTTTATCTAACTTTTTGCTTTCTTAGAGCTGAACACAACTCATAACAAAACAGACTGTCTTTAAAGAGTAATTGTTGCGGGCTATACTGCCTTAAAATGTTCTAAAAGTAGCAATTCATGTTAATTAGAAAGTTGTTCATGTCTCATGAAGTACCACTTGTTCCGTGTTGCTGTTTGAGAAGGGAGCTGATCTGTTTTATGTGCAGGATTATGTGTATAAAGTAACAAGGTAATATGAGGTAGCATTTTCTAAAAAAAAGCAGAAGTCCTAAATATTGGGCTATGCCATAATTACTTCTCTGTAAACTTTGAAAGCTGACTGTGTATATTTAAACAATAGCAGGCAGTAGGAAATCATAGTGATGATGCTTATTTTTATGTTCTTATTTCATTGTTTAGTCAAGCCTGTACAGACAATTTCAATGAAATCCAGATAAAAATTCTACATTTTTTAAAACTCTTTTAAAAATTACTGAATGAAAAGGTTATAGACTAAAATCAGGAGTTCTGCTGGAGGGTTGTGGCCATGTAGATTGCTACAGTATACTGGAAACCTCTCCCCCATCAATAACAAACAGAAGGCATAACCTTCTTCGCAGTACGTAGATGTAGGAACTCTCCTTTTCCCCTGCTTCTCAGTTGAGTCAATCATAGTTCATAATAAACGCACAGGGGAAAGACAACTACTAAGCCCTTCCTGTGGCATAATCTCATCCTACCACGCAAGCTATGGTCTTTTCTCTAGATGGTTACAGAGCAGAGAGAAGCATGCAAAAAGCTTCTGCACCTCCCACATTAGAATGCCATGTTTAGACACAGAAAACAAGGAGAAGGTCATCTCCATCCCCCTTGACTACAGAGTCTATAGCTTTGCTTGCCCAAACAAGGCAGAGCAGAGCTGCCAGTATTGTCCTCTTTACCCATGCACACAGGCAAGGGTTAAGTATATAGGGCCACTGAGGGAGGGGAAGCAAGCAGAGCATTGTTCCCTGGAGCCATTTTTTTGAGCGGTCAGGAAGGCCTGAAACATAGTGGTACAAATCTCCCAGAATACTGCCCAGAATTCAGTCTTTCTAGAGCTTGTGTGGGAGTGCAGATGATTGACCCTGGCTGGACACCAGCTGCCCCCCAAAGCTGCTCTATCACTCCCTTCCTCAGATGGACAGAGGAGAGAAAATATAACAAAAGGCTCGTGGGTCGAGATAGGGGCAGGGAGAGATCACCCAGCAGTTATGGTCATGGGCAAAACAGACTTGACTTGGGGAAATAAGTTTAATTTATTACCAATCTAATCAGAGTAGGATACTGAAAAAATAAAAAAAAAAAATCTTAAAACACCTTCCCCCATCCCTCCTTTCTTCCTGGGTACAACCTTACTCCCCAGTTCTCTACCTCCTTCCCCCTCAGCACATTGGGAGAGGGAATGGGGGTTGTGGTCAGTTAATCACATGTTGTCTCTGACGCTCCTTCCTCCTCTGGGGAAGCTGCTCCAGTGTGCACCCCTCCCACAGGGTGCAGTTGCTCAGGAACAGCCTGT
This sequence comes from Corvus cornix cornix, assembly GCF_000738735.6. NCBI lineage: Eukaryota > Metazoa > Chordata > Aves > Passeriformes > Corvidae > Corvus > Corvus cornix. The sequence continues at coordinate 55,081,806 of NC_046333.1, forward strand.
TCCAGTGTGGGTCCCCCATGGGTTTCCCTGCCAGCAAAACTGCTCTAGCATGGGCTCCTCTCTCCTTGGGTCCACAGGTCCTGCCAAGAGCCTGCACCAGCATGGGCTGCCCACAAGGTCGCAGCCTCCTTTGGGCATCCACCTGCTCTGGCATGGGGTCCTCCACAGTCTGCAGGTGGATCTCTGCTCCACCGTGGATCTCCGTGGGCTGCAGGGGACAGCTGCCTCACCATGGGCTGCACCATGGGCTGCAGGGGAATGAATCTCTGCTCCAGTGCCTCATGCACCTCCTCCCCCTCCTTCTCTGGCCTTGCTATCTGCAAGGGTTTTTCTCTCATACATTCTCACTTCCGTCTTATCTGGCTGCAATTGCTTCCACCAATAATTTTTTTCTCCTTCTTAACTATGTTATCCCAGAGGCTCTACCACCACAAGTGATGGGCTCAGCCTTGGCCAGCAGTGAGTCCATCTTGGAGCTAGTTGGCACTGGCTCTGATATAGGAGAAGCTTTTATCAACTTGACTCTGAAGTCACCGACTGTAGCCTCCTGCTACCAGAACCTTGCCACACAAGCCAAATACATTGTGGGAACATTTTGGCTCTTGAAAAGAGCACAGTGTAAATCCCTGTCAGATTTCTGTGTAAGTCACAGTCGTTACCAAGGACAAAAACATAACCCTGCTTATTAGAGTAGATCCTCTTTTAGCCTATGTCAGCATTGCTTGAGTCACTTTGCAGCAGCCTAACTCGTGTATCACCAGGGCGTCTGCTGAGTTTTTGTGAATCTAACTCCTCTGCTACAAAAACTGAGCAGAAGACAGCCTTTAATTTCAGTGAAATCAGGAACAGATCAGTCCTTGGGAAGGTTATGCTTCCGACATACTGAATTATAGGTGTTTCTTGGGTGCTGCTTTTACTTGGTCCTGAAAAAATTCCTTGCCAGTTGCTCTAGGATCTTCTGATCTAGCAGCCCTTTCTTTCCTTAAAAAAAGTGACTTCAGTAAGTTTAATTCAAGAAGTGATATCTTAAAGGGAATACCTGATATTATTTCAGACACAAACAGTATGATGCTTATGTACTAAAAATAATCCTAGGCTATGTCATACACATTGTAATATCTGCGTAAGAAATGAAAAAGGAATGTAGCAGTTCAAGCAGTAGCTGGAAGTAATGATAAATGGTTGTAATTCTTGAGCTGCTCCCCACCATTGTAAAAGTAGAAGTGAAACTATTTTGACACTTAGCATACTCTTTTTGTCTCTTACCTAACCTTACACTTTTAGGCTTACTTTTCATAAATTTAACAACTTGCAGAAAAAGAGACATCTTATTTGGAGGACTACTTAGTGGTCATTAAGTTACTTCTTGCCAAATTATCGAATAATTGCCTCAAAGGTTTCTGTAACGTAAAATATATTTGACATACATAATTGGAAGAGACAACATAAAACATATATTGCATCTTTTAAATAAACAATTCAAATATGTTTGGTTTACACAAGACTACATAAACAAGTAACAAAGACTTTGCTGGCAGAATTTTCTCACCAGGTCATTAAAATAATTCTGCTTTCATGCTTCTGCCCTTCCATGGGAATTGGATTTTTCTTTCTTTTTTAGTTTAAAATTACTACCATTATCCTTGCAGATAAAAACGTAACCACAGCATATTGATGTTAGACATGAATGTCACAGTAACAACCTTCTTTTAAATGACTCTTGTAACATTCTGAGCAGTGATTTTTCTATCCTAGCTTACATTTTTTAGAAGTGCCTTCAAGCTTTTCATCTCATAATGAAGTTCAAATAGTAAAACACAATAGAACATAGATCACTGATGATCAAGCATAATATAGGAGAATAAGCACACAGTGGACAGATTTTTAGTGATTGTAAAGTATTTGGTGCTCGTATTTCTTCAATGAAAAGCTTACTTACTGAGAAAACGTTCATTCTTTCCTTGGATGTGTAAGAAAAAATTGTAGATCTGATAGTTTTGCCTTCTGCTGCAATACTACACTTTACAAAAGAGTGAATTATCCATTAGCATTGTTCTACCAAGATTCTCAAAAATGAAAAGCGCTACATCATGAACTCTGGCTTGTACCATATCAAACTCACATTAATTCCAGCAGTGAGGCCCACCTTATGCAGTTTGAGGAGAGTATGGCTGTAGATTCCACAGTCAGGACTATGCAAGTCCTTCTCTAACCTCTAGAAATATAGGCTCTCCTGAGAGGGGAGAAAATGCCTGTTGCTTCACTGAAAGATTTCCTAAACACCTACATTTTTATAATAACAGAGGGAACTGAATGGGTTCAATATAAAGAAGACCGCAGCATATAACCATAGCTACAGGAGAAAGTCACAGTAAATTTGATGTGATTTCAAAGCAATTTAGTTAGCAGCACACTAATCTGCACAAAACATTTATTTCAGTGAGCGTGATAGCAATATTTACCAAAAAAATTAGTATCTCATGCAGGTCTGTAGATTAGGCTGATTACAGTGAATTAACCAGCTTAAAGTTTGATTTTAAGTACAATTTTCTCATGAAGACAAGCCCACTTTCTTGGAACATTGCCCACATTTATCACACTTGGACATTTTGTTCAGAGCAGACATAACATTTTTGATAATATAAAGTATGTAGGATAAAGCTGCAGTAGTTTGTCACGGGTGGGCTGATCCTCGCCCACTCGAGTTAGACAGGTTTTGGAGGACTTGTGAGAACAGCAGAGCTTCTCTCGTGATTAATAGGCACGCAGTGTTGTTCCATCTCCCAGGAAACGGTGCTGTTGGATTGGGGCATGCTGTGATGAAATGGCACTTGTGTCAGCCCTGTCCTTTGTTCCACTGTCTCCTATCAGATGTTTAGGAACCACCACCATTTCTGCTGTTCCCATATGAATATCATCACATTCTTCCTCACTACACTCCTCAGACCTCCAGAATAAGCAGCAGCCCTGATGCCTTTTTATCCAGAAGAATAAGTGTTTGAAATTTATAATTCATCAGTGATAATAGTCTTCAGTTTCTCCTTTAATAAGTTTCTCATCTTCCCTAGTGTCTCTGGTCAGCAGTTAGGGATCTAGCTCAGAGAACAGTAGGGAACAGCATTCAGCAGCTTACCAATACTAGCATTTGGTTGCCTGTCACACACCTCATCCACAGCAAGTCTGTTTTACAGACTGTAGGGAAGAGAAGGACCAGTCTCTTTCCCAGCATAACTTCAGTTAGGTGACCTGGTCACAGGAATGAAGATTTTTGTGATGTCCTTCTCTCCTGGAAGTCAAGGCAGGCATAGAACTGGGTAAATACAAGCAGTAAGAAGTGAATAAACTCTTCTAGGCATTAAAAACAATGAATAGTCTTTATTTGTGTTTACTTTTGATCACCAGACCTGTACAGGGCAGTAATTTAACATGAAGACATTTTAAAACATACAGTAGGAAACCTGAAATTAGAATTCAAGGACAAATTGAACACTACTTCACACATTTAAACTGCTCAGCTCTTGCTTACAGGGTCTCTTTGTGCATGGCTAAGGGGGCATACACTTTGGGGCAATACAGTGCCCCAAAGACAGAGCATAACTGTGCTTCATCTGCCACCCCATCCTCCTCCTGTATTCTTTAATATTGCCGGTAATACACCTGAGTTTTTATCTCAGAAGCCCACAAAAATACATCTTTAATGTAGAAAAATCCTTTTCATGCCTTTTTTTAATGCAAGCATTTTTTTTGTATTTTAGCTTCATGCACAACCTAAGAAAAAATATTTCAACATTTGAGTCTTCATTTTTCAATACAGTAACTGCCATCAGTGTTTACAACACAGTAATTACTGGTAAGAGACAGAAACGGGATTTCTTAATTTAATCACTGGATTAGATCATTAATCACCTCTGTAGCTGATATATTTTACAATACAAAAATAACAATATTCTCCCACGGGTTATGTTATTTCAACCAACTTCAAAAGAAAAAAAAATTTCCAAACACTGTGATAAAAATCTATGTGCACTTTTCCTTTTTCTCTCTTTATGTTTGTGAAATGGAGATCAAAATAATTACACATAGGCATGTATTAAATACTCAAACCCAAAACCACTGGAAAACTAAATGATGGTAAAGAATATACAAATTAGTTTAAGTTAAAATACATTTTTAAAAAACATACCTTGACATTTACCCTCCAATAATTCACATTTAAATTGTGCTATATTAAAACTCAGCTTATTGGTCAAATTTAATTCTTGGTAAGGAAACTCTTCTGGTCTTTTCTGTGCATCAGCATTTTTAGAGAACTGCAACTTAGCTGCAAGATTTGTGGAACCTGATTTCTTCTCCTTTTGGAGGGCATCTTTCGTAACAATATCACAGATCTAAAAGAGGGCAGACATCTCCGTATCCTTTCCATATTTTTTTCTCCCATGAATGAAATGCAGTGCTCCTTCTCAGTATTTCAGGAAAATAATCCCAATGACTATGACTATGGAAACCAGATAATGGGCAGTTTAACAGAGCACCTCATTAGACTTCAGAGTGACTTTTTTTGTTACCTCACATCATTCTTGAGAGATTTTTCTCCCTCCCATGAAATTGCAATAAACATCCCCCATTGTAGCTAATACTCAGGCATGGTAAGAGGGCACTCAACACTGTGCAAAAACCAGCACAGTTCAGTTCTGGAGACAGGTCAATGCTCATGCCTGGAAAGCCCTTCCCAGGGATACTTTCTGCAGGATCATTTAATAGCCTCTCAAATTTTGTATTCATGACATGACTGTATCTCCGCCACACATATAACTCACCTTCTCATGACCACTACTCCCTCCTCACCTTCCCTGGACTATGAGCATTTTGATTTAACAGAGAGTTTCCCTTCCTATCATTCAGGAGTCTACAAGCAGAATACAAGGTATACAACAAACCTACAAGGAGAACATAGTGGTTTTCCCTTTTAATACAGCAAGAATGAACCTTACAGGTATACAAAGCAGACTTGGTCTCCTTCCAGATATCTTATTTTTCCCCCTCATTCAAAACATAAGCTTTAGTGCCTTCCATTAAACAGTGGAGAAGTAAATCTTTGCCCACTGGTAAAAAGGAAGATTATTATTTGACTGTTTCAAGATTCATCAGTTCTCACTCTCTGGTTCCCATGGAAACTATCCCCAGTGAAGTTTGAGAGGGGCTTTGTGTGCAGCAGAAATGGCAATAATTATGGAGAGAATTAGGTTTATGCAAGGGAAAATCTTAAGTAATTTTCAAATTTGGTCCAGACCTTAGGAAACAAATCATCCACTAGTTTAACTTTTGCCAAATAATGAAGTATTAGTGAGTATTTTGCTATGTTGATTTATAGTTCATGAGATTTTTTAGGGAAAAAAGGTACTGGAATAAAGAAGTATATTTTATCTGAACAGAGACCAATGTGATCAGCATAAAATAAAAAGTACACTGTTAGGCTGAAATTAGTCCAACAATGTTTTCTGAGAGAAGTTGTGTCTAAATTTATAGATAAAATTCTGTTGTGAGAGGTGTATCTCGCAACTCCCTTGAAACGGTGAGACTATTTCACTGCACCTCTACTATAAATTAATTTGATGGAGGAGAAAGTAAACTGGCCCTGCATCTTCAGCAGAAAAATACAGAGGTAAGAGGTTACAGTAAAAAAAGTGAGAGGAAATAAAGGGCTGACTTAAATACGAAATTTTATAAGATATATGAGTGCTCTATTAAATTCTGGTCCTTGATGAATGAATTCAATGATGACAGTATTTCCTAAAAAACCCTATGCTTATTATTGAATCTAGTTATGTTCTGTAGAAAAAAATTATATAGATTTAAAACAAGATGGATATTAGAAAGAAGTAGTTCTAATGATGAGCAATATTACAGAGACATAACTATCAGGTAAAGTATTACAGAAATTATGATTAGTAACTATTTTATATCTCTCTTTTTTAAGATTTGGAAATAGAATAGGCAAAGAGACAGCAAAAGGAGCAGGGACACTAACATGGGGCCCTACTCAGTTAAGACTGCATACAACAGGGAATTTAAACATGGATATAATTGTATAGCAATTCCAAAACCATGAACCAGGCATCTACAAGTGCCTACTCCAAGGGGCACCGCCCACTTAAATCTGGAAGTTTTCTAAAAATTTTGCTTCTTAACAAGCCAAAAATGAAACATCTTGGCAGCTGTGTCACTTGCCTATTCTAAATGAAGACCCAAAACCCCCAGGTGACACTGGCCCCTAAGGAGCCAATACCTGTACTCAAAACACACCCAGCCTACAGCTGGAGCTCACAGTACTTCACAAAATGAACAGGTAAACATTTTCTTGTAAAACACAGCCAGAGAGGACAAAATTGTTGCAAGTGTTTATTTTCCTACAGTTTCCTGCTGGTTAGAGCACTCACTGGAAAAAAACCTGAGACACCTGGGTTAAAGGCCTCTTCAGCATGAGGAGGTTCCTCTCTCCTCTTTCTCCTGCCTTAAAAATGTGCTTAAATGGAGGGTAGGCAATGCAGAGAGGGAGGGGGGCACAAGACATGATAGAGCACATGTTTACCACTGAGCAGTTCAGGCTGTCACCTGAATAACAAAAATACAGGTTGGACCCCTTGGACTTGTTTTGGAGTTGTGTTTAAAATGCACCAAGTCTGGAAGATGGGACTCTGCTCCCCTCCCTGCCAGGAGAGCCAAGTCACGAGTCATCCTCCTCCATGCCCCAGCACTCCCAGCTTACTCACACAGCCTTGCAGCACAGCTCCCTCCCTAGCTCCAGCCTCCCGGGCAGCCTGCTAACTTGGGCACTCCCCCAGGACCTGGGAAATGCAACTTCAACATGCCCAAGTGAGCAGTAAGCCCTCTCAGTCAATGCTTGTGCTACTGATTTGTGTATAAGAGATGTGAGGAAGAGGGAAACCACCATGGGTTTGGTGGGGGTTTGTGTGTTGATTTCTTTTTTTTAATAAAAGACACAGAAGGATAAGAACATGTACCAAAGCTCAAAGCTTGCATGCACTGGCAGGAGAGACAGTGTGCCAAAGGAAGGAGGTGTCTCTGGCCCATAGAGAGCTAAATGTCAAAGCTGCAGAAGGAGGCAGAGGTCCCAAAACATCCCTGTTATTGCTAATTGGCTCAAAGCAGCTTCCTACTGAGAAAGCCAATGCTTTCTGATCACTCTTCCCCATATGCAACATTCATCACCCCAACTGTTTAACAGAGGTAATTAGGGTGCCAAACACCTGGAAGTTATGCACAGGAGCCTGGTGTTTCTTCCCTCTGAAGGCTAGATAAAATTCTAGCCTCTACGAATCACTGTTTTCCCTTTGTTAAAAATACATTAAATATAAGCTTTGTATTCCACTGGGTTGTCAAGGATAAATGAACATTGAGATGCTCAGGCATCCAGCAATGAGAGCTGTAGCACAGGATAAACCTCACAGAGATAAGATCCCTGTCTGAAATCTTACCTATGCAAGCAATAAACATAACTGAGAAGAGTAATATGAATGTGATACAAAACTATTAGAATATTGAGTTGGTTAAAATAGAATGACCAACCAACATTGTGGGAGGAACATACCCCTACAGGCAATGCTAAAATCACAAGCTTTCTGCATAAAAGCAGCAAAACTACCTTCAAAATTCTCTCCCAGTTCTGCTATGTACATGAAGGAAAAACAGTAGTAGCCCAGGCCAATAATTACCCCTTCCCATCAGCAAAGTATAAGTAAGGAAGGGAAAATCATAAGGAACTGGCACAACCAAAACAAAATAGAATTTTTTATCCTTGGACTGGGGAAAGATGAACGACTACAGAAGTGAAAAGCTTTGCATAAAATGGAGTGGGGCTCAGATTTTGACCCTGCTGCTAGGGCTGCCTGAAGAAAGACATTTCTGCTTCACAAAAGCTGAAATTTCAAATCTGGCTTTAAGCCAAACCAAGCTAGATTTTTCCAAGCTGATAGTTTCCAAACATGACTTTTGGAAAATAAGCAAGATGCTTGATTTTCCATCCAGCAATTATTCTGTAATGCAAAAACAGCATTTGTCATAAAACCACAGGATTTAAGCTTTAGCATCAGAATTTTTTGGTTTTGTCAATGCAACTTCAGTTGTAACTACATGATTTAATAAAAATTTCTAAAATAACTGCATTTTTTGATTAATTTCTCTGTGAAGTTTCTGTCATTAACTATTCATGAGTAAGACTCATGATGAACACAAAACCACAAAAAAGGCAGGAACTGGACACAAAAATCAAGTCAGAAAATAAGTACTAACCAAGAGAAAAGATGAATCTTTTAAGGCATGAGAATGAATGCAGGATGAAGGCTATGTACCTTATCTTGTCTCAAGAGCGAATCTATCCAGAGTTATGCAGAGTTTCACAATGATAGTGATTGCCATTAAAAGTACTCTGATATGGGCAAGACTAGTGGACTGTGTGAATAAAGCCTTAATAATTCATTAAGACAAGAGCAAGTATACTAAAATTCATCAAATTAAATAGTTCCTTTCTCATTTTTGCCAAACTGTTTCTGCTTTATCACTGTGCCACAGGAGCTTCAGCACAGATTGATAGCAGAGCCTCACTCCTGTATATAATCGAAGTCACAGTCTGACACACAGATAGTAGATCTAAGGTGTCCTAACCTCCCCTTCCTTCAGGCACAGAAATTCATTTGACAAGTTGCCATTTCTCAACTGAAGGACATACATTCTGTCGTATATGTAGAAATATATGAAAATAGAATAGATGGATAAAAATAAGCTCAATCTGGGAGAACCCAGAATTTTCAAACATTCACCACTGTGAACTGTTAGGAGCTGCAGAGCTGTTTTGCAGAGGCCTGAGTTTGGAAGCCTAAGGTTGCCATCTTTTGGAATTGCGTGTGAATTGTGTAGCTCCCACGCAGTGCCATTTCATGAGGTCAGGAAAAAGCAGTAGCTTAGTGAACAAAATTTTGGATCAGACAAATTGTCTGTACTGCTAAAAAGTCTTTACCTCAAAGTGTTTTAATCTCTAGTAGCATCCAACTTCAGAAGAAATTTCCATGCCTGTCATCAGTCCTCACATCACCTAGGTAAGTTTAATAATAGTTCTACACAGGTAACTGTGAAGGACCCCAAATCAACCTCCATCTTCTGTGGAAATGACACAGAATCTACATTTGAAAGGAACATATGGAAAGGCTTTCTATTTTAACCTCCACCCAGTTCCCCTGCCTTGTCCCCATGCTCCTTCAAAGTGTCTTCCTCCTCATCCTGGATGAGAGCTGGCCCAGGGCCTACACCGGAGCTTTTCCATCTCCCTTCTTGTATGGAGTTACTTACTCCTTCCCTTCCATGTCCTACTCTGCACTCCAGCCTCCCCATATCATGCAAGTTGTGTTGTTCTCCCCGAAGATGCCATCTTTGCTCTCCTTCATCCGGTGTGCAGCAAATTGGACAAGAGGCAGCCAGTATTCCTCTTCTGGCCAATATGCCTCCTTTCCAGCTCAGGATCCAGAAAATGTAAGCAGATTAAGCTGTTTTCCAGAATAATGAGGTTCAGTTTTTTCCTCAACGTCAACACAAGTTGCTCCTGAGCCTAATGAGATTTTCATTTAAAGATACTATACAAAAGTCATATGCACCACTCTAGTGATGGAAATAGTATCTGTATAAAGCAAATTTTTTTACCAACACCTCATGGTGGATATGCCTGGTACAGTTGGTGACTGAGAAAACTGGATCATGAATGACATGGGGACCATACCATCCAAAGCTCACTATATTCTTACTTTAATTCAATTCTCTGGCTTCTGTCAAGCCAAACTTGACAGAAGTTTGGTGTTGGCAAAGATGGCCAGCATCCTTCTGGGCTATATTAAGAAAAATGTTGCCAGCAGGTTGACAGGTTCCCCTCCCTCCACTCAGCAGTGGTAAAACACTCCTGGAGTACTGAGTCAAGGTCTGGCCCCCACAGTGTGACACAAACATTGAACTGAAACAAGTCCAGTGAAATGCCATGAAGGTGACCAAGTGACTGAAACACCTGTCACACGATAAAAGGCTGGGAGAACAGGGGTTGTTATTGGAGAACAGATTGGAAAACAGAAAGCTCAGGGGGATCTTGTCAGTGTGTATAAATACTGGATGGGAGTGTGTAAAGAAGATGGAGCCAGGCTCTTTTCAGTAGTTGCCAGTAACAGGATAAAAGCAATGGACACAAATTGAAATATAAGAAATTCCACTTACATGTAAGAAAATACTTTATGACAGTGAGGACGGCCAAACACTGGAACCCTGGTCTAAACTAGGGTCTAAACTTCCCATCAGTTCACAATGACCATATATTTGCTTCCCATAAATATGTCTCCATGACCCTTTTCCTCAAAGGCACTCCTCTGAAACATCCCACAGTTACAATCCTATCAACCTCCACATCACAGAGTAAAACTCTTGTTACAAAGTCTGCAAAACTCTCAATTATTGGGTTGTTGATGGGTTGTGATTACTACTGACCCTGGCACTCTCACTGCCCCTTTTACTCCTTCTGTTTTCCTGTGTTCTTCCGTCATGTTGTTTTATACTTAGTGTGTAAACTCTGGGAATTAGGACTGGCTTTTTATTCTGTGATTCTACAGCCTCAAACACCTTATGCATACCTAGAGTTCCTAGATACTATTGTAAAAGCAAGCAGTAGAAAAATAGATCTGTTGATGTAAGCTTAATAGAGTACATTATCTATCACTTTCATTTTTAGACACCTGTTCGAGTAGGTTTTCATTGTGGAAGACATTAATTTCACTTAAGTTTAGCCATTTAACTGTCAGAGACCTCATGGAAAGACAGATAAGCACCATCAGAAAAGCATTCATCTCACCTCAGGAGACTTGTCTCAGCCTGGTATGATCCTCCCTCTCTCTTCATTTATTAGAAAGTGAGCGTAGAGACATAAAATTCAGCCAGCTGAATTTTGCAAAAAGGCATCCTTTTGACTAGACATAAATCTACACTCTCATCAGTAAAAATCTAGCTTCGATAATTTTTACTTAGATGGCATGAACAAAATCTCATCTTTTATTTTTCCCCCAAAATGTAAGAGAGTAATACAAGATGTCTATTAACACATCATTCATATGATTTAGTTACAGTATTATGCCTTACTAGTTGCTATCTTTCTTCTCAGAAGCTGAGAGGAGATTCCAGTGTGCATCTACTTCTTTGTGCACTGACACTGCTTTCTAGAAAACAACTGTTTTTCTCATCACAGTCTGTAAAGCTTCTATGAAATACAAAAAGGCATTTAACTGAGCTGTTCCAGTTTCAGTTAAACTTGCTTAAGATCTGGCTTAGGCATTTCTAAAATATCCTTCAATGCTTTGCAACTTAGATAAAATTGAAGTAGCACCAATGACCTAAAATTGTGGTGAGGACCCTGAAAGTAGTGCTAGCCTAACTGCAACAGTTCTGGTAATAAAGTGGTCCTGTAAATGGCATTCGATATTCTGACACTTCTGTTTGGGTGAGGAAGAGACTTGTTAGAAGTAACAATGGATGACTGTTGGGATACAGAAAATGCTGAACTCCAGCAGTCTGTGATTAACAACTTATACAGCCAAGCAATTAACTCCTGCCTTTGCAATATAACTTAAGTTACAAAATGCCAGTGAGAAAAATTAGTTTAATTCCCCAACAAGCTGACCCAGGCTGTACAGTCTCCTACACAACCTGAAGCTAATTTTGAGTAAAAGAGATTGAGAGAGAGAACTTTTTTTTTCTTTGTTGTGAAATTCAGTCATGCAGAGAAAGAACAAGCGTTTACTATTCTTTCAGAAAAAAGAAGTATCTGTGATGATTGCCAAGAAGAACTTGCTCATTTAATGATGTGCAAAATCTTGGTCATGGGCTGGAAATATTTTAAGTTGCATTTGAATTTCAGAAGGAACAGTGCAAAAACTACTTTGTGCACACATAGCGGTCATCTCCAGGGCTACTCAAAGGAGACAGAATTAATTTTGGACCTTGCTATGCTTTATAAGTTTATAATAATGCAACTACAGGACTGACAAGCATGAGATATTACTTCTGGAAGGGTGCAGAAGGGGAAAAAAGGCAGGCAGGACTTAGTTTTGGTTTCAGCAGCTTTAACTCATATCTAAGCATGATTTTACTCACTAAATAGTCTCAGTAATCTTTACATTTAAGTAGTTACAAGAGAGTCTAATTCCTCACAAAAAATGTAGAAGGGAGAAAAAACCACATCAAACAGGCTTTTGAAGCTAGATATCAATTCAAGATTTAATGGCATCTTAAAATCAAAGGAGAACTTTGCTGGCAGCACACTTCCCAAGATTATTCTACAGAATCTAATCTTGAATATAATTTATGTTGTTTTCCTTGATATGAAGTCATAAAGCCAAAGCTTTGCTAAAATATTTAAGACGGAGTTCAAGTTACAGACATTAAAAAGGAGGTTGTGTTATAAAACCTTTCATCTCCGGCAAAAATTGTAGAATCATAGAATTGTTTAGGTTTGAAAAGACCTTTAACTTCATCAAGTCTAACCCTTAATCCAGCACTACCACTTCCAGCACTAAACTATGTCCTCGAGCATCACATCTACACATCTTTTAAATACCCCCAGGGATAGTGACTCAGCCACTTTCCCTGGCAGCCTGTTCCAATGCTTGGCAACTGTTTCAGCGAAGAAATTTTTCCCAATATCCAATCTAAATCTCCCCTAGTACAACCTGAGGCCATCTCCTCTTGTCCTATCCCTTGTTACTTGGGATAAGAGCCTCATCTGGCTACAAGCTCCTTCCAGGTGGTTGTAGAGAGCAGTAAGTTTTCCCCTGGGCCTTCTCTTCTCCAGGCTAAACATCCCCAGCTCCCTCAGCTGCTCCTCGTAGGACTTGTGCTCTGTATAACACTAAATATTCTCATGAGTAATGGCTAGTTGAACTCATAGTAGGCAGTTGAAGTAAAACTAAACATAACTTCCTTGTTTTCATTTCTTTAATAATTACAGGAGTCTGTGAATCAGCAAGATCTTATGGAGAGACACTCTGCTGTGTTCCATGAATGTTCCTGTCCCAATATTTAAAGCTCAGCTATACTGTGACAGTCGCATGAGCGACATTTGAAGTCAGTCAAATAGTAATTTGATCATGTGAGCTCTTATTGCAAGCCAGGGCCTGTCTTGTCACCCTTAAGTATATCTGCTGTACTTCTGGCATACACAAAAAGATTTGGTCTATACAAGCCAAGCCAACTTTTGTTACCTGATTGTCAAAGATTGTTCGTACTTATTTCAAAAGCATAAACAGGAAAGGTGGAGAAATGTCAATTAAAAGCCATAATGTACTGTCACACCTACTTAAATATCAGAATCTTCACTCTATAAATTTAAATGGGAATATTCAGCTCTGTTCAACTAGTCTTAATATCTAAATGTGTTTATAATCTCACAGCAGTTGCCCCATTCAAAAGCGCTTTTCTGTGCTTTCACAGCTCCAACATCCTCCTGTTTGTCAGAATAACACATCTATCATTTTGTAGTCATTCTTCTCTCCCACCTCTCTGAGTATTTTGCCAAGCCCTGTTGATTCCCCCTTTATAATTGTCCTTGAAAAACAAGCAAGCCCTTTTTCTCACTTCCTGTGGGTGAAACCTTTGTGTGAGTTCTGACTGCCTTTCTTCTGAAGTTCCTGAACTACTGCTACCTCCTCTGTTGCCTTTTCTAATTCCTACTTGGTACTTCCACAACTGCTACAAATCCTTTCACAAAAGCATCCCCTCTTACAAACCATGAATTACCTTTCTAGTTTCCTCCATCCTAGCAAGCAAGTATTTCCAGTTTTGCTTATCCTATTCTTTCTGATTTTTCATATTTTTCTGTCAATCTTATATTCGATTGTATTGGCACTTCCAAACTGACTCCATTCTGGCATTGATAATGCAAAGTCATATCCTACCCCCTGCAACCAACTTCCACTGTCTCCTTCCAGAACATATCAGTACCATACAAATCATTATTCTACATACATCCTTAGGGGATTTTTTTTTTCCCAAGGAAAGTTGAGTTTGAGTATTCCTGAATCAAACAAGAACTTTTGCACACAGCTTCCTACACTGGCCGTGCGACAGGCTCACATTAGAACTTCATGGGGAATTAAATACTGTAATTTCCAGCTTAATGCAGCTGATCTGCTACATAAAGATCCTCCTACGCAGTAAGTTCTCTCATGCAGAGATTCTGTCTTTGTTCTGACATTTTGCTGAGAACACATGTGTTTAGTTCGTATAATATAGGACATTTATTCCTTGTAAAAGCAAAATAACTCCCTGCCTTTCCCTTCCTGCCAAAAATACAAACTACTCTCCCTCTCCCTGCCTCAAATAAAAGCCAATCAACAAACCTCTAATTAAACCAAAGGACTTGTATCGTTAGCTTGTCTGGTGGCAACAATTTTACAACTTAAGGGATGGCACATGCTGAAAATGGAATGTTACTTTTACAGGGAAAATACCCAAATTTGTTCTTCAGTTTGGAGTGGTTTAACCTTTATGAAATTGTGTATTCACTAAAAAATATGAATTTATCTTGTATTTTAACTAAGCTTGCAGTTTCAAATTCAGCTACTTGTGCCTTACTGAAAAAAAACCCCAACAAAAAAACCAAACAAACCACCAAAAATCTGTATATTACACTGCCCTAAAATGCCCATGTTTGGGAAGGCTGGCAAGTATGCAACAACTTTAGAAAAGAAGGATGGCAGGAGTGTTCCCCTGTCCTATGGCAAAAATATACCTTCAGTGTACAAAGTCACTTGTTTGTACCTTGACTGAAGTGCAAAATACTTCAGTTCTATTCTCTGTCTGGATGCTGCCATTTGTAGTGCAACTTCCTACAAGTCAAATGACTGAATACCTCTCTGCTCTACCTTCATATACTCTGTGGGATCGCTTCTCTGTGGTTTTTAACACGTGGTTGCTACAATAGGTAGCAAAATCCTGGGCTTTGCAGAACTGACTGATATGCTTCAGAGTATCTACTCTCTTTACACTTACTTTTACGATTCCATTTACTAACTTCTAAAACACAACTGAAGAAAACAATTTTGCAATCCCTGCTTTCCTTGAGTTCCAGAATATTCCACTGGTTGCGTACAGCTCATTATTTCATTGACAAAGTTATTACAAGTCTACTGGTTAAAACCTTGTCTTAGGTTACAATGTAAGATGTAACCAAAAGTATGTATTCTATCACCATCTGTTGAAACCAGGTGGGGCAGTGTTCTTTGTCTCTTCCATGACACATCCCTGATAACTCCCTCCAGAGGGATATCTTTGTTAATGAGCCATCCAGCCTCACTGCATAACTCATAAAATTACATCATCCCATTGTGAGATGCTCTGCCCAGGGGGAGGAACCAAGCGTTCCTACCTGGGTATAATCTGAGGTTTGGAACACCACAGGTAGCCATTACCTACTGGATTCCCAGAGGATAAGAGCTACATAACCACCACTGGACCTTCAGAGGAAGACCCTTCTACAGGATCACTGCTTCAACAGAACCACATCTATCACTTCAGGAGGACTGCAGCCACCATCCTGCCCAGGAGGGTGTCAGGTTGTATCCTGACTCTGTCAGGTTAAGCCAGTGTTTCTGTATTATTGCCTTGTTATATATACGAGTAAGCAGCTGTTATTCCCATTTCTCATATCTTTGCCTCAAAGCCCTTAATTTCAAAATTAAAATAATTCAAAAGGAAGGGGGTTACATTTTCCATTCCAAGGGAGGTTCCTGCCTTCCTTAGCAGACACCTGCCTTTTAAACTAAGATGAACCTTTTTGCCTAAAGATAAACAGAACTGTCACCTTCAGTAAAGTAAAGAAACACTTTTGTCTTGGCATATACAAGGTGCCTGAGACTTCTCTTCACTTAGTTCCCCCCTGTAGGCCTAACTAACCAGAGTGACAACACGTATTCACAAGAAGATACAGAAAAGGAATATATCACAGAAAGGACAAAAATTACAAACAAGTCAGGCTAACTCCCAAAACCTGGGCACTAATCCCTCCTGCCATCATTCTGGGCATACAGCTTGCTCCTCCCAGCAGCCAAACTACATCACATGGAAAGAGAGAGCGTGAGAGACTGCACACAGACAAGCAGAGAGGTCTAAATATTGCTCTGCTATTTTCACAAATCTGTACACAAAAGAGCAAGGAGCATTTCCATTTCTGCAGGAACGTTTTGAACAGAGCAGGGTACATTTAATACATGGAAGGAAATACAGTGCATAAACTATCTTGCAGAGTTAGAGAAAGAAGAGATTGACAAGGGACACATAATTTAAAATTGGAAAACTATTTTGAACCTGCAAAACTGTCTGTAGTAAAATTGTATTAATTTAATTTAAATTAAAATTTAATTTATTTAATTAATTGTATTAAATTAATTTAAATTAATTAATTTAATACAATTAATTTAAATTAATTGTATTAAATTAAGGTTGCATTTAAACATTTGAAGGAAAGAAACTGAGAGATTTAAAGGTAAAAGTTCTAATCAGATGGAATAGGAAGATACACACACATTAAACAAAGATTTAAAACAAATCTTCGAAGTAATTCCGAGTTGCTGGAGGAGATGGAGGTCTTACTCTGGCTAAAATATGAAAACTTCCAGAATGTCAGCAGATACAGTCCATAATATTAAATCAAGGAGTTTTATATCTATGGTCTGTATTTGGCATAGAATTTGCTTTACAGGAGAAAATGGCACAGATGAAGATTTTCATTGTGCAGAACAACACTTCAGAGCAATGAAACTCAATTACATTTAAAATGCAGATTTGCCAACAATGCAAAAACTATGGAAATGACAGATCACAACCACAATTTGACTTAAAAATCTGGAATAATGCTGCATTTGAATTCCATCTCTTGCCAATTACTTCAAATCAAAAGACAGCTAGAATCTATTGAAAAATAATATGTGAATGCTTAAAAAAATTCTTATAAAAACCTGAGGAATCATTATAGGGCTTATTTTTCGCAAGACTTGTGAAACCAGAACTGTCAGGTACTAATGATGTTTTGTGGTCAGATTTATTAACCTGATGTTTTTGTAGGAATTTACAATACTCAGCTTTTTGCATTAAAAAAAGAATCCAGAAAAAGGTGTATAATATTATAGGTTCACATAATCCAAATGTTTTGCATGAAGGCAAAAACAGTGGGCTGCCAGAAAGCTGTAGTTTATTTCCACAGAGGAGCAAACCTAGAAGAATCAGAAAGCACCTTTCCTTTCCTACTGCAGAAGACGCTGAAAAGAAGAATTTTGAATCCTACTGATCTGAAGCATGCCAGCAGCATGTATGGAAAGGACTAGATCCAGAAATCTGACAGTTAAGGAAAGCTTTGCCAAATTTTCAGTTCTGCACAAATCCTTTCTAAAGGTGAGGCTCACAGGATTTCTGACTTCCACATTACCTTCCTTCTCCACCTCCCTATGATTACAGGCCTACAGTGAACAGCATTCCCAGTTCACAGTGGTAATGCCCACCTTCATTCATGAGATAAAAGCACTATTTACAGTCTACTGCAATAACTATACTCTTCATCTACCTTGGCTACTTAAGCATTCACATGATTTACTATCATCAGATAGAGAAACCTTACCCAGAGAAAACTAAAATCCTGTCCAAGACTGGTAAGTGAAAATCTTGAAACATGAATGCTCAGAAAAGCACTAATGCATTAACTCTTTGGGCACCCAAATATAAAATGATCTAATTTTCCAGGATGCCAAATTCTCAATTCCTTCTGAGGCCAATGAGAGTAGCAAACGACAAGACCCTGTCTAGGCTGCTCCTTCCCAGATTAATTTCTAGTTTCCCAGATCACCTGCCTTCAGCTCACTGATCCTCCACCTCTCCCGATGAAATGCTGCAATTCAGTAACTCTCTGTGACATTTTCCCCCTCAGGATCTGTAATATTTCATAAGCTGAGACATTTGGCAACTGCTATTTAGTTACTTTGCAAGCCAAACAACACCACAACACAGTGATACAGGATTAGCTTTTCCTAAACAAAATATGTCCTACTTGCCAAAAGACATAAGCACTCCATGTGTGAAGACATGGCAGTTAAACAACAACCACCTGAGCACAATCTTGTTTATATGTGGCATTTTTTCTGAAAATCAAAAACATCTGTCTCTTTTAGAACTTGCTATCTGGGGAAAAAGTGTTAATGTTTGCTGTTCTCAGTCAATATATATCTCATAAAATCACATCTATACAAGACACAAAACTAGGCTAAGATCCTCTATATGAACTCCACACTACTGAAACTAGTTCTGATGTGCTTAGATAAGGCACGCCTTCGGATCCCACTTTAAACAGAACCACATTCAACAATCCTGAAACTTCAGCCCTTCCAGCCTCCATGTTCTCCTGGTTGTAAATCCAATTATTGTACTCTGTGGCATGCTCTTTATTTTTTTGGTCTTTCTTAACTGCTACCCTCAAAGAGCCACTTTCAGCCTGGATTTCTCCATATTAGGTAATACTTCACACAAACACATTGGAGAGCACATGATACATATTTAAAAGAAAACATACAAGTATTTCACTGTTCCTCCAAGCAAAGTTTGTCCTGGAACAGAGAGAAAACTTGTTCTTTGTTCTATGTGACCCTTGGCACTTTCTCCTAACATCACTTTCAAATTTCATGCCTTCAGGCTGAAAACATTCCATTTTTCATCAAACTATTTTCTTAAATCTGCACGTAACACACCTGTCACAAACTTTTGCTCTGCTCCTTTGAGGTGTTTTCTGCAACTCCCACACTCTTGGCAAGAGCTTACTCTAGGTAAAAATCAAACACCCTCCTTTATTCATCATCTAGGATGTAAGATTAACTTGTTTTTATCAAAGATCTTGCCTTAAGCTCTGGGTGTTGACTACTCCCATAGGAGGAACTACACCTTGTTCAGTGTTGGCCCATGTTTCCACTTCTTTGGGCTTAGAGTTCCTAATTAAGCTGGATCTATGTGTTATGTAACCTGGCCAATGTGATACTGACATCCAAGGTTTGGCATTTGCAAGAGTTCCTGCAAAGTATTCCATCCCCCAAATTATTCATAGATTCCATTTTGACATGGGAACTACTTCTCCAAAGCACCACTGTCTTATTGCATCAAACATAATAAAGGACTTAAGTTCACAGACATATGCAGTCTCACCTATGCTGATGCACAAGAAACCCTGAATGAGAATGTGCCACTTTCAGTCTAGTTACATTTCACAGATAATAAGTTGCTTTCACTACAAATACTGGTTCTAGGACAATGCCAGACCTTTCCAGTAAATTTTGTAATAAATTAGTTGGGCAAGGGAGAAGACATGGGCATTTTTGCCAGAGATTAGGATTTACTAACTCTGCATTCGCCAATGTGCTCATCTAGCTCATTGTTTTCTCTAATAATTCTTTTTGAGCTATTTCTGTGTATCCAGGGAGTGTATCATCATGCAGCTGCATTCCAGGGCCTATGCTCTGTTAAAAAGAAAACCAAAAAAAAAGTTCATCCAAACTATAAATATTCTCCTGTTTCCACACAGAGAACCTCTGAAGTACAGAGGACCTTAGTTAACATTATCCACAAAAGGTGCATAGCTTTGGTAAGCCACATGTTAGCAGAATTTAGAAGCTTTCATTTTTCAGCCATTAACTCTGATAATTGTATTTCACAAATGCTTTTGAACAGACACTCACTCTTACCTTCCCAGGTGAGGGAGGTTCCTCTTGCTGAGGATTACAAAAAAGGCTGAAACATGGAATTTTTGTAAGAATTGTTGAACAATGAAGACACAATAATTAGTTCAGAATTCAAAACTAATTTAATCATCAAACTAACTTCTCTATGGAGAATTTAAAAGAAATTAAGCCAACTTAAAACCTAGGAGTTTAGAAATGGCAGAGCTCACAGAAACAATGAGGGAAATATTAATTTAGTCCTACTTATACTGGACTAAGAAGTTTGCTAATCTAATACTACAGACATTTTAAGAGATTCAGATGATGCTTCTGGTACTATTTTTCTCCCTATGATAAGTCATTACATGTACAGTATTTATTCTCTGTGCCATTTTACAAGACGCAGCTTTCCCCAATACAGAGCAAGTAAAGAAAAATCAAACTTACCACTGTCTAGCTATTTTTGTATTTTTCTAGAATAGCAGTTTGAAACCCAGATAGCAACATTAATTCTTTAAACCAACATGTTGCCTAAAAGCTTTGACCACAGGAAAAATTGTGATGGAAATCAGTCAATAGTTGGGGTTTTTTTAACTATACTGTGAGCCATCAGTGAGCACCCAGCAGCAAGTATGTTTGAAATGGAATCTTTTCATAAAAGAAAAGCACACCTCAATATTATTTCATTCCTTGCTCCCTGACTGTGTCCTAAGAGGGAGAGAGGGACAAATATGGGCTATTTGTACATATAAAGGAGTGAAAGCTTGCTATAATGTTGACAAGAACCAGTATTTCAGGTGCAGTAGAGCATGTCTTAAAAGCCACCAAGAACTACATAAACATGTGAAACTATAGCCTCTAAAATAAGGCCAAAGTCACTTTCACACAGGGCTGCTGGCTATACAAGTGCTGCTTCAGCAAACTGAAATCACTTGTGGGCTGGTTTAACTTACAGTGTACTTCTTATTTCTTCCAAGGTCTTTTTTTAAAAAATTTGTTCCTGTTTATCACTCCTATATTTGGATATGTATAACCTTCTTTCTCTGAACACATGGTATTTTCCAAAATACATGCCAGATTCTAGAGACAACTACTACATTATGTAATTTGATCTTTTGAGCTCCTCTTTACACGTTAAAATTACAGTTAAAGATAAAATACATGGGCTAAATCAGTTAAAAACAGCTCATAAAATCTATTTCTGGTCAAATGTGGAAGTTATTTTTGAATAACGTGCTTTGTTTCAATAAGCAGCTGTTGGATGCAGTTGACATAATACAAAAATTCGTAACCCTGTAATTTTTAAAGATTTTTTTGTTGTATATAGTATCCTGTAGCAGTGCTGCATATAAAACATTTAGTTAAACACTGCATAAAAACAAATAGTGTACTGCAGTCACAAATTACTACATTAACATGCCAAAAGGCTCCCAGTAAACATTAGAAAGACAGATGTACAAAAGAAATAAGAATCCTTGGAATGTAATTAATGGTGATATTATAAACTCAGCACTTGCAAACTGGAACAAGAATTGCAGTTGTTCTCTTTATGTCTTACATAATGACTTGGTATACCAGTTGCAAACTTTACTGAAAGCTATACAACAATATAAAAATATTTTTCTCATGAGAATGCCTGTAAAAAAAAAAAGGAAGGAAAGAAAAAGGCTACCCTTCCTTCTTTTGTTTAGATAGGCTGATCTCCAGAAACACCAAACACTTGCAAGCATTCAGTACCTATGAAGATCAAGCTGGAACAACCTGTGCTCTAAAAGAGAGAGGCAAATGGATTAGGTTGTATTCCTTCTGCATGAAATAAACCTCCTAATGTGTCTGAACAACAAAATAAACTTTTGAAGTCTGCAGAATGCATAGGGAAACAGTAATTGTAATTTTTGCATCCCTAAAAAATGAGGGGTTTATACTCTGGAATTAGAAAGTTTTACCTAAAAGCTATTGTAGTATTAGAAGCCAACTCTCCTCTTTGCCAAAGTAAATGCAGTAAATATGGAATACAGAACAATTTCTGTAAAAATGTCTCATTATTGCTCCCTTTCAATTAATTTCAATACAAGTAGTCTGTTAAATTACAGGAGAAAGAAATACTTACAGAGGGAGTATTTCTAATCAATATCAAATCATTGGTGGCTGATTTAAACAAGTTGTTCCATCCATATCACTTCATTTTAGGAATGTAAGGGTAGAATTCTTAAGTGCACTGCAGTAGCCAAAGTTTCTCAGGTGAGTCAGTCTGTCATGCAGGGCTGGGTCAGTGACGTGTGCTTTGGAATCCCAGCCTCAAGATATGCTTAACAAAAAAGACAGAGATACCCACCCACCCAGCCACAAGGACTGCCATGAAGGAAGCAGTGGGACAAGGCAGGCTCCTGTGGCACTTCCTTACATGTCCATGACACATAACCTTTTCTTCTCAGGCAGTACATCTCGCAAACATGTTTTAGACAAACGGAGCCTTCTTTCTATGCAAAGGTGGCAAAGCACTGAACGCTATTACAGTGCTGCTACTACATTAAAAATATGTTGACTGTTTTATAGGGCATAACATCTCAACATGCAATACTTGGAAAGAAAATGGTAGTTAACAAGCTGATGACAGTACAGATGTTTACAAAAATCAGACACTTCGCTAGCATAAAAATTATTGTTGGAAAGCTACCAGTGTTCTCACTTGTTAGTCTAAACATTACCATCATAGGGTGAGCTGGCTATCTGAGATTCTTATGGCACAGCTGCATCTTATGTATACTTACATAAGGGAATGAGCAAAAAAATCCCATTTAACTTCAGAGAGGAAATAGGCCTACTCAAAATTATAAAGTGCCACGAAACCAAGGAGTACTTCTAGGCACAGGTAAGGGGAAGGAGTGTGATTTCTGCTCTTAAATACCTTTGTAGTCAAATTAAAAATTAAATATATTCTGAAAGTCTCTGCAGAATGAGAAGAAAAAAGTCCTTTATCTGGGATAATGAGCTGGCTGACTAAAACACCAGAGTATTTTGCATCTTAATGTCAGGGAGAATATTTATACTGAAGAACCTCTTGCTATGTAAAGTTCGCCTTCGTGAGATGGATTAATGGAAATTTAGAGCTGTAACAAGACTAAAGTCAGACAGGGTAAAGTCTTTTTTCCCCTGCTTATAAAGAGTTCAATAAGGTCAATACAATTTGAGTAAGACAGATTATATTTCTTTCTTCCAAACCTCAAAAGCATACAATTATTATTACTTTTTTGCAAATACGTTTGGCTTGCTAGAGTGGAAATGCTAATGAAATTCCATGAGAAATCAAAATTTTCTATGCAAAATGAAGGAAGGTTATTTTCATGGATAATGGAAAATGGTGCAATTTTCAAATATCAAACATGACAGTCCACCAGAATGAGAAAATAAAAGTAAAATCTGATCTATTTGTTAAGATGGGGCTTTAGTTGTGGAATATGCTGTTCTAGTACAGGGACTACTCTTACATGTATCATTCAGAAAGCTGAGAGAGAGTAGCTCCCTAAAAGAAAATGTGGTATTTACATAGCACTGTGTCTTAAGTGGTTATATATGACATACACACACACCTACTCTCAAAATACATCACCATTTCCAAGAACTACATTTGACAATGTTCTTCCATCCTCCACAGGGAGATTTGCTTTCACAGCTCAGCAAAGACTGCCATAGCTTTTGGGCTATGCCACAGATATTAAATGACAGTCAAAAATCAGTATTGAGTCCAGAAAGCGTAATGCAGACAGTGGAAGTGAGACAGCATGGAATGGTCAGACCTGACACAGGTGAGCCTGGAGCTGGGACCCCAACCAACCCCTCCAGACACCCCACTCACAACTCCACCAGCTGCAGGAGCAGCTGCTGAACACTGGAAAAAAACAAACCACCTTGGTGTAGAGTAGGGATATAGGCTTAAAATAGGGTAAGTTGTTCAGAAAACTGTAGTTGCACGGGCTTTCACCGTGATGTCCTCCAAGAGCACACCACATCTGTGTGCAAGCCTGCGAGGTGCCCTACTGCTGGTGTCACAGAATCAGTGAATTGTTAGTGTTGGAAGAGACCTCTTAGAGATTATCTAGTCCAACCTCCCCGCCAAGGCAGAGTCACCTAGAGCAGGTCACACAAGAATGTGTCCAAGTGGGTTTTAAACGTCTCCAGAGAGAGAGAGAGTCCATAACCTCCCTGTGCAGCCTGTTCCAGTGCTCTGCTGCCCTCAATGTAAAGACCTTCCTCACGCTGAGGTAAAACTTCTTGTGTTTCAGTTTATGGCCATTGCCCCTCGTCCTGTTGCTGGGTACCACTGAAAAGAGCCTGGCACCATCCTCTTGGCACCTGCCTTTTAGATGTTTACATGCGTTGATGAGATCCCCTCTCAGGCTTCTCTAGACTAAAGCGGCCCGCCTCGGCAGTCTCTCCTCATAAGACAGACGCTCCAGACCCGGAATCATCTTTGAGACCCTCTGCTGGACCCTCTCCAGTAAGATGGGGTAAGGTGCTTAGAAAACTACTGTTGCGAGAGCTTTTGCCACGATGTTTTCCAAGAGCACAGCACACTCGTGTACACCAGGCAAGCCTGCGAGGTGTGAGACGCCGCCCTCCGCTGCCCTGGCTCCAAGGGAGGGCACGGGGCTAGGCTGCGCTGGGCGAGGCACCTCAGCCGCTGCCTTGCCCCCTCCACCCGGGGCACCACGGCTTCGTCCCGCCACATCTGCACCGCGGGGCAGGGCAGGGCAGCCCCCGCCAGGGCCCACAGCCGCTCTGCCCCCGCCCTCAGGGGAACCGTGTCCCGCGGAGCACCGAGCAGCTCCGCTCACCGCGCTCACCCTGCCATGGCGGGGAGAGGCTCCTCCCGGCATGCCCGGAATTTCCCGGCCGTGCTGCCTGGAGACGGCCGCCGGGGCGGGGCGGGGAGGAGCGGGGCGGGAAGGGGAGGATGCTGCGGCCGCCGCGGGGCGAGGCGGCGGCGGCGGTGGTGGCAGCGGCAGGAGTAGCGGTATTTGGTGGCACAGAGGATGCGGCGGCGGTCGTGTCGGCAGCAGCAGGCGGAGGAGCGGGGAGCGATGCGGTGCTGCGCGGCGGGGCCGTGGCCGCACAGCGCCCTCACCACGCTCCTGCTGACAGGTCGGTCACAGCGCGTCTCCCCGCGGCGAGCGGTCGCGGGCCCCACCGGCAGCGGCCGGCCTGCGCCGCGGTACCCTCTCTGCTCGGGCTTCGCGTGCCCTCCCGGCGGCACCGGCCGCCGCCTCGCCCTTTGTCTGCGGCTCGCTGTGCGCCCCATTCCCGCTGCTCCGTGTCCCCTGTCAGGGCGGGGGCCGGGCTGTCCCAGCATCCCCCCATGCCGCGGCTCCGGCGGCTCCCGGAGGACGCTCCACAGGCGGCGCAGGGACGGCGGCCTGCGCGCCCCCGCCCTAGGACCGCCGCAGCCCCTCCCGGCACGACGGGCGCGCCCGAGCCCGGCGGGGCCCCGGGCTGAGGGAGTCCGGGGGCGGCCGGTGAGGCCGGAGCGGGACTGCCGGCGGGGCACGGGAGCCAGGCCTGGCTAAGAGCCGCTGGATGGCGCGGGAGGCTCCGCTCCCGGGGGCTGGGCCGGGCCCGCTGCTCTTCTCTGCTCGCTCGACCTGGTGTCTGCCGCGAGAGACGGGCTGTTGTGAGTACGGATGTGACTTTTGCGTTGTCCTTTTTCTCCCTTCTTCCCGTCTTGACCACTTAATCCAACCGTGCCAGAATTAGGGGTTCAGAAAAACTCTTGATCCTGGTCCCAAATGCATGAAAATAATAGCTTTCATGCATTAGGCAGGCTTTGCACCCACAAGGTTCTTCACAGTGAAATACATCAAACAGCTAACACTTAACAGCAGCCCAGCCACAGGACTGCCTTTGTGAGACTTGTTGCACCAAGAGCAAGTTAAGAGCAAGAAATCTATTTAGGTTATTTTGAGTTCTGAGAGGTCAGTGGTATGTTATCTGCTAGCAGTTTGTTCTATATCCTCTTGAATAGTATCTAGGTACTCTCCTAATACTTCTTTTACTTACGATCATACGACCTGAGGCAATGGATATATTAAAGATATGGTAAGAACTTAAGTGTGAAGTTGTTCACTGTGACAATAAAACTTTGCATTTGTTAGATGCAAGAGCCTGCTTTCCCCTTAAGTGGAAGTTTTTCCTGCCTCTTCTGCCTCTAACTCCATGACTGTTTGTGGAATAGCAACCAAGCAAGAACTAAGACAATTTAGAATAAGCTTTCAGTATCAACTGAAATAATGTATTTTAAAAAGGTCAACTAAAATGACATTCTAGAAGCTGAGTTGTCAGCTTAATGCACAAGTCCTTTCCAGGCTACATCGTAAGGGAAGAGGTCTTAAGGTTTTTTAGTGATAACTTTTCCACTTAGGGCTTTCTAAGGTTGGTTTAGTTAGATTTCATTGGTTAAAACAGAAGAATACATTGTTTGAAAGTAATGTAAAAAAGGAGTAATGAACTTTAATTCAGTTACATTCTTTTAAGAGATACCTATAAAAAATTTGTTCTTTGGCAAGGTGGAGGTTTGTAGTATGTTCCTAATGTGAATGAAACTGTCCCAGGAGCTCACCTGAGCTCCCCTCCATTCTCCCTAAGAAAAGAACTTCCAACCTCATCTGCTGGCTCCAAGATGAGCCATAGCCCAGCATGAAGATCCATTTTTTTGAATCCTGATCGTAAGTAGACTTTACAGTACTGCAGCATTACTTAACAAAGCAAGAGACATCTTACAGACAAAATGGCACGTGAGAAGTAGCATGGGATTTGTAAATAGATTTCTTTTAGTGTTCCTCAACTAATACAGATTAGTTTTTCCCATTTCTGTTGTAGCACTTGATCTACAGAAGAAAGCTGACTTATGCTTTTTGCATTTCTTAAATTTGTATGAAAAAAGGCTTTTTGGAGGACAGCTGCTGTCAGAAGGGTTGTCTGCCTCTCACTGTGCCTCTTACCCTGTCCTCCTTGAGGCAAAACATTATTTCAAAATCCAGGGATTTCAAGAGAATTAAGAATTTAAAGGGTGTAAGAGTGATTTCAGAAGTCCAACAGCTGCTCCTAGAGATCTAGTATAGTACTCAATTGAAGGTATTGACTCTCAAATGCAAGCTGATGATCCTCCACTGCTAGGAAAACATGGGACTTTGTTGTGAGAAGGGACATATAGGATTAAGCATAACAGTTAGCTGTTCTCTGACTCTAGCTTCATAGTAACAGACTTCATAAAAGTTTGCTAAATTACACTAGTAGAGATGTCTCTCAGTTTGACAGAGCAATGAATTGCCCCATATTGTGTATCTGCAGAGAGAGTGGTTATCAAAAGGTTATTTGAGTGATATATGGCCAGTGGTTTTGCCATGTATTTCTGCACTTGAGGAGTTAGTTGTCAGTGTCCATGTTGTCCCTGAAACCCCTGTTTTATCCAAAGAATAGGGAGTTGTAGAGCAATGGAGTTGTATTCTCCTTTCCCTATAAAGGGATCAAAATGGGGAAGAGCTCATTAGTTCTCACTTTGCAAGCTGTGGTTATGTGGTCACATTAATTTGTGATAAGGCTGCACTGCTGCCAGAAAGCATTCTCCAGCCCTTGCACAGCTAGGGATTATTTGCTGCTTCCCTTGGTGATGAATAACTTGTACAGTGATACTGTGGATTGGGTCATCTGGCTGAAAACTAGTCCACCCACAGAAGTAGTTCACTGAAATGTATGTGCTGACCAGGACTGGTATGGGATGGTTTCCACTGGTCTATGCTAGGTGATGAAGAATGTGCTGGGAATGCCCCCTTTGAGCAGGGCTGCAGACATGCCTGTGTGAAACAGCTGTGAAATCACTGGCTGGGGCAGGGATCCAGGAGGCTGAACTAGATCCCTGCACTTGTCCTGCTGTTGACAGCAGAAGTGCTGTTGGCAACACTCCACTGCTAAGCCGCACCCTGCGCAGGGAGGCAGAACATTTCACAGATGGGCTGGTGTTTTCAGACTAACACCAAAGCACACCTGTCCTTTTTCCTTTTGTGGGTGCAACCATAAGGGCAAAGAAGCAGGTTTCCTTCAGAGAGCCTCTGGATGTCTGTCTGCCTGTGAAGATGCTGCCTGTACTAATGTGAGCCAGGTCAATACATAAAATCTACTGTCAACAGGTACTTACTTGAATAAGTAATTACAGGAGGGGAAAAGCAACCATTCCATTAATATGCTTTTCATTACAGAAACATATTATTTATAGGCGGTACATGGAGACATCTTAGAGGTCCTAAAGCCAGACAATAAGAAGTCAGCTTTATAGCAGAAGATGTAACTGTTCAATGTGTAGAGAGGCTTATTTTTGCTCCATGATGTTTTCAGATGTGGTTGGAAGCTCATTAAAGTACTTCAGGAATTGCAGTCATGGAAGTAAAACCCTTTCTTTAGAAGAAAGAATATTTCCAATCAAACTAAGAAAAAATAATTTAAAATCTAGACAAGAGTATCTCTTTTTTCAGTATCTGAAGAGCTTTTGGACTCTTCCTGAGTAGATAGTGATACATTTATAGCAGTTACTATCAGTGTAGAGTGCCTTCCTTGGCAGACATCTAGAGGAAAGGAAGGAGTTGCTAGTTTTGATTACTTCCATAGGAATTTGAAAGACACAGAAGAGACTAGGAACCAGAGAATTCAAATATTAATTTCCCTCCTAATCAGCTGAACTGCTTTTGAAGCAACTAGTAGCAAGAAGTAGTAGAACTAAGAAGTGCTCTAACCTGAGAAGAGTTTTTGCATGAATATCTTGCTGAAGTGTTTTCAATGTGAAACAAGGTGCTATGGATTGAGAGCTGAAGGCATGGATTTCAGTATTCACCGATGAGTATTGTTTTGTTGGAATTAACATGAACAAGTTACACAGGTTGAAATGATACATTGCTTTGTTAATAGCATGGTTATGGAGCTCATTATGTAATGACAAAAAGTATGGTTTATGTAAACATGGTCTGTGTCTAAATGTTGTTACATTAGCAGCACAAACAGCCAAAGTGTCTTTTAAATATAGCTTATTTTATTGACAGTCCAAGCCATGAAAATAAGAAGTTAGAACAACCTATTGAGCTGACAGAAATCTTAGCATCTTGAAATCAATGACTTTTCTGAATTCTTTAGTCTTTCAGAACAATTGTCACTTCAGAAATTTGTAATGCAATTCCAGGGCTACCCTGATAATTCACATCAAAAGATATGGTAGAAATGTAGGAGCATCCTGGAATAGCAGGCTTACAGGGTGGCGTTCTCATGGGCCTTACGCTGGACCCACAGGAACTGACAATGTTTTCCTCACCTTCCTGGAAATGCTAACCTAATTTGGTTCTCTTTTCAGGCCTGCAGTAGGAGGGAGAATGGTGGCGGGCAAATGCTACTAGT
Organism: Corvus cornix cornix; assembly: GCF_000738735.6. Taxonomy (NCBI): domain Eukaryota; kingdom Metazoa; phylum Chordata; class Aves; order Passeriformes; family Corvidae; genus Corvus; species Corvus cornix. The sequence goes on from NC_046333.1 coordinate 55,111,025, forward strand.
AATAAATCATGAGGGTTTTTTTCTCCCAGTAGTTAATTTGTAGCATTCCCATGAATGCAAATGCTGAAGTTTAACAGTGAGACTGACAAATGCTTTATTTGGTTACTTTTCTTGAATGATTTAGGAGAAATGTTCAGATGTTACAGTAATTAATAGATAGCACCGGAACAGATGGAAAACCATTGCCTACTGAGCAAGGATGAATAAGAACAGAGCTGAGATGCATTTCTGGGGTAGATTTGGACTTTTAAACAGTTTGAATGAATGGAATGTAGAGGAATCTGAGCAATCCGCGGTGGAGAACTAACACAAAATAATTCCTATTTCTTACGCAGTAGCTGTTATTGTAGAGGGTTAGAAAACATCCAATCTCAATGTGAATTTCCACTGAGAGAATCCACTTTAATTCATAGTAAATTTCTGCCATGTACTACATAGTAGGTAAGAGGATGGTGCATGGAAGTTGGAAGAGGAGGGAGAGTAGGTGGGTGCTGCAACTTCTGCCTCCTTTAATGGATGATGTGACCAACTGGGCAAGTATCCAGTGCAGATACCAGTGGATCCTTAGTAACTGCCTGGCTACAAGCTCTGATTTCAGCTGTCGGCCAAGCACCTTGGTGCAGATGGTTCTCTCTTCACAGATGTTTTGTTTCAGCTTGCGGTGTCAGTTTCTAACTGTTCTGCTGTGTCATTCTCAGCAGCCCTTCAGAAAAATGTGCTGTGTATGGATCTGCACTTCCAGCTCTGAATTCAGGAAGGAGGACTGAGTCAGATGGGATATGCAGTAGAGGAGTGCAAGGGTAGCTTTTTGGAGCAGGGTTGTGCTGTAAGAGAGTAAGGGGCAGTGTAAGCGTGGCCCAACCCTGGTCGATGGCATCAGAGTAACAAGCACGTGCCTATGTGAGGTCCCAGGGGAAGACAGAGCTGTAGGAGAGAGAGGAAGTGGCGGGGTTTGAGAGCTGGAGCTGTGGGCTCCTTTAATAGTGGGAGAGATGGGCTTGAGATCCTACTTCAAAGGAGTAAGAGGATAGGTAAAGGTGCAGGATACTGTGTGGAAGTCAGAGTGCAGTAAAGGAATGGGGAAGGTGAAGTTGGCCCATGATACTTGGGTCCTTTTCTGATTGTTACATGGTCAGAAATTGTTGTGTGTGTCCTCTCTGTTAAACACTCAGTTGTTAAATATGATGCAAATGTACTTTAAAAAGGGGAAAAAAGTCTAAATTAATATAAAAATAATTTTTATTTATAAACCAACAAAATTGTAATTAAAGAATAATTAAAGGAAAATAGAATTGGAGTAAAGAAGAAAAAACTGTGATATGCTTCATCTGGGCATGTTTGAGTCCCAGGCACAGAGCTATGAATTGCTCCTGCTGTTGAAGGCAGTGGTGGGTTCTCCAGCAACTGTGGCAACGTGTGTAACAGACTGAAGAGCCTGACACTATTAACATTTTTTTCATCGTGAGTACAAGGCTGGTTAAATTAATTCTAAACTGTCTCTTTGATAAAATGCATGGTTTGAATCCCTGCATTCTGTAGTGTAAGGTCTCTTTTGTCATCCTTTAATCATATTCAGATCTTCCAGGGCCTTCGTCATGTTGTCAGTGTGCTTGTTGAGGGCTCTGCTAGACAGAGCATTTGAACAGTGATCATATCTGTGTCAAGTACAAAAATAAAGTCTGCCTGTTCCTCCTTGATGTTGCTGTTTATGTATCAGCTGTTCTAGCCAGTGTTCTGGTGAAAGCCCTGTTCAACCTGCCTTACATCTCTAGGTTGTTACCCAAGCTGAGCATCCCTGAATTGTGTGCTCAGTGTGTGTTTGGCATGCTGCTGCCTTTGTTCCTGGTGTGCAGCTTCATTTTATTCTATTGAACTGCACATCACTGATCATCTTTTTACCAGACAATGCAGACTGTTCTGTCATCTCTATTATTTGTCAGTCTCCTAGCCTTTGTTTTTACCTGCAAATTCTATCAGTAAATTTTATACATACAAGTCATTCTTTGTCTCCCTCCCCATCTCCCTCTCTGTCCTGCCTCTCTTCCCTCCACCCCAGTTGCGTAAGGCTAATGCCGAAACTTTGTGAGACCCACTAGAAAGCTCATGTAAACAAATATTAACTTTTTAGTAGCCCTATTCTCTTGCTTTTCATACCTGTCATTTGAAATCAGATCAACAGTGATATATATGAAAACATCACACTGTAAACTCTAGGATCTGAAAACAGGCATACTGGTTGCTTTTCCCATTCCCTTGTGAAATGCAGCACAGCATGGAGAGGTGGACAGGTAACTTCTTCAATCCACAAAGCTGAACCCAACACAACTTGGAACCCAAATCAAAGACACTTACTGGTCATTTATATTGAAAAACACATTGTGGAACTTGCCTTTTATTTTTTAAAAATGGATTTAAATATAAAATTTGGATAATGATGGATAATAAAATGATTTAGTATCTACTTTCTTGGTCGAAGTGTTAGGTGATAAGCTGTATAGCTAAGGGTGACATGTCATTATTACTGTCTTTATCAGAAAAATCTTGTGGGCTCACCAAAAGTGCCTAAAATGATGCATTAAATCCTTAATAAGGTTTAAATAAGGATTGCAATAAGTATAATAATTTTGACAAGAGCTATGGTAACTCTCATACTATTCTCCATTTAATAATTCAGTAATCTAATCTTGTATTAATTGTTTTGTCTGGTACTGGTGCTGGTTTGTAGCTGACAAGCCTCTGATTGCCCAGCTCATCCTGTTGAAATAATGGAACAAGTTTGTTTGACCATTTTAGGAATTTCTTGAGTTTTTCAAGAATTACTAAAATTTACACTTAAAGTCCTGTGCAGTACTAAATTTCATAATCGCTAGGATGGGTATTATAGTAAGACCTGCAATACAGGCAGGTCAGTTCAGCAGGGAAAAAAAGTTGTTAGAAACACTATAGTGTTGGTATGGTAATTATTGCATTAACTGAATTATTAAATTTAAGTAATAAATTAAATTAAAAGTGCATTAAAAATGCAATTTTTTATTACACTTCATTCTCAATTCAGTTTTGGGTGTTTTCTGGAAATTATCAATAATAAATATCTGTCTTACATGCATAGATCGAGTGTGGCGTATCTTTATTACTGCTTAAGCGAGATGTGTTTGGCCTCCTAAATTCTGTTTGGAGATTGTCTTGTCAGTAATAGCTGCCTGGTGTAACAGGTCAGAGGTTTCCACAGATGTTTAAGCTTCTTTCATGTACTGTGCATGTTTTCCAATAAGTGTTAATTTCTTCCTGCAAACTGGTGTATCTGTACACAAGTACTGCTACTTGATGTTACTGGTATTGCTGTTTTTACAAGGACATTAAGATGCTAATCCAAAACCATCTTTGATCCAGGGTTTGACATGAGTTCTCACTCCAAAACTATTTCAAAATAAAAATACATACTTATTATGGCCACTTTCCCTTTCCTAGCATCTGACTGCAGTGCCTTCCCTCTGCACTTTCAGTTGGCATGTAACTGTACAGATGGTATAGCTATTATTCATCACAGAAGAACAGGAACTAAAAGTGGGAAGTGAGGAGGGAGTTTTCTCAGGCACCTCTGCTGCTGGTGAGATGGAGTCTTTCTGTCAGCTCCACAGCTGCTTTCTGTCTCCAGTAATCACTTGCTCCTCACTGCATTTGAAACTTCCACCTTCAGCTGCATGGATCCAGCTGATTTCAGGCTGTGTTCGAGTTGTGTGGGATGTAGACAGCCATTTTAATGGGTTCTTCTTTCAAAATTGATTATTGGTTATGCCTGCAAGGCATTCAGCCCCATGTGTCTTTATATAAGCATCATTATAAAAGCAGAGCTTGGTTATATTACTTTTCCTACTTTGACCGAAATACGCTATTCTAGTGAAAGTGACTTTATATATGTTTTTGCCTGTATGTGAGGTTCTGCCAGTGCAAATATACCTATTAGAGAATGCTCTTCCTCGTCTTTGTTATCTGTACAATTATGTTAGCAAAAGTGTCCACAGAGGTTTAAGCATTTAGCATGAACTTAGCTTATTTGGAAAAACGAGTGTCAAAAATGTTACTGTCAGAAAGACTATTATATGTTTATATATTCAAACCAAACACCTCTATTTTTTTAACCTGTGGTTCCTAAATTATGACTAAAACCAAAACATGGTGTAGAAGGCAGCTGATCCCATCTGATCAGATTGTTTGTGGAAGTCTGTTGATATGACTAATTTTTTTTTGCATTTGTTTTATTCTGGAAAGCTTTTTTGCTAAGCTCTGCTGATGGCAATAATGGAACTGTTAACTGGACGACTAAGCGAGCCCACAGTTATATTATCAGCAGAATAAAGGCTGTTCAGAAGAATGGTGAGTTTAGGTTGTAAATTTAAATCCCATGTTGGTTAAAGCAAACCTGCTTTTAATATTACTCTTGCTTTTCTAGTCATGTCCTTGTTTTAGGAGTAGGGTGCTATTTTAAGGTAAGTAATTTGGAAAACTTGACATTTCTTCAATCTTCAAACATTCACAGACCTGCGTGTTCTTGTTAGTCTTCCCTGACTTTTCCTGTTCCTATAGCTTTGCTTGAAATAATGGCTGTGTTTATACCTAATACTGCGCATTTTCTTATCATGGCTGGTTCTTGAAGATACTTCTGCAGTTTGCTTAATACAGTAACTTCTCTGTAACAATTTGAAAAAGTCTTCTCACACGTGAATGTAAAAAGACTATTTTACTGTCATTTATGCAAGTATACATCAAACATTGTAGCTAGTGCACACTGGCTGAGAAAAAGCTTTGCACTGATTGCTCATCTAGGCAGGCAACTGGGATTGGCCTCCAGATCAAGTTTTTCTGGGATTGTGCTTCATCTGGTAAATATAAACGGGGAGAGAACCAACTGAAATTTCCAGAAACAAAAAACTTCTGGGTGAATTCTTTCCTGAAGATCATCAACATACAGGCTGCAACCAACATGGTGACTCTTCTAAAATTTATGGAGGTGGGGGTTTTCTGTTTCTGGCAACAGACTCTGGGATGCAGGCTGATAAAATCCTGTCTGAATTCCTGGCTGTGCCCATGTTCAAGACCTACAAGGAGATCTTGGGATCTATAGAAAGTCCTCCAAGTGATCTAGAAACAAGCAAGAGGAAAGCAGTGCTGTCAAGGTAGTTGATTCTAGCAGGAATCTGATGTGATCCTATGTAAGGAAGATTTTTAATTTCCCATGATTAGCTTTACAGAAGCTTTTCACAGTCCCTGAGATTTTTATCTATCACAGGGAATTTGCTCAGATGATTCACAGCTGGCAGTCTGCTATTAGATTAGTATCAATTTGTTAAGTATATTCACTTTCTTCCCTAGATCATCCAAGATGATGATTACACATTCATCTCCAGTCCCAGTCTTACGAAAATGATCGTGGGTTTTAAAAGCTTGCAAAGAAAGTAGCATTTCACTTGTTTAATTTTTGAAAAGCTAGTGATAGCTGTAGTGGGCTGAAGACTCATAATTTTCCTTCTGTTTCTGAAGAAGCTTCATGGGGGAAAACAAGGAGGGCTTCTTTGACAAGGAGGGCAAGAACTTTTGAGTTCTTGATCGTCATACTTGTGTCATTATGATGTGTTTGTCATTACAAGATAAAACAGGTTTCTGGGTTTTTTCCTTCTGAGAGATGTTTGTAGACTTCCACCAAGATCAGTGTTTATATCTGTATCAAATCATTACTGGCATACTTATTTCAGCAGCAGGGAATGTCTCATTGCTAGGAATGAGCAGGCATTTAGTGGTGGTAATAGGTTTCCTGTAGCAGACAAAATAAGTATTACATGGGTTTTTTTAGTAACTGCTGATTCTATTATGCTTCTTTCTTTCTGAAAGAATTGCTTATGGAGAAAAATATGCGTTACTTTTTCATTGTTTTTCGTGTTTGAAGTGGCTTTTTGTTGTTGAGGAAGAGCATCAGAAATGGAAAACCAGACTTTTCTAGGTATTTAATATACTTCTAGCCAGCCACCATGTTTTTGTCAGCTCTTCTATTAATGTTATTGTACTTTCTCAGCTTTTCTTGAAAATATTTTAAAGGAAATTAATTAACTTCCTTGTGCTGTTTACAGCTCATTCATAGAATTGAGTGCAGAGGCTTTTTGGATAATTATTTGCTAATTTTAAGTAAATAAATCAACAGTCTTACTGTACCTAAGTCTACATAATGAAAATTACAGTAACTGGTTTATTAACCACACCGAACTGTAACAATTCAAATTTCAGGATAATTTTAATTTTGTCACTAAGATAAAATTATTAGAAAGGTATTCTGTTCAGTATTGTGTTAAAAGTGGTTTTCAAATATGGGAAAAAGCACATGCTGTGGAATGTGATCAATAGTATATCCAGAGCTATACATTCTGCAATATCAAGCTTGAAGAGTGGGAAGTATGTAACTAAATGTGGAGGTCTACATTACAGATGTGTGCATCTCCTCTCAGCTGCCTCCTGCAGTCCATGGAGAGCTAGTCAGTTTAGCCTGGAATCTAGGACATGATTCATCTCATTTTAAAGGAGAAATCAAATAAATCCACCCCTAGAAGAGTCTGTTTCTTCTTCACTGACTATAAAAGGAGCCTGACTAACTCAGTGGTGCATGTTGTTTCTGTAGGCATCTAAAATTAGGTGAGAGAGATTCCACTTAGAGTACGTGGTGCGAGGGCTGGAATGCCTGTGATTAATGCCTAATTAGTGGTGCCTTTTTAAGCAGATCCCAAGTAAGAAAGTTGGTATAATTATAAGGCTGGAGAAATTATACCAGGATTAAAAAATTAAAGCAGGATTAAAAAATTACATGAGCTTTATCCACATTTCAAATGTGTCCTGCTTATTGATCCAAGTGTTGAAATTAGCCCCTCTAGGACCTACAAGCTTGTTCCTATGAGTTTGTTACAATGACTCTGAAGTGTCTTTTGGAGTCTGTCTTCCCAATGACAGCACCTCCATGCTGTATGGCCTATAATTTTTTTTGGAGATGTGATTTCTCATAAAGTTCCTTTCAGTTTGGCAAGCAAGGCTGGTAGCTGTGTGTGATTATCTGTGACTTACCATCTTTATCTACCACTTTTGTAATCCTCATCTCACTAACAAAATCTACTAGCAAAGATCAATTCTTTCAGGGCATTGACTTAAAATTTGGTAGTAATAAAATTAATAATATAAGCGACAATCAGTCTTATTAAGACACCTGAGAAACGCCTATTAATTCAGTGTTCTCTGTTTATACTTACATATTGAAACTTGTTGATGAAGTGATTTCTTATCCATCTAATTTATTGTAGTGATTTGTTTATTCTTCTAATTCATTAAAATATGTGTGTAGTTCTGCATCAGATGTGTTATACCTTAAAAAGATATGCTTATCAATGAATTTTGTGTTAAATAAAAACCAGCTTATTACTTTTACGTATGCTGATGGTTCTGAATTAAGTTTTCTTTAGGGTTTAATTCTTAGTCCTGTAAAACATGGCTTCATTTTTTTTGTTTGGAATCAGTTTCACCTGACTGGCCTATAAATACCCACGTCCTTTTGTTTTATCCTTCAATACAAGCACAACATCTTCAGAAAAGAGCTCTCTAACCATAGCTTGAGATGTTTTTTTCCTGAGCCTGCTGGTCTGAGAAAGTCTAGCTTTAAGAACTCGCGAAAGTCAGCTGAAGTGCATTGCTATGTCCTTTTCTGCACAAGGACTGAAACATCTGCCATTTCTGTTCAGTGGGGAATGAGAACTGTCGATTGGTAAGGTTCCTCTGTATTCCTCTGTTCCTTTTTTGTGTAAAGTATCAGGAAAACATGATTGTATAATTCATTTAATGTATTTTTATTAATGTAACGTTTCAAATAAACCAACTATAAAATTACAATAGCCTTCCTCATTTTTTAAATTACAATTAAAATAAAGAGCTTATACATCTTTTGAAATCTTAACATAGGCAGTTTTGTTTACTGCAGTCTTGGAAGGGATCCTGGACAAAGAGAGGGTTTGCTCTGTGTTCTGTTCTTAAATCTGTTAACCTTTTGTGTCTAATATTTGTTGCTTTCCTTCTCCCAGATGCCTGCATTGCTGTTGAAATGCATGAAGTTACCTACAGCATGTCTCATTTTTGCCTTTTTTCTGTCTCTTATCTCTCCTTCTGCTTTTCAGTGTACACAATTCTGTCTAAGGTGCACTCTGATCGGAATGTATACCCTTCTGCTGGAGTTCTGTTTGTTCATGTTTTGGAGAGAGAGTACTTTAAGGGGGAATTTCCTCCTTACCCAAAGCCTGGTATGAGATGCCAAGATCTTCCATATTATATAAAAATACAGAAAAAATATTGTTTTAAAAAACTGAAGTCTATTTAGCATACCTTAGGTTCAATGTATAAGATAAACAGGACAAGTTTTAGTTTCTGTTGAAATATCTTCAAATTAAATAAAATGTGTAGTCCTACACTTTTAAAATATTCTAGTTTGTGATAATTTGTAAAAAGATGCATATAATTGTGTATTGTGACAAAATGTACTTAATTTGGGAAGGTGTAATAACACATTATATATATCTGATATTAAGAAGTGTTTCTTTAGCATTAAATATGAAATAGTGGAAATTTAATAATTGTCTGTTAAAAATGCTATTTATCTGATCACTCTTTCAGACATGGTATGTATCAGGCTATATGAAGGAGCAATTTGAAAGCATATAGTAAACATAAGACAAAACAGAAGATTCAATCAAATATGAGACTTCCTAATACTGGTTTTGACGGGTTAGGATATGTGTAAGCAATGTGGTAGGGGAAGAGAGAGAGCATTCAGCCACCCATGCTTATTAACAATAAAAACAAATAAATGTATCCAATTTATATGACTATCTTCCTATAAGAATAGGAAAAAACTGTGTACAGTGCACACATAATCTAAGCCTGTTTCATCATTTAACTTTTGAATTGATTTGAGAGTGCCATTACTGAGACTTACTTTAAAGAAAAAATAAGCTTCTGTTAGCATTGGTTAAAATTTGAGTAAACATGAGTAAACCTAAATGTTTTACGAATTTCTTCTCTTTGAAAAATGGATACCTGAGTCTTCATTTATGTTATGTCATGGTGACTGGCAGAGTGAAGTTGGCCTCTGTCCCAGTTTTCTCCCAGTTTTGGCACATAGGTGAAAGGAACTTGGAAATTTTACTAATGATGGATTGTCTTTACAGCTGCAGCCTCTTGACATTTGTGTAATTCCAAGGCAATAGGAATCTGGTTTGAGATCCTGTTGAAATTGCTGTTCCCATAGACAATTGTGATTGTATGAGAAAGTCACTGTGAGGTCAGGTTTTGTCATGATCCTTTTATTTTTGTCTGCTGAGCTGGATCATTACCATGGCCTACCTTGACAAAGGAAGGGCAAACCAGAATGTCTCACAGGTGGCTTTCAGAATTTTGCCCAAATCATTTGTGCTGCTGGGAATTTGGTTTGAGCAGGGTGCTAATAATGCCAAGTTGTGGGTTCAAGCTCTGAACAACCCATTCACTTAGGAGTTGGACTCCATGATCCTTGTGGGTCCCTTCCAACTCAGAATATTCTGTGATTCTGAATGCAATAGATTAGTTTACTGGGATGTCCTGAGAGAATTGTGAGGGAAGTTGTGTTACACCCAAGTACTGGTTTGGTGTGGTTCTGGTTCATTTTACCAGATGTGTAAATGTGTACCTGAAGAAAGACTTGTTACGCTTGGGCAACACGATTCATTCTCTTTGTCCCTCTCTGGAGGAGATGAGAGCTGTTCATTCTTCAGTGGGCTTGGTTTCTGCCTTCTGTGCCAGCCTGCCTGTTATCTTCTTTCATCACTTTTCCTACAATGCTGTTGCCATCTCAGAGCTGAGTTGAAGTGCAGGGCAGAGGTGCCTGTACAGGCTTGGAATGGATTTGACTTGAGTTCTGTGCCTCAGATGCACACTGTCTTCGTGGTGAGGATTTGGTACTGGATCAGGCATGATTTCATTTACAAAAGCTAAAATAAACTGAAGTAAAATCCAGACATTTGTAAGAGTATCAATAAGAACCACAAGAACTGATGTACTAGTTTGACTTGAGGGGTTTTTACAGATTTCAGCTGGACCACTGTATTTGGTAGCCATCAGTGGATCCAGTTCACTGGAATGTCTGATCCTTTTTTGAAACAATTTGTTCTCTAAATTAAAATGACTGCCAGGCCGTTGGTGCCAAAGACCTCTATGTGTATCCTAATGCTAACAGAAGCTTTCAGGCATTATTGATTACACAGCCACTCTTTACGGTACACTGAGTACCTGAATCCATCATTAAAAACATGAGTATAAGTAAGTTGGGAGGGGGAATTAAAGGACTGAAACCTTTGTGCTTTTGTCTGTAAGGAGGTTAGATGCTTCAATTTGAGGTGGAACTGAGCTCTAAAAATCAGACCCACTAGTTACTGAACATGAGCACTCAGCCAAGATTCTAGGAAGTACTAGTACATTATCTCTGCAGTTGGTTACGCTCTCCAGGTATGAATTTCTTAATACCTATAAGTGCTAAGTAATAGTTCACCTATTTCTGATGTGGTAAATGTTAGCAAATTTTAATTGTTTTTTCTTTTTAGAAAGGTTCAGAAAACACATGAAAGCAGAGTTAGACTTCCTAGTTGAAAAATTAAAATGAAAGCATTTAGTGTTTTCTTGTAAATATTCTAATACAATTTTCCTTATCTAGGTGAAATAAGTAATGATCCTATAACATTTAATACCAATTTAATGGGTTACCCTGACAGACCTGGATGGCTACGCTATATACAAAGGACACCATACAGTGATGGAGTGCTGTATGGCTCACCAACTGTAGAAAATGTGGGCAAACCAACCATCATTGAGGTATTTTCTTTCAGAAGTTCAAAAATACGTATTTTGGTTTAGAGTGTAAGGTTCAGAACTGTCAGTAACTTCCCCCTTATTTTTGAATAGTTAATTGCAATATTAAAAAGTTTATAAGCCATGGACACAGACTTGTGATATTAACATTTTCTCATAGGTACCATTTTATCCTCCTTTGAGAGAAAGCCAGATAGTTTGACATTTCATGTTCTACTTAAAAGGTACAGCTAATAAGAAGCAATAATTAGTTAAGCTGCATGCAGTACCTTTTCACTTTTGCCTTTGAACTTTCTAAGAGGCATTTCATTTCAGTAAATTATATTAAATTATATATTAAAATTTTACTCAAAATACAGAACAAAAAAAAACCCCTTTGTAAACAACAGTACTTGAAGAATAACTGAATTCGTAACTTTGTAACTTTCAACGTAAATATGGGCCAGACTTTTCCCCGCTATATTAGTGTTCAGTCAATAAGCAGTTGTGGGATTATTTTTCTTGTTTGTTTACTTATTGTTTGTTTGGTTGGGTTTTTTGATTTGGTTTGATTGGTTTGGGATTTTTTTCAATTTTTCATCAAATATCCCCTTGTTCATTATTCATGTTTATTGATAGCTTTCATTTTAGTTAGCAGTTTTGTGAATTTAGTTCTTATGAGTGTAACAGTGACAAAACTGTATTTCTGAGAGTTAGTTATTCAAATGTTTAAAAACACTAATTATTCATTGAGCAGCAACTTAAAGGGAAAAGGGACAATATTTTCTATCATGTATTTCATAGGCAGCAGATTGGATCAGACACTGTGTGGTTCACAGTGTTAAGAAATCTGCACATTAACTTGCTCCAGCCATTTTGCTGCTTCAGCAGTGTATTTGTCTTAAACCCTTGATTTTTTTTCTAAATTGCATTTGATGTAGTTTTTCTTCCTCAAGAATGACAGCTCCTAATGTTAAGTTATACTGCAGATAGTTTCACCCTTGCTTACTTTTGTATACATGATTCTGTTTTGATTTCTAATAACAATGGACAAATAACATTTGAGAATTGATCATGTGCAGAATTTCTTGCAGGCTTTGCTTAGTTTCATGTAGAGGAAACCATTATTTAAAATTGCCATGTTTTGCATGTGCTTTTAGATTCTAGGATCTATATCGAGACCTCCATTCTAAGCATGACCCCAAGCCATATTTGAAGTTAATCTTGCCTAGCATACAAATTAATTCCTTGCAGTTCCAGTCTTAGATGTGGCTTTTGAATTAATTCTATGGTATGTGAGGAGGGCAGATGCATTTGATCCTCTTCTTAATGCCCTCTGAGAGGAGTGATTGCATCTTCCTGGCCTGAATATAACTTCCATCATGTTATAATTCCTGAGGGGGTGTTGTGGGTAGGCCAGTTAACTGGAGGAGACCTGATCATTAGAATAGCCTAGCATTGCGCATAGCACTGCAGTAGAGCAGGTAACGTTCTTGAGCTCAAGCTCCTTTGAAAGCTGTGCAAAGACAGTCTGTGTTTGAATGAATGTTCAGGACAGAGGCAATTCTGCTATTCCTGGATGTGGTGTGTGGGCTATGCTGGCAGCTCCCACTGCCGGAGTGGAGGCTCACAGTGGGTACTGCCCTGCTCCTCTAGAGAGCCTGTACAACCAGGGGTTTGATTTTCTGAGTACTAGTGGTTCAACTGCTGTTGAAACGACCCTTTGAAAAATTAACAGAATTAGGACTGGAGAAATCTCAAATTTATTTTCAGGTAATTTTATAATGAAATTGTAACATTAAATGAGATCTGATTATGTTGGTTAAGCTTTTCCTTCTCCACTTAAACAAACCTGCAGTAGATACTCCACAGCATTTTTCTTTTCATTCAAATCCTTTAAAAGAAGTGCAACATCTGTTACTTTCATTTATTTAATAGTTAGTGTCACAGTGGTTTGTGGCTTGGTTTGCTGAGAAGCAACATAGTTCTGTCACTATTGTCACTCCTCTGCCTCTCCTTTGTTCTTGAAATGAGTGAACTGAAGTCTAAAATTAGAAAGGAAATTAGTCTTCTTCAGTTTGTTTCATGAAAGATTTATCACCTTGCAGGGGAAAAAAAGGTAGAGAAAATAATACATAATTATACTGCTATCCATCCTTGTTCTATATTTCTTATGAATGAGCACTTAATTGTAGTACAACCTTGGAGTACAGTCACCACTGAGAAGTAGCCACTTGCATGCATTTCAAGTATCCTAGATATTTAAACTTTTAGATTAGTATCCTTGCATATTTTATTCATGAGGGTGTATGTTTCCAGCTATAAGAGTCACAAATGTTGCATCTACCTCCTAATTTTCACTTCCCCTACAGTTACAGATTCTAGGATTTTTTAAAAAACAGTTGTGTTGGAGCATTATTTTGAATCCATTCATGGAGGGAGACTTCACTGTGGCCAAAGCTAGAACGAAACACCAGTCCCAAAGATGAGAATTTCTGGCATCCCACTTTTTCCTTTAAAAACCTCTCCATGTAGTTTATTTCCCTAGGAGCTATCGATGAATTTAGATGTTACAGTATTGATGGAGGGGGATTGGAGGCTGCACTGGGAAACGGAGAAAACAATCTTTCCTTACGGTGGTTCTTGAAGGTAACAGAAGAGAAAGAATACACATGTGTAGCAAAACACTTCTATCAGGACCAAAATACATAATTTTCACATATATCCCTTTGGTAATTGTATTTGGCTATAGACTGGTCAAGAAAATTCCAATATTCTGACTTGAAGGTAGTACTGCAATAAATAAATTGACTTTACCTTTTGAGTTTTATATTAGTGAATGAATGTTCATACGCTTCAAAATAAGGGGGCAAAGCACTTAAAAACTGATAAGTATTTCTAAGTTATCAATTTAGCTTTCACTGATGTTTGATTGATATAATTTTCATTTTTCAATGTTTTGTAATCCTATCTTTTTCACTCTAGATCACTGCGTATAACAGGCGTACCTTTGAAACAGCAAGACACAATTTGATCATTAATATAATGTCAGCAGAAGGTATGTGTTTTGAACCGAATAAGCAAAACCATCTTATGGGCTCCTGCTTTTGAAGATAAATACTGTAAAATAGTTGTCTGGTGTTCAAGCCAAACACAGGGGCACAGGGGAGAAGTAAGAGAATTTTTCCTGCTTTAATTCATTTTGGTTTTTTAGTCCAGATTTTTTCTGTCATTCAGGACTGTTTTTCTTCACTCACAGAAAACTGTTTGCATCTTTGTTTTTCATTAAACTGTTTTTAATTTGGAATTTCCCCCATCTTTTCAAATGGACCTCACATAAAGGATTTCATTGTCTTTCTGCATATTGTTTCGTTTTCTTAGTCCTGTGTTTGCCTTATGCAATGAACAATTGTGTAGGCAGAATCAGAAAACAACAGGTTGTGGCAAATATGGACATATGGACCTTAAAATTAGTTATTTTTATCACATTTACCTATTTACATTCTGGAGTGTTGTGGGTTAGAATCCATTGTTGCTGCAGATCTGTTTTGACCCCCAAATTAGCATGAATGTAATTATATCTGTTTAATGAAGTTTTACCAGCTGATACTCTTTTCCTCTAGTCTGCTTCTTCATCTCCCAGTTGTTTTATAAATAACTGAAGGTTTTCAGCTCAAGTAGCAGCTAATGGTACTCACTATTGAATTAAACATAATCACATTAGGTTCAAAATGAGCTAATTCAAACACAAGATTTTTGGAAAGGTGTATCAGTCATAAAGTAGTATTGCATTAATCATTACTCCAGCTATTTTGGAGATTTATTTTTTGATTTATGGAGCCTTTGTTTAATGCAACACTCTTTTTCATCACAAGTAGATTTTCCTTTACCGTATCAAGCGGAATTCTTCATAAGGAATATGAATGTAGAAGAAATGTTAGCAAGTGAAGTTCTTGGTGACTTCCTCGGAGCAGTGAAAAATGTATGGCAGCCAGAACGCTTGAATGCTATAAACATTACTTCAGCCCTTGACAGGGGAGGGAGAGTTCCACTTCCTATTAATGACATGAAAGAGGGGTAAGCATGTGTCAGTATGACGTTTTTGCTTCATTTTTTGGTTTTTTCTTACTGAAAAGCCTAATATTTTTGCAGGTTTTCTAGAAACTTTGCAATTGCTGTTTCATATTTTAGAGTTAGTTTACTCATGTTTGGAAAAATTTACTCATGTTCCGAGCCCCAGTTATAATATGGATTTATTGTGTTAGATACCACTACAACAGGGCACAGCTCCTATATATTAATGTTATAACCCAAGAAATACTAATAAGTTCTATTAATTATAAACCAGTTGGTAGTAAATATGGTTTTTTTGTAATCCCAGTTTTACTTCTGAGCAGTCATTTGGCGTGCTTTTCAAGTTTTTAACCATTCCCAATTCATGAAACTCAAGATTTTGAAGCAAAATATGATAGAGGAGAAATTCCAGAGACACTTCAATTTCTGAGAGCAGTTAGCATGTAACATTGTAATTTTTAGCTGTACTCTTACTAAGTTATGTGATTCAAGAGCACTGTTGACTTTCTTCTGAAAGTCGTAAGGTGTCTGGGGAGCTCAGGTTACTGAGTGTAAACTGTAGGAATGGACTGTTTCCAGTGGTGATTTGTAACCATAAATACTGTTCTGAAATACTGTACTTGGAAACTAGTAAGGATTTGGTTTTTTCAATGTGGCTCTGATAGTGCTTTTCCCTGGTGAAAGTAAAGATGCCTAGTTATGTTTAGATAATTTTAGATACTTTGGAGTCACATAGTATCTAAGAAAGGGGTGAAGGTTCAAAATACGAGTTGTGTGTTCAAAAATACTGGTTTTTAGAGTCCTTTTGTGTCTCTAGAGTTTTTGAGCGCATTTAAAGAAGGAAAGTGACTTCTGTACTAGCCAGAGTAATAGCAGAGTCACTTGTAGTAGGTGGCTACACTTCAAATATTTAGTTAGATAATGCCTACTATGACAAGTGGCAACCAGGACCTAATTTCTGTTTCAGAATCCATTGGTACATTATTACCTGGTGCAGCAGACTGTATTTTACAGCAGTGTTCCATATATCTAAATATGCCAATGAATAATACAATTAGTGTAGTAGCTCTTATTTTATGTATGGTAATGCTAAATCAAGTATTAGGTTTACCTTCAGCTTTCAGTATTCTGAAGCAAATTTTGTTGACAGTGCATAGCTACAGTTTGGAATCTTTCAGGAGAAGCTGGGGATTTAGCATGTGCACATCTGTATTAGGTTTAGCAATAGTCATTGTGAATTTAATTTGAAAACATGGGAAGAAACTCTTTTAAAATACTATGATGAGTAAGACCAAAGATTTCCTTAAGACAAAATGATGCTATTTTAGTACAATTTTCAAAAGTAGTACTGATTTACTTACATGAGGAAGCCACACTTGGAGCTCTCTGACTTCATAGAAGTTGACACCACTGACGGTAATTAAACATTTACACTAACAAGCAAACCAGAATATGTTGTAATAAAAAAATCCTTTTGATTTCAGTCTGTTACTTATATGCTTAAAAAGAGAAAAGTATACTATGAAGGAAAATACTTTGAAAAAGTAATTTCGATCTTTAAATAACAGCTGAATGCTACTGTGTACAGCAGTAATGTTTGGAAGAGTACATAATTGTCCTTTGGGGATTTTTGAGACATCCTGCTGGTCTGTCACTCATCTCTTTCTGCAGTGTGTATGTGATGGTTGGGGCAGATGTTCCTTTCTCTTCGTGTTTACGAGAAGTGGAAAACCCACAAAATCAGCTGAGGTGCAGTCAAGAAATGGAGCCTGTAATAACCTGTGATAAAAAATTTCGCACTCAATTCCATATTGACTGGTGTAAAATCTCTCTGGTGAGTTATTTTATTGTTGCATAAAAGCGATGTTTGTAGAAGTACAGCTGAGAGTTTTGGCAGTTTGGTCAGACAACGTTGCCAATTCCACTTTATTGTGAGTGATTTTTTTTCACCTAGCAGACACTCTCAAGACTGTGAAAGGATTTTGCTATGTAGGCTAAATTCTATTAGAGTTGAGCCCCAGTGAAACCACTGTATTTGTTTTCACTAGCAGTGTGTTCTATAAATGGCTAGAGAACTCCAGGGCTTAATGCTAATACTGCTGTTGCGCTTGCTTCCCTATAAAGTGTGTGCGTACGTAACATATTTTCTCAGATACTGATTCTACACTGACCAGTTAATACTATGCTGTTAAAAAAATGTTTCTGAAAATTCTCTAAAACATATTCTATATTAAAAATTAAATAGAAAAAGGAATGAAAGTAATGTTGATTAATGAAATAATAAATAGGAACATTCTTCTCAGTCAAATGCAAGAAAAATGATAACTGAACACTAGAGTATTTGCCATGAAATGAGACTAATTCCCAAAGAGGCTTTTTAAGGTTGTTTTTTTTTTTTAGTTCCTGCAAGGAAAATCAAGAAATAGTACAGTATTGGAAGAGAATGTTGCAGATAAATTTGAACAATGATGCTGAAGGTATAAAAAATAAATTTAGATGGTTGTTGAGCTGCTTCAGACACTACCCAGGAGGAAGCTGAAAGGGAGATAATTAATGCTTTTTATAATGGAAAAAACATGTGGAGTATAAGGAAAGGTATTCATACACAAAATTGATTGGATAACTTCCAGTCTTTTCTGCCTATACACTGTAAATTAGGAAAGCTTCTAGAAGGTTGGAAAATACTTGTTTCAAAAGAATACCCAGATTATTTGCTTTTTATTTGCTTTCTGTTGAGAAATTGTAAAAGGCACAAGTGTACACAGCAATACTTACCAGCACCTGAAAAATAGCAGAAGGCAGCTGGTCTTTGGCAAGAACATACTATGTCAAATCTTCCATTTCCTTCTACAAGGAACAAGTAGAACCAAGGTGGAGCAGCAAATGTCATTCCTTTTTGGTAAGGTTTTTGATACTGTCTCACAAGCCCAGGAACATGGCCTTGATGAAGCTAGGACCTAGTGGAGAGCTGGTTGGTAGCCATAATCATAGCAGATTTAATAGTAATTCGTGGCTATTCCTCATTAATAGCTGGATGATGGGATGTGCTTATTAAATTAAATTTGTAGTTCCCCATGAAAGTGAAAGGATCTGTAGGTGCATTGAAGGACACAACAGAATTCAGAAAGGTCTTCAGAAATTGGAGAAACAGTCTTGGAAAACAGGATGAATTTTAAAAGGAGCAGCAGAGGGATAGTGCACTAATGCAAGAACAGTCAGCAGTGCCCATGCAGAAAGAAAAGCAGCTGGTTAGGAGTACTTATTTAGAAAAAAATGCCTGATAGTGGCAGTGGCTCATAAACTAACCATGAAGCAGCATTGTCATGCTGGTTTGAGAAAAGCAGAGATCACCCTGGGATGTGTAACAGGAACAGGCTTTTAGAGAAGTGTTATTTTCTGCAGCATCTGTAACACAACCATCTCCAATTCAGCACTTGTTTTGGCGGTGTGCCACAGTAACTGAATTTAAACTGTCTTAGGGGTGTTTAGTGTTGCCAGCAGCATTTCTTCTGTAACCTGCTGCATCAAAGGGAAAAGGGAGCCAAGCTTCCCTCTATCTAATCACAGTCTGCTTTTCACAAGGCAAGCTGAGAGACAGAAATTCTCCCCAGATCTACGGGCTGGGAGGGAGTTGAGCTCTATTTCCCATATCCACAATGTAAACAAGTGATAGAAAATAGAGCCATCATATCCTTATCCTCAGACTATTTATGAGGTAGCATTGGCAGTTAGCACCATATCAAAGAGTGGATTTAAGTTTGGGGGTCCCACACTCTGCAAGGATGGGCAATGTAATAAATACTCCACTTGAAGCTGCATTCTGACAGCTTGTTCTCACACTGACCTCTGTCAGTCACATCAATAAGTACATATTTTTTGTCCATTGTTAGGGTTTGAGATTCAGCTAAGCAGCCAGGTGGAACTCAGTGTACCTAACATAAAAGATACTGTGGAATTAATGAGCAGAGAATACATAAATTAATTTTCGTTTAACAAACACGTACATATATATATATAATGTGTGTGTGTGTGCGCGCAGATTTGAAGCTCAGAAGGATCTCTGGAAGTTCATAAAAATCTCTTCACCTATTGCCTAAGTTGTAATACAGCGTTTTATGACTTGAAGTGTAAATTATAAAGAAATGACCATCAGTTGCAAGATTTCTCGATGAACAGTCAGACAAAAGGTCAAGCATGTAAGGAAATATTTTATTTGTATTAATGATCTGGAGATCAATGATCATAAAGCTAGCACTGATAGCAACTGACAGTAGCATCTAACTGAAGATAACAAAAAAATGGATGCAGAAAATTAGGTCATCTGGTAATGGCAGTCAAAAGCAATAGGAAATTTAGCAGCAAAACAGGTTTGTATTTCTAGGATCATTGGGTACAGACACACACACACAAAAAATTGTGACCAGGAACGCAGCCTTTGGAAGCTAGTTGAATTTGTGTGAGGGGGACAACGAGCTGTCCTCGGCATCTCAGTTGATGCCTCTTGACCTTTTAAGCACTGGATGTAAAGCTCAATATGAAGAAGGAGAAGGAAGAAAATTGTAGGTACGTGACTCTTCATTTTTGCCACCTTATACAAGAGAGGACAGCATTGTTATTTAGGAAGACTAAAGAAATGGATTAATTAATCAAAAAGAAATCAGAATCAGTTAATTAGTTTGCACTAAAGATGTTTACTGAACTTCTACTCAAATACTGTTTGTGTGAGATATACCTAAAATTAATCCGTAAAAGACATGCAGGCACAAAAGAGAGTAGTAATATTACAACATCACTTACCACACTGATCAGAAGCTTCATAAAATGTAAGCTTCTATTATTTAAAAAAAAGTGGTTGGATGAAATTGTATAGAATTTATCAAATGTGTAATATGGATCTTTTTATATGTTATGGTTAGTTAAATACCCAACTGTTTTTACATTCTGTTGCTTTGTTATTTAATTGTCTTTTTTCTTCTTCTTCTTTTTTTTCCCTGGGTATCAGGTTGACAATACAAAACAAGTTTCCACCTTTCAGGAAGTGATTCGTGGAGAGGGAATATTACCTGATGGTGGAGAATACAAGCCACCTTCTGATACACTGAAAAGCAGAGACTATTACTCGGATTTCCTAATTACACTGGCAGTGCCCTCGGCAATAGCACTGGTGCTTTTTCTAATACTTGCCTATATCATGTGCTGCCGACGGGAAGGAGTGTGAGTACTTTAACATGCTAATAAGTAACTAGACTTTTCTAAGATTATAATGCATAGAAGGTTATTTGTTAGAATATCTCCATTCAGTTCATTATAAACATTTAAAACAGGCCAAAAGATATCTGCTTGTAATACTGAACTGTTTTGCACTTAAGCACATGCACTAATTTCCAAGCAAGTGGATATAGGGCCTTTAGTTGTTCTAGAAAGGGTTAAAATACTCAACATATGCACAAAACTCCCCAAAATATCCACATGTGCGCAGCTCTCCAAAATGACCCCAGCAAATAAAATACTAATAAAAGGATCATTGGTTCAGGAGAATATTAAGTAATTTCTAAAATGCTAACTTTTATAACATAAACTGGGTTGAGGAGATTAACTGAATTTAGACATACTATAAAAGAAAAACACATAAAAGGAAAGCAGCAAGTAACGTGATTTCTGCCATTTCTTACACAAACTACAATTTCATTTTGTCACAGAATTTATTTTAGCCAGAAGCTTGTTCTTTAACCTGCATTTTTCATTTCCCTGTGTGTGTGTCTGTGTGTATGTCTGTCACCACTATCACATCTCTCTACGTGCGTTCATCAAGGCCTCATCATAAACCCCATTGCAAATGCTGCCAAGTTGCGTTTAGCAATAACCTTGTCAGCATTTCTACATCATATACTGTTTTCATCATCAGATAGATTAATGTTCCAACTATCAATGCTATTATTTAATTCATAAATTTTGTTTTGTTTTTAGGGAAAAGAGAAACATGCAAACACCAGAGTAAGTGTCTTCTTTCCTGTTATTTTTCTTTTACCATTTAATTTTCATTCTCAGTAGCTCGTCATGCTTCATACATGTGTGTCATAATCTTCTTTCATTCTCTCTAATTCATGGTTTAATTCATAAATGTGAAAGCTGCTTTTAAATCAGAGTCTTGGCAAGGATAGAAAAGCAGAATAAAAAGGGTTTGAAATTAAAGATTGTCAATTCAAAATAAAATAGTGCTGTTAGAATAAGTATGTTAATATGCAGTCAATACTCCTGGTTATTGGACTTTTCAGCCTGTCTTTTAAAGTGATTGAAATGATGAGAAGAAATAACCTGGAAAGTGTCCAGTGCCTATACTATGGCGCGTTTTAAAATTAATTTACAAGCTTTTATGAATCTACACAAGAATCAGGAGTTAACCAAAACTTTAACTGCAGCAAATAAATGGAACATCAGCCATAAGAATGCACAGTCTTGAATCCTATGAAAAATATCTATTCAGACAGAAAAAGCTAATGGAATAATTACTGCCTTAAAAATGGAATAAATCCAATGTTTATTAATTTAACTGTGCAAAGGTTGTAATTGTTGCACTGTAGTCTGTAGCATGCATCAGTCCTTGTACTTTAAGAATAATAATAATAATTGCAAAAGTCTCTCCGTTTTGATAGAGCACTTAAAATAGATATTCACTGTTTTATTTCCTTCTGACACAGCATCCAGTTGGTCCACCACAGTGCTATCCAGAAATCAACCAAAGAGCTTCGTGACATGTCTAAGAACAGAGAGATCGCGTGGCCGCTTTCCACGCTGCCCGTGTTCCACCCTGTGACGGGCGAGATCGTCCCGCCCCTTCACACGGACAGCTACGACAACACCAGCATGCCTCTGATGCAGACACAGCAGTAAGTGCTCACACTTGGTCTTGGTTCTTAATGCTCACTGGGTTGCACCATCTAACTATAGATTCCAGTTTGTCCTCCGAAATGTGTTTCTTATGGAGGATTCAGTAGCTCTCCAGCTCAAGATTGCTCTGATGTTTGCATTTGCAGCAGAAACAAAGGCCTTCTGTTATAAGATTAAATGGCTGGCTTTCAGTCTGCAGGCTTGCAAGAAGCTTGGCATGGAACAGTTAGATTTCTGCATGTTTTGGAGAAAAACTACATTTGACAGAGGAATCAATTAAAACTGTTCTATTTTAGATATCCTGTCTCTTGAGCCCTGTCTTTGGGGTTCTGGTATAAAACTACCACCAAGTCGGTGGTAGTTTCGTACCAGAAAATCCAGACTTTGTAAGTGGTTAATCATGTACCTGTCACACACGATTTGTGTTTGAAATGTTGACACTGAACAGAAGAACATATTCCATGACACAGATAATAAATTCAGACTTGCCAAGAAAAACGCTCATAGGTCTCTCCCGTTTCCATTGTTGCCACTCTCTTTCCAAGACAGAAACCAGAAAAAGAATGAATTCTGTTTTTAGAGTTCATTTATCAGTAACTTAGTGAAACTAGTTAGACAGACCCAGTTCTTTGCACATGTTCTAATTCAGACAAGTCCATAGAGCTGTAGCAAAGAAGCATTTCTGGAGAGGTTTGGTTGAAGTGCCTGGGGCCAAGCAGATCTGAGGCAGTGGTCTCAGAAGTGGCTGGCATTTTTCAGTGCTGTGCTGTAACACCAGCTCCAGCTGGTATCTCCTCTGATGGCAGGCCTGCATAGCTCCAGTGGTATTGGTCCTGTGCCAGCTCTAACTCAGCCCTAATTTACACATACTTGTCCTAAATTCCTTTCACTATGTAGATCCATGCTGCAGGCATGTTTTCTTCTCCCTGTCCCAAAGCTAAATTCTCCAGAAAGGACAGCTGTATAAATTATTCCTTGTACAAGAGCTGCAAGGTGCCCTGCCCCATCTTTTACAGCTTCTCTATACAGAATAGCAGATTTTATGACTGGGATGCCAAATCCTGTACCAAAGGCTTTCTTGAATTGTACATAGGGTATCTGCTTCACCTACATTGTAACCCTTAATTCCTTTCTGTGAAAACACCTAAATATCTGGTAGCTGTTAAAATAGACACTTAAGCAGGGCACAAAATGCAACTTTGCCTTGATGAACGTGTCAGACCAGTTCACTTAAGTGGCTGACCGTTCATTCATTTCACAGCCAAAAATGAAGTTGCAAATGCTGTCACCTTTGCTGTATTCATGGAATATGGAATATTCATTTACAAAAACCAAACTTCGCTAAACATCAGAAACCCGTGGTGACTCTTGTTACCTCTGGCATTTCACCAAGTCTGAGCCTTCTGAATGTAGCTGACAAGTGAAATAATAAGAACCACTTTAACACTAATTGTCTTTATTTCATGGTCTTTGCCAACCTTTGGATATCTATATTTGCATAGTGAAAAAAGATTATTGCTTCATAAGCAAAAAAATGAAGTGTAAATACTGAGCTTTCATCATAATACACTTCAGACTTTGTATGGAAGCATTAAAGATATTAAATGGTTTTTTATAGGAACCTGCCACATCAGACTCAGATTCCACAGCAGCAGAGTGCAGGTCAGTACTCAGAAAATGCTGTAATTATTAAGTGACCAGTGTGGAGGAAATACTAGTCAAATTGTATACAGTCTGTAGACAGTGGAAATTATTTTCAAATAAAGTATTACAGAATTGTCATTGTAGATTTTTTTTTTTTGATACATCAGTGAAAATTTTGGCATGGGATTGATTAGACAAGGAAGAAATGCTATGTTAGCACTCTGCGTGAGAGGCTGGAATTTGGTTCAGCTAACTTAGAAACCTCATGTAAGTAATTTTCTGTTATGTGAAGCTACAGCTGGATTCATAAATGCAGCTACATGTTTCATATTCTGACACTTGATAGGAAATCCAGATTTCTAATTCCCACCAATATTAGTTAAGCTTTGAAGAATGAGCTCTTTATTGCAGTTACTAGACATAGAGTGGATACTGGGGAATCTGTGGTGAGGCACATCCATGTTTGAGGTTTCCTATGTCCTAAGTCATCACTTTTATATTATTCTCACAACTGCTCATGTACTGGCTGAGGTCAGGAATGACCCATCAGACTGTGGACCAAGGCTGACTCTACTTAGCATCTCAGGTTTGAGAAAAACCTACAGCCAAAGACATGTGAGAGGGGATAAGGACCACACAGGGAAAAAGTGGAGGCCAAGTGTAATTTTTAAATATTCAAAGAGGTATTTAATCAAAACTCTAGAGAGACACATATCTTTGGAACACAATATGGGAACTACAGCTCCAAGTGGAAGATTTGTTTTAACTTAGGAGTCACATAAGCAACTCTTTCTTTTCATTGAAAATCCTTCTTCTTCATTACTGCTTTCGGGGATTAAAGGAGAATTTCGTATGACAACATTTCAAAGATTTGAGGCAAGTATATAATAGATGTTTCTGCCCATGTGGGTTGTTTTGTTATGTGGAAATTAAAAACATAGGTATAAAAAGTCTGACAGCAGTTCTGATAGCCTTGCTATTTGTGTGCTTCATTGTATGCTGGAAATGGTGGATGACCCTGGCAGTCAAAGCCTTGGTCCAGAGCCTCTAGCACTGGTTTGGGTTGACATTTAGCACAGCTCTTCACACTCAATACTGCAGGAATTTAGAAGGCAGAATAAAAGTGTCACACTGCTGCTCTTCTGCTGTGACTGTTTCATTACAAGAATTCGAGTCTGTCTTGCAGCAAGTAAGATGCAAAATCACCTGGTGATACTGTGACAGCAGTGAGGCATTTTTGCAAAGGTATGAAATACAAGCTAGCACGGGTCTGTCACTTGGGAGTTGCACTGAAAAACTGCCCTAAAATTAGATCTTAAGAATTCTCCCATGTCTGTATTTTCTGTAGTACATTATTTTTGTAGAATACAACTGTTCTTTCTTATTCATCACAGACCCTGCCTGTGACAAGCTCTCAGAAATGCAGGGAGGTGGGAGGTGGAATGTATTTGGGACACAGTGTTTCCTCCTCTTCCCTTAGTTTATAATGACACCTTGTTTGTAGCTCAGATGTGCAGGTGATCCTGCAAGCACTTCCATGACATGATGGCATATGCCTCGTGCAGCTGTTCTAAAAGGATATCCATAACTCTTGTTCCCAGATTTTTAGATACAATTTAAAACAAAATTCAGGCACTACTAAGAGTTTTTTAGTAGCATGAGTACAAGCTTAGCAATCGATTTTATTGATCTGTTCTGGTAAGAAATTTACAGAAATAGAACACCTAAGGCCAAAAAACCTGTAGAATGAGACATTCATTGTTAAATTTTCTTCCTTTCCTCTAGAAAATACCCAGTAATATACTCAGGGAATTTAATATCTTATCAATCATAGCTATGAATAAGAAATTTCTATTTTAAATCTTCAGTAGACCATATTTAGTAATTTGAAGAGCAGACCATGGAGAATAACTGTTGTCCACTTCAGGAATTATCTGAATCCCCAGTAAGGAATGGTTTTATTTTAACCTTATATAAAAAGGCAGACTTAATAGCTGACATAATGCTTGACTATTTCACAAAGTTAAAAGTTAATTGGGAAAGAATTGTGTGAAGGGTGACCACTGGCATCTAATGTTTATTACACTGATGAAAATTGCTACTGCTCTCCAATATGAAAAAATACATTAGGTTTTATAATTGTCACATTAGGTTTTATAATTGTCTCTCTGTCAATAGGCAGAATTCACAAGGACTGTTTAAGGTGCTTAGATGGAAAAGCTTATCGGGTATTCCTATAATGTGAAAGACCAAATATTGCATGTACACCATGTGCCATCTTTTCTGTTTTGTGCCTCAGCCTCCCTATGAAGTCTGTTAGATCCCAAATAGAAAGATAAATTCCCTGTTAAACAATCTTTTACCAGCCTTCTCCCTTCCCAGAAGAATGCTTTGTCATGTATATGGCAGCTTTTGATCCAGGTTGTACTTGTACTGTTTCTTGAATGTGGTTGTTGATAAAGGAATAATAAATACTATTTATGTGCTGTGCTCACACTTGACAGTCCAGTATTGTTGAAGCATCATGTGCCACTGATGGATTATATAAATTCTCATCTATTTGCAGGTAAATGGTATTCCTGAGGAAAGAAAACTAACAGAAGCAATGAATTTGTAATCAAAGAAGGCAGCAAATTGTCTCACTTCCTTATTTGTTCTGGTCGATGCATGAGTCCCTCTGGTGTATATTGTGCATGCCCACAGTATTATGATGCTTTCAGTGCCAGGAGTACAATCACTTCCATATAACTGATGTACTGTATCCTTTTGTACTTTGGACATTTTTGACAATTTGTAAACACTGATAACTTTTTATATTTGTTACATTCAGAAAGTAATCTTTAATGTATATATATACATATATATATGTATGTGTATATATATGTATTAATAAATATCAAGCTTTATTCTGTCTTGTGATCTCTCCTGAAAGTTTTAACAGGGAAATCAAAACTTCAGAGATTTCAGACTGTTAATGGGATGATATAATTGCCTAATACTTGCACAGAAAAAGCAGTAGTATACAAGCATGAAAACTTGCAACATGATAAGGCTGAGAAATAGTACTGCACATCTATTAGATATTAATTTTTTAGAGATTACCAAATATAATGAGCAAAATTATTTTTGAAAAATAAATAAAGAAATAACCCCCCAAAGAAAATAACTAAAACTACTCATGATAAAATTCTTTTACCAGATATTTATGCTATTTGAAAGCCTGTAAGCAATAAAGGATTTAAAATCTGTCCATTCATTCATCTGGTTATGTTAGAAGAAACTGTTACAAACTATTGTAGGCAAAAATTAATGTCTGCAAATACACAAGGGTTTAATTTGGTACAGTATACCTGGATTAATTTAAAAACACTCTTTAATGTTTTTTTGGTGATATGCTCAATAAACAGCCCTAATGCTGTTTATTTTTTGTATCTTCTACATACTTTTTCTTTTTGGAACACAGTGTTGCAGGAGAACTAGGTACCCCGTAAACCAGGGATTATATTTTCACATCTTAAGAAGAACTTAGTTAAAGGCATATTTTGCTGGGAGGTGGTTTCTTTGAGAAGCATTTGTCCATGCAGCTGAAAGCTTAATAATATATGGAGTTTGCTAAAAGGATCTGAACTGGGGTTTCCATATTTTTCAATAGACAACTATAATTTGTCTACTGACACTTTTCACCAGATTTTAAATGAATTTCTGATGCTTCTTTAAATCTTCAAATGCAGCATAACACAGGACATCAGGGTCTGCAGCTGTGACAGCTGCCACCAACAGTTGGGGTTTTACCTCAAAGCATCACATTGTTTTAAGCTGACACTTACGCTTTGTCTTTTTTTCTGTAATATTTTCTCTTTCAGAAGCTGTATGTTCATCAGGACATTGCATTGTAAGCAGAAAGCTGCGTCTGCTTTAAAATTGCTAAATGCTGGCTACATTTCCTTAGCTGAGGTTCCTGAAGTCTCTGCTAAGAGAAATTTGAGTAATTTTGGAATTTAAGACTGAGGATAAAAGGAATCCGTAAAATGAGGTCATTTTGTAAAAAGATCGAAGTAGTTGCTCTCGGTTTTGTGGGTTTTGGTTTGCTTTTGTTTTTCTCTTTTTACAGTTATGACCCCGTTCTGTCACAACACTTTAATTTACGTTAATTTTTAAGCATCAATGGCGTGTTTGTAGGCTCGGACCTGAATGCAGGATCTCTGCAGATAGAACGAGTCCTGAGCTGCTTTTTAGACTAATGTTGTGCAACAAGTATGATAACTATGGCAGCAAAGTAGATAAGCAGTGCTCAGTACGTGGTACCTACTTGTATATTGTCAAACCTTCAGTATCAGTTTACAGAGCTGCCCAGCATGCTCAGCACAGCCCACAGAATGTGGCAGCAAATCCTGCTGGTGGTTGTTAGACCAGGAGAGGTAGTTCAAGGCACAGGCATTCAAGTGGAGAAATTAAAGGCAGTTCCTGAAACAGGTGGAATAAAGAGCCATTCCTACTCACTTTCCAAGTGGCATCCATCACGCCTTCCTACCTCACCCAAAAGATACCAGGGATGAGACTTTACCAGTCAGTCAGCCTCCTCAGACATCCCCCCTTCTTTCCAGCAGCTTGGGTGGTTATCAGTGAAAAGTGAATTACAAAACTGCACAGTGAGGTTTATAGTAAATTAAACATTTTCATCTTTTACCCAAGCTGTAAAAAAAATCAAGTACAATCAGCATTTGTCTTCTATTAGTTTATACTACTGTTTTCAAATGTATCAGCTGTCAGTGTTTTGAAACCAAAATGAATGGAATGGATTTTAAATAATGATTTTTAATGCAACTTAAGATTAAACTTTGTAAATAGTACTGGGTGTGGATCATAGCAATTTCTGATAACTCCAGGATGATATGACAATCAATGGATCTACCAGTTGAGCTGCTCCCACCTTATTTGTATTAACGTAACAGTGCCAATATATTTAAAGAAATAAACTGTTACATACATGCATAAAGAATCAGTTTGTAGCAGTGGAGGCTCCACCTATTTTGGAAAGAATCTAATGATGTGGGGCACTCAGGTATTAAGAATACCTGGACTATTTTATGATTGAAAGCTTCATTTAGCTGAGGTAAGTTTAATAACAAATTATTTATTTTTACTTATTAAAACAGTTACTCTGAAAGCATAGATTTATAAAGCTGGTTGAAGAGACTTAATGGCTAAAGAATTAGTAATAATTAAGACAGTAAAGTCACAGCCTCTTTTTAACATTATATGATGGCAATATGAATTGATACTGTGTTAAGTTGCAACCAAATTAAATAGAAAGCCCTACAGCTGTCTTTGTACATACACGAAATGTATAATCTAATAAAATGGAAAACACAAAGTAGTGACATTGTTGACTGGTTATTTTACAAAAGGGTGCCTGAACAACATTGTTACAGCTTTTAATGTTACAGACACAATACTGCATGGTCAGGTCTGAGAACTGGGGTGGAGCTAATGGTGAAGGGTTTAACTGGGGACGATGCCTAAACAGATGTCCTAACTGGAAAGGATAGAGAGGATTTGCAGTCCTTAATGTCTAATGTGGGCACCTGAACTATGTATCTCCCTGGTTATAAAATCAGGATCACAATCACAGAATATGCTGATTTGGAAGGGACTCATCAAGATCCAGTCCAGCTCCCAGCCTGCAGAGGACCATCCCCGAGTCACACCATGTGCCTGAGAGCATTGTCCAAATGCTTCTTGAACTCTGGCAGCCTTGGTGCTGTGACCACTTCCCCAGGGGAGCCTGTTCAACCATAATCTGGGTAAAGAACCTTTTCCTGATATCCAATGTGAACCTCCTGACACAACTTTAAGCCATTTCCTTGTGTTTTGTCACTGGTCACAGGATTAAAGAGATTGGTACTTCCTTTGCTTAACGAGCCCCTTCTATTGAGAGTGGTATTTAAGTAGCTAAAGTAGAATCTAAATTCCTTAACTCAGGTAAGTCTTAAAGTTGGGTTTGGTTTCTTGATGTTGCCAGACCAAAGAAAAGCCAAGTCAGTTCCTCTGCTTTCCTGCAGAGCTCTGTTGCAGAGTTCCTGGCAGGGAAAAGTATCTGACGCCTCCGCTGCGGAGTTCTGCTGAGGGCCCCCGAGCTCGCTTTGGCTGTTGGAGCTGTAATTTCAGGGACAGTGCAATTTACTGCAGAGCAATCTTCCTGCATTTCATCTGCCTTAGTTTGTGATTCAGTGAACTGCAGCGCAGCTGGAGTCAAGCAATAGAAAGTTTTTACTTAAATGATGCTGCTCCCATTACAAAAATAAGCATCCACAGCACATTTATTTAATGTTTAAATTACTTCATATTTTTACATAACCTGAAAAGAAAATATATTTATCCCACATACAGTAATAGTAAACAAGTGCATTATTTCAAACATTAAAAATAAATCTTTTAACCAAGTCTGTACAACAGATAAATAGAATTGTATCTACAATACTTAAGTTGTGAAGAACAAAACAAAAATTATCCCTCAAGCTCACAGTTCCCTGTTGCTCATAATACTGGCATAGATGAAGGTTATGCTTGCTATCCCCCACTACGGTGTCCACCTACACACTTTCCTTCAGTCAATCAAATTTATTGATCGAGGAGGTTAAATTCCCAAGCATTGGAAGTAATATGCACACAGAACAAACACTGAGTATCTTTCCAGTATCTTGAAAACAGCTGGCAGGCTTAGTAAAACTGCTAAATTTGGGGGAAGTGAATGATTTCTTTTTTGTTTTTCATGATGAATGACTGGTCATTCTTTAACAGAAACTGTTCTCCACCACACAAAAAAATAGAAATTGAAGTCATTCTTTTCACAAATTTGTTTTGCATTCATTCATGGCTGTGAGATTGAATTCAATGTTTTACCTGGGATAAGAACAAAAACATGCATGTGGCAGTATATATGGTACAAATTAGGATTCATGTTGTTCATAACCATACGTAATTGCACATATGCTTGGAAAATAATATTGCGTTTATGTTTTTGACTGCTAACAAATAATAGCAGAAGAATAAAATGAAAAAGCAACTAGAGGTCGAACTATCACTTGGACCAAACCCACAACCAACCAAGAAATGTCCATAACTTCACTGATAAGTAGAACATAAATAACAGCTTGTCACTGTCACACTGAAGGACTATTTCTTTCAATTACAGGGTTTTTTGCTAAAGGAAAGAATTAGTAAGAAAGACTGGGCACTGCTAAAAAGGATGGGAAAAAAGTTTTCTCCAAACAGCTCCAATCTCATTTCACTTGTAATTCTGAGACTCAACCACTTGCATACAACAAAGCTGACCATCAATCCCTCCTCCTCATGATACCAACAGATTGACTTGCATCCTTTTAAATGTAAATATTATTACAGCATGGAGTATGGCACCAGTTCCATAATAAGACTTAATTCAAGGTCACCTACAAACACAGGGAGATGGTCAAAGATCACCATTCCCCTAAGATCTGATGGAGTGGATATGAGGGGATTCCATTTGACTGAAAAAGGTTGGAGGGACTTCCAAAAATTGTCCATCTTGAACTGAGTCTGAAAATTATTCATTTGTTTGTTCACTGGGGTTGTACACAGAACTACATACAGTTAAATGAATTAGTGGAAAGTTTATGAGAAAGCAAATAATTTAGGATAAAACCCCAAATTTTCTTAATAAAAAAATTTAATCTCAGAATTCACCATATTTGCTGAACACATCTTGAATTTCTAAAAAACCCTCAAAATATTATGTAAACTTGTATATAATCTTCAATCACTGAACTGATGATTACTTTTCACTTCCACATATAAAGGGTTTCGTAGAACATGTACTACTGTTTCCACCCAAAGCACTGATTTCTACCCAGCAATTACCGCTTTGTTCAGAGCGGTGCCCTGGTTTCAGTGGATCAGCTCCGGGCAGCGGTGCCGAAGGCTCCGCGTGTGCTGGCTTTGCTCCTTGCCGAGGATGGCAGCGCGTGCCCCGCGTCGCCGTGCGCTGGAACAGCCCCTCGCCATCGGCTCACCCAGTGCCAGCTGCATTCCGTGATACGCCCGGCATGCTGCTCAGCCTCGTGTCCCGTTTCAACAGATATGTAAACAGAAACAAACATCCAGTAGAAAAGACTCATTTTCACATGCAATTCTGTACAGTGCACTCTTGTTTCTCAGATTATTTGAGAAGGCTATTTCCACACAAAATATGTACATTTCCACTATATACATTTTCCACACGCTTAATTTAAATGTCTTCTTGTACCTCCAGTTGAGAATTTTTGTTCAGGCAGACACAAAGTAAACCTGAAGAAAGTTTCCAAGTTAATGCCTTGACTGATCTTGCATTGCTGAGAAGAAGTGTAGTCCAGAAAAAAATCCAGCTATGCATAGCAACCTTTTCAGCAGAGTTGAGTTATCTTTAGGAACCACAATCTGTGCTAGATCATTAGTGATCTGAGAAATCTCATGTGCCACGCACACAAATATGAAAGTGCTGACAAGAACATTAAACATTGGATATCCAGGAATGAGCACCAAGATCCCTTTTGTGTCTGCTGCCAGCCAAATATGGTATTGGCAAATGAAAAGCTGCAAAAAAAAAAAAAAAAAAGCTTAACAGTGCTTATACATGTAAATATTTTTACTAATCCAAACCCATGTAATTCCTATTGCATCAACTGTCACACTTCTGCTTCAGTAAGAAGCTGTTTCCACATGTCTTTGATACAAAACAAAACTATGAGCTTGTTAAATCACAAAGTGAAATGGGTTTCCTTGGCCCTTAACCAAATACGGCTCAGGGGAACACTGGATACATTCCATCAGAGCAGGGGAGAATCTGCCTCCCTCAGTTACTGTCTCTGGTGAGGATCCAAACTGACGGGCCTGCAAATAAGAGAGAATGCTTCACCTACTGATGAATGCACTCCAGCTCCCTGGAGCACCTGAAGTTCACCAGGAATTGGAGGAGTGAAATGTGACCCTTAAAAAAGCCCCACAAAATCCTGTACTCCAGATACACTGTATTGCAATAAGTTTCTCCTATAAATATATTTTAGTAATACAATAAAATGTCACATTTAATATCACTAAACAGCAAATAAAATGGGAAGCAAGATAATTCCTACTGTTTAAAAATACACACTCAATGGAACAAGGTAACATTTGCATTAAGAAGGGGTTTATTTGTTATGGTACATTTCTTTATTAGTCACAAGAAGCTATCTAGGGCAAGCACATTTATAAGTGTACTTACACTAGTAAGTATAATTCATGCAAATTCTTCAACTGGCCTAAATTTTTATCTTCCAACTGCATACACCTCGCAGCATTCTCCAGCATTTAATCCCCACTCTCACAACCTTAAATCACCCCATCCCCTAAAACAGCACAAGAATTAAGCTTGGTACTGTGATATTGCTATTACAGCCACGATTTTTAAGTGCAACAAAAACTGTAATGCCAAAAGAGGTCAAACACGACAGCATGGTACCTATTAAGCCAATAAGTGTTTTCTCTATTTATGTGTTATATTCCAATCTAGACAATTACATCACCTTACATTTCCAAGTTTTAATTCACTGTACTTCTGGCCATTCTACTTACCTCTAAAGAAATTTTGCCAAACCATGCGAAGAATGAGCTATACACAGATCGGACATATCCGGGAATGTTCCTGATGAGGATGAATGCCAAAATCTTTGTTTTAAAAAAAAAAAAAAAAAAGGTAAAACAAAAAAAGTGACTGTGGATGACAAGCTGATTGATTACAAACACATAAAAGGTGTATCCATTTTCACTGCACTAAGTGAAGTACATCATGCATTAAAATTTC
This sequence comes from Corvus cornix cornix, assembly GCF_000738735.6. Classification (NCBI taxonomy): domain Eukaryota; kingdom Metazoa; phylum Chordata; class Aves; order Passeriformes; family Corvidae; genus Corvus; species Corvus cornix. The sequence continues at coordinate 55,144,383 of NC_046333.1, forward strand.
TTTAAAAACTAAAAAAAATATAAACCGAACAGAAATCAATGCAGTTTATACTTAATAAAGTAGGTATTGAAAATAAAAATATTTTACACATATTCTTACAGAATAGCAAGTCACATTTATATCTCCAGTAAAATCATGGCCTTGATGCTGACAGATGTTACTATACGCTTACTAGGCACAGTCACAAACATGTTTCACCATGCCAGCATAAAATGAAGGTGGCCACAAATCTGAGTTAACCCTCGATTTTTAAAGAAAGGGTGTCAAGATGGACAAATTAAAAAATCATGTCCCACATGCTGCCCCTCAAGAGAGCAGGAAAAATTAATGAGAAAAGAAACAGGGCACAGAATGAGACAGCTGGAGTAGAGTGGGGCAGGGGACACAGCAGGAGGAAAATCTAAATTTAAGAAAACCACATGGATGGCCCTGTGGCCCACCTCTTCCCTGCCTGAAAGTGACTAGAGGGTCCCATAGGCTGCTTCCTACACTAATACCTCCCAAACACTCATGCTTTTCTACACCTTTCTTCCCCTCCACAGCTTTCTTCTTTTCCACTGCTATGCAAATAGTCAAAAGTTGGGTTTGGACTTAAACGGTGCATATGAAACCTACACTAAGGACATCCAGATAAATCAAAAGCACAATCACAGTGTGCAATTTCAGTGCTTAAAGGCAATGAAAAACTGGCCAACGTTGTTAAACTCTTTTTCACTTTCAGACACGGGAATGAAGCTTAATATCTGACATTCCATGCTAAAGCACAAATATATTTTAAAGCAATTTTTAAAAAAGCCCAAGTAAGAACAGACTAGATTCTATCACTGTACTCAAAAGCATTAATAATTACCTGCACCACAGAAACAGAAGGATGTAGCTCATTGCACTCTGTCTTGTTTTTACAGCTACTAGCCCAAATAGAGTAGGTCTAAAAGATATTAAAAAATTAGTCTGTGTAGCAATTATATGTAACATTTAAAAATGAAACAAGAGCATGCTGTTTTGAATTGCTTTAGTATTAGTTGGTTCACTGAGATGTGGGACACTAAGAAAAAAAACCTACATGATGTAAAGTTTTGTGCTTCTCTCAAATTCTCCTTTGCAACTGATGAATACTTATCTAATGAATAATTATTAGTACAACTTTTTTTCATCAAAAATAGACAAGCAATCAAGTGTGGAGATAAGAGCTGTGTTATCTACCACGTTATTTTTATGATCCAATTTTCTTTTAAGCTTTGCAATGAACTGAAAGAGTAATGATGTTTTCATCTACATCTGACTGAACAGAAAAATATTTTAGTGACTAGATAGGTAGGGTTGTACAGAAAAAAAACCAGCTGAAATAGCTCCAGATAAAGGTTTGATTTTTCAAGGTTTGTATTAGATAATATTGACTAAACAAGAACATTGGAAAACTTATTTTTCAGATATTTACAAACCTGATTATACTAGGTTATAATAGACACTTACCAAAAAGGACACAATTGAAATAAATAATAAAACATTTGAAACTCTGTTGGAGAAAAGAGGATCTCCTTTTCCTTCTGATATCATCTGACGTTTCTGCAATGCCAGATAAATAAATGCAAACAGCATCCCATGAAAAACCACCTGTAAAAGACAAATGGAATGCAATGAATATTACATGACTTTTACAAGTACTTCAGGTATAAACTCTTAACAGAAATACTACCAGAAAAAGTATTTTTAAAGCTATGTTTCAAAAGGTCCTTTCCCAGATTTGCTGAAGCAAACAAAACCAGACTTTCTATGCGAGATAGCCATAAACTGCATTTTTAACTCAACTCAAAACCTACAAATAAAGAACCTTTACTAAGCTTCAGAGAGCATTAAAGACAAGATGATGAAATTTCAAGAAGTTTTCAAGTACCTACTATTCCCTTTGCAATCTACGCCACCACTGAAAAAGGCTTTCTCTGGAGAAAAACCACGAGTCTCTGGCTTTCTCCCAAGCTGGCAGGTGAAAACATTCAAGAAGCAGGACAAGTGTTTCCCTCTCTCACAGATACAATTCTTCAACAGAGTGTTTTACAATCTTATGCTAAGTTCTCATTAGCTGGCAACACAGGGCTGTTTCAGGCCCATGCAGTGCTTGTCCTCTGTGTTTATTCTGAGCTTTGCTCTTAGCAGCACCACCCAACCCACACTGCTCACAGCAGCCAAGCTGCTGCTGGGGAGCCCCGGGTGTGACAATGCTCTGCAACCCAGATTTCACCTCCCAGAGACCCCAGGGGGAGATGTATGCCACTGATCCCACTAAGGGTAAGTTTAGCACATGAAGGCTTCCATCTTAGAAACTCCACTTACCTCTGCCAAGAAGGAAAGAAAAAAAGACCAATGTCTCCCTGTTCTATTCCCCCACATTGTAGGGTCAATAACTGGAAGGAAAGCACTTTCCCAGTGGAAAACCATTTAAAAATATGTACAATAGTCTGGTTTGGGAACCAAGACCCTGATTTTAATGTTTTAAATGTAACCTTAAAAGAAATATATTCTTAACTGATAAAACTTCCAAAAAGTATTATTAAAAATGCTACCAGAGTAATTTTCCTTGTATTTCAACAACTTGAAGTGCTACAGGTTTCACATTTTCACAGTAAAATTTTTGAGAAAAGACAGATCTAGGATACTTTACACTTCACTTTTTAAATCCAGAAGCAAATAAATCAACCTCCATCTTGTAAGCTAGGCTTTGATAGACATTTGCAAAACTAAAGTGGGCGCAGCCTAGTCTTTTATTAAACACTGAGGCAAACTCCTATTTTCTCTGGAGGAAAGGAAAACAACCCTCCCTCCTCCCACAAATCAAAACATGCACTTAAAAGACCAGTATAAATTTATGCAAATGTTACATACATAGCGATCCAGCTTCCACCTAAACCACCATTCATAGACATTCCCATTCAGTTCAAAACACTTGGACAATGGCCAAAATGAAAATATCTTCTCAAATGCACCCTGTGAAAGATAAACATGGCAAAAGCATTAACACTGATGTCAACTGTATTTACTAAATTTACATCAATAACATGTTTAATATTACTCTATCCTTATTTCGCTAGCTACGGGGCATTAGAAAAATAACAGGATTCCTTAGAAGCCTTTCCCTCACAAAAAAAGAAAAAAAAAAGAAAAAAACTTCTTCACATGAAAGAGAGTTTCAGTTTTGCCTCTCCTTAAGGTATTAGCATGCCTTCCATTTTGTACTGCTCTCAAAGGGAGAGATCCACTGAGATGTTGTGACAAGGAATATGCACTCCACAGTTCAAAGAAGACCACAGTTCAACAGGCTGAAAACCAGTGAGGGATTAAAACCACACAACCCCCCTGTAGGATCCTGGAGTGACAAACTCTGCCCTGACTTCTGTCAGCAGTACTTACAGCATTCAGGGAGTTGCTAATTTAGCCTGAGAACCAATCTTGTGATGATGTATCAAAGCCAAAGACACAGAACTTCATTATCACCATACCACCATATGCATCACCATATGCTGGCAAAACCCAGTAGCTCTAAGCACATCAAAAAACCCCACCTCAAACCCAAAGCATAGCCCCTTGTATTTACTACATTACTGCAGTACATTTAAAATATGTCAAACATAACAAACCAATGAGTAAGACACACAATTGTGGTTTTTTTCCAGCACCCACACCAATTCAAATATGAAAAGAAATCAAAAGGTTCTTTTTTTGTTCTTCTGTATTTATGATACTGGAGCAAATGTACACATTGAGAGCACATTAAAATATAGAGACAGGTAATAATAAACTCTTAGGTCATTAAGGATAAATATAGCCAGGATTTACTAACCTGAGAATATGACAGAAAATATATACATGTCAGTAAGCAAATCAGTTTCAGCAGTAAACCAAAGTGCCATAGGCAGTTCCCTGAGGAAGAAATATCATTATACTGTCATTAATTTTTCAATAGCAAACCCCAGGACACATTAAATAATAAGTGCCAATTATTTAGTGTAGCTATGCTTTGTAATAGATCCATTCATAAATAAATAAATATTAAAATGTTACCAGCAATATCTTATCACTGTCTACATTTAAATTTTACTTTAAGCCATTAAAATAAACATTCACAGCAATTAACAACCTATTAAGCCTAAACTAAGCCTCATGTCTAAGACAGGGACAACATACATAAAGAAGAGAATTTAGGTGCTCAAACAGAAACACTATTTTAAAACCTCTGCTTTCCCAAACACTCTGCACAGGCAGTCCTTACTCTAGGTGAATGTAAATAAATATATACATAAAAACACCCGTTGTTTGTCATGTGAAGCAAGTAGTGCAAATATTGTAAACTTTGGGATACCAGTTTTACTCCAAAGTTCAACTGCAGGTCATTAAGGGCAAGCATCTTGTTAAAACAAGCCTAAGAAACTACTCCTCAAAGCTGTTGGCTGGTATTAAGCTCTACCCAAGCCTCAACGCTGCAACAGAGATCATCTTCCCCTCCTGCCATATAAATTGGCAGCTGTGAACAGGGTCATAAACAACTGAAAGTTGTCATTGAAAGATTTTCTAGTTTCACAGTACACTATCGCTCCAAAGTACACAAGGGTGATTTCTCTATTTCTGGAAGAAAAGTGCCTTCACAGAAAAATAAATTAAATTGAAGATACCTGCCCTTGAGGTATCTTGTAAAACTACTCTTTAAGTGCATTTTTGCAGCATCTATTCCTAGTATATTTTAGTATATTTCATTGTCATATCTTCAGGCTATAAAATGGGGATATTCCTCCATCAATAGGGAATGAGGACTTAAGGCTTTTAAGGTTTTAGTTCTAATCTAGGTGAATTAAATAATAAGCATTTATCACATGCTTTACAGCTTTTCAATGAACTGCAACACATAAACTGAGATTTCACTTCAGTTTTTATTTTAAATATTTGTATCACAAGACATACTTCTGATAGCTCACTTAATCTCAGATAGTAGGATAGCCAGCCCCATGTTCTTATTTGGCCAGCTAAGGCAGAATTGGTGCTCAAGATGGACAGACACATTGGCAACACAAAACAAGAAATCTAAACACGCCCTGTTCACACTGCACCCACGAGCATATGACAGACACCGCCTCAGCAAGCACAGACACTGCAACCTATGATTTTCATTTCCATTCAATACTAATATTACAATTATTGGTAAAACACATTTCTGATGATCAAAACCTATTAAAAAGTATTCTAATCTGACTGTAACCAGAGGCAGAGTTCTGTTATCAGCTGTTAACATTTTTCAACTGACCTAATTCATCTATGACAAAGAGTATTTCTGTGAGCAGCTGCTTAACATATTTTGACTAACAAAAAGACTGAGATCTACTAACAATGCCATTTCTATAATTTTTATAATTTGTTATAATTTGCCATTATAGCAAAAAGGAAAAAAAAAATCCTACCATTTGCTTTTTTCTGGACAATCTGAGGCCATACAGCTAAGGTGGCATAAATGATCATAAACCAGACAGTGACTAATGGCACAAAGTAGTAGAACTGGTAGGGTCGGTCCATCACTATGCACAGTACCACAACCAAGAAATTGAGACGAAATAAAACCTGGGGGGTGTCAGAGAACAAAAGACAGAGGATATATAAACTGGGAGGCAAAGCTGAGAAAGATGAGGGCATGTTCCTTTAACGCTATACAAAAACATCTGTGTATTTTATATCTCATATGCTGACTGTATTTCGATTGAAACACGGATAAAGTAGTACAGGGAACATCAGCAGGGCAATGGAAGACTGCAGGTTGATTATGTGGTTCTGGACCTGTCCTACCCTGGCCTGCTTGGGTAGAGATTGCAATGAAAACAAGGTTAACCAGATCTGACTATTTCTCAAGCTAGGGACCAAGTATTCCAGTTGCTGGATGCTGTTAATGTCCCTGTTTTTTCACTCCCGTAGCTACCAGGGCTAGCTCAGTTAAAGCCAGGGTAATGCCAGTACCAGGCTGTAAACATATGTTTAATAGGGACAATGACCTGAGTTACATGACAATGCAAGACTTCACAGCAATAGAAAATACACACTAGGAAAAAAAAAGTAAACTGCTACAGTATACGCTGCAAAACCTGGAAGGGAAGCCACTAAACCAGGTATGTTCTCCAGTATTGTTACGGTGTGAAAATTATTTTTCTTTATTAATAAATGTAGGCTTCAATACACTGTCTTTGAAAGCCCACCTGGCTCATTACTCATGTATTGCTATATATTGTAAATTGCTAATGCAATGGAAACTCCATTGCTATTAGAAAATACTTGTCTTGATATTTCAGAGTGTACATACTTGCATTTTTTACATTGTAAATATAATTTATATGGTTTAAGTTTGTATTAGATAAACACTACCAACTAACAGCCATTTTTATTGTTTAAACCTTGGTTAAGTGATCTGATATCACATTATTTAGAAAGTATGGATATATTATGGATATTTTGCTATCTGAACAAATTTATTTATAAAAATAGTAGGCAGATATTCTTACCTGACACACTCTGTATACACCAAAGTCCCCTTTTATCCAAAAATATGAGAAGTGCCCATAACCTGTTTGAAACAGATATGCAGCAACCAGAACTCGAATGTGCATGTACACAGGCAAAAACTGTTGAGAAAAATAAAGTACCTTTCATAAATGGCCATGTAAATGTTTGGGCTTTCCTTTCCCCCTCTATTGTAAGCTATTTCTGCATCACAGTAAATCACATTGAACTTAGAAAAGAAACACTGTGGTACACTGCCCTATTTCTTACTAAGCTCTTTTGGTGTCCCAACCTCTGATGTTAAAATCAATTTCTCCTCTTTATTGCTCTACACTTGCCATATTCTATTACTAGTTATGAGAGACTGAAGACTGGCGCCTTGAAAGCTCACCTTCAGCAGTTTCAAGTTGCTAGCAATTAAAAATAAGTTAATGTAATATTCCACACAGAGGAAACAAATGCATTTTTTCACTGATCAAGTAACATATATAATGTTTTTATCAATCAAATCTACACTCAGAGAGAAAAACTAACTCTGCTAATGCCGTGTTTAAAACTTCTGGAACAACAGCATTACTTATTCATTCTATTCAGTTCTAATGCCCATTTACACTATTTTTCTTTTGAAACAACATACCCAAATTGCATTCCCACTAAAAAAAAAAAAAAAAAAAAATTCAAATCACTTACAGTGCTTGCTCCAGAGATATGATAAATCAAAATAACAAGTTGCATCCAGCCCTTCCATTCATCAGTCTGTTCTCTATTTAACACTTTAGTCTAATGCAAAACAAAACAAGAGTGTTGCTATTCCAAAAAGAACAACGAACATCCACAAAATGAGGAGAAAAGGTTCAAAACAATAAACCACTTTATGGGTAAATGATCTCAACTGTAAAAGTCTTGTCTAGTGGACACAGATTTAGCATGATTTACACTCTCTTACAGCTGAGCTCTGATCAATTCCAGTTTGAAAGAGTGTGAATGACTAAAGTGGTCACATCCATATGGCTTCAAAAGGCCTTTGCATCTAATTCTATGCAAACATTATACTGCTTGAGAAGGCATTTTTTGCAGATGAGTTATACTGACTTTGAAAAATTAATTTTAAATACTTAGCAATTGGTTATTTCACATACAAATTGGGAAACAACATTTTAAGCAGGATGTCAAGGTGATCATTACCTCTTTGGTATTTTCAGTATAAAATACCCCCAAAACCAAGATATAGACGATTGGTATGAAGAAAGATGAATGCGTGTAAAATTTATTTTCCTTCATGAAAAGATTTGCTCTGTCACACAGATAAAAATAGGTCATGATTAGACCAAGTTTGCAAAAGCATTGTAAGAGCATCTCTAAAGTAGAAATGTTAGGTGTGCTGATGGCAGGTTTCTTCTCCTCTCCACTTTCCAAATCAGTGCATGATTTGTTCTTCCGATAATTATTCCGATGAATTAAGCTGATAATTAAATATCCAATAATGGACAAAGTAAAGAAACAGAAAGCTATCTTCTGTATCAGAGTGAGAGGAGGCTGAGGCTGGCAGCAAGAGCCATCAATGGGCTTCATTATTTTATTGCAGTAGACATTCATAAGTATCATTGCATTCTGTAAAAAAAATAAGCAGTTTTGGTATTAAATTTCTAATAAAAAAGTTAACATTTCCATCAAAGGAAATTTTCTTCTGCATCAAGCACTGACATAAAACATGCAATTCTCCCTTATCATTACAAAGATAAAATCTCCCACTATATACCCAGTTGCATTCAGTAGTCCAGTCAAAACACCTCTTCCAAACAAAAAATACTTGAGCTTCTAGAGGTAAGCAAAAATGCCTAATCTTAGAACAGGAGGATTCTCTCTACTGGATGCAGAAGGTCTATAAATGAAAAATAGCTCGCTAGCTATGGTCCTAAAAGGGTACAGTAAGGCAAGTCTCTAAAACATGACAGTGAGACTGAAACATGTGGTAAGGTGACATTTAGTTCATCCAGTACTTTCAAGCAATTGAAACCTGCAAAGGAATGGAACCAAAAGTGACATGATGGGAGAGCTCTTTCAAATAAAGGGCAGACTGAAAAGCTCAGAGGGGCTCACTGCATGCATATATATAGGTTAGTAAAAGAGAAGAAATAAAGTCAGAGGCACTCCATACAACCAGGAAGGTCTATACTGTTTGTTATCTTCTTCATACTCCCTACCAAACCAAATTTTCTGGACACAAAGGGGAAAATTTAAGACTTCTTAGGACTGCTTTACAAGTCATTACCACATTAACTCACTCACACACAGGAAAACATGAAGTTTACACTCAGGTTCTAAAAGATCGTGTGGATTAACAGCTATTTTAAAATAGTTACGCACTATTGCGTTTGCTATTTTTTTTAAAATGCCTATAAAACTGACTGCACTCCCACCCACTGGGGAACAAAATTCCCTGACGAATGCAGTTCTCATTACACCCATATTGTTTGCAATTTCAGAACATTCATTTCAGATCTTCTTTTACTATTAATACTTTTAATGTTGACCAGTGATAAAAACACTTACTGTATCTCTGCTTGATTCAGGGAGATGCAGGCCATCTGCAGACTTCATGATAGTTTCTTGTGCTATCAATTTTGATACACTGAACACTTTAACTTTAGCTTTGGAATTTCGGGAGCTGCTGTTCAGAATCCGAACAGCTGCTTCATTATAAGCATCTATTTTCTCATTAGTGATCATTTTCCGATTTTCACTCAGCATATCTTCATAAACAGGATCTGAATTTGCAAGGACAAAGAATGAACACATTAGTCTTCTACTTGTCAAAGAGCTTCCTTAGCTCAAGTTGCACAGGCTACTTTCATTTAAGAGGTCACAATTGTTTAATTGTACAGAAAAAATGTACAGGAATAAACGACTGCTACAGTTACTAGAGTTGTTTACGATGAAATGTTCTTATCACCATTCCCTATTAATGCATATGGACTTGTAGGTTAGAAAGCTCTGGCCAGACATGAATGCTTGCTTAATTTTCTGAATCCAGGAAAAGCACATAATGCTGGAGTTCAGAGCTGCTTATGCTTTCTCTCAGCAACAGAACCTCCCAAGAGAAGACTCTAAAGGAAAAAGGGCAGAAGACAGGCACCAGAACAGACATACGAAAAAAGATAAATAACTTTCTCAAACCCTCTAGTTTCTGTGGGAAAAAAACCAGCTTGTTTCTCCTAAGTCATAGGCCACAAATATATTCCACTTGCTCCTACTGATTCCAGTTTAACTGATGGCAGAATCTCAGTTTTACAGAAAAAAGGGTCGACTTAATTGCCTACAGGCTTCAGAAATCATGTAAAGCTTAAAATAAAGTGATACGGGGTTCTAGATCAAAAGGTCAGCTGGAGGTCATTAGGTTCCTGTGAAAAGCTGTTGCTGTGACACATTCTGTGAGATGCAGGTTGATTTACTTTAGCTACCTCACGCCTACGTTTGGATAACCAATGTCTAGACAACTCTGTGTACAGACTGCTTCTCTTCCCATTTGGGCCATTAAGATGCTCAGAGATTACCTAAATGGACTAGATCCTTAGCAAGAGGATGGTGGGACATGTCTGACAGTCAATTGCTTCTGGTATAAATAAACATGGTTTTGAAAGGAATGGGAGAAGATTGATTTGTTTATTCAGATTTACCTCTAGAACCACCTTTGATAGGCACTTGGATGTGACTGTAAGGGTACAGCTGGGTATGTTGCTCAAAATCTGCCTATGTTTCTAACTAAGGTGATGATAATCTAAAATGCCGTGTTCTGTGACAGAGGAACCAGGAGAAAATTCTACCTATGAGCTCATTTTTCAGTTTCAGGGAAATATTTTAGTTTTATTGAAGAAAAGCAAAACAATGTAAGCTTGGTGCCGTAATAAAAATCTCACTGACTCATTGTGAGCCATGATTTCTCATCACAGGGTAGAGAAACAAGTTTCATTCTAGAGACTTAAATTCTCTATACTCTCAGGACTGTGTCTATTCATTCCAGACACACACAGAGGATGCACCTGTTCAACCTCTCCTATAATTAATATAATCTGAAAATTCAATTGAACAAAACCACAGGAATACTGCTGTTGCATGCACTTGTGCTCTTGACTCCCAGGAGGTATGTATGGAGCACAGCACAGGGAGAATAGACCTGGCATGTTGAGTCTGAGAGTAAGCTAACAAAGAATTAAGAGTTCATAGTGCAAGTTTTTCCTGCCAGAGCTTTGAAATCTCTATCACTAGTAACAGCTATTTAGGTATCAGCTTAGTTAAAACTGCAAGAAAGGACAAACTGAGGTTCAAACAACACCTTTTTCAGTCTGCAAGTAAGCAGTAGGGATTAAGTTTCCCATATCCTTCAACATAATGATTCAACAGACAGTGACGGCACAAATTGTTACCTACTGTTCACTACTTTACCTTGTAAGACCCAGTAAACATCGCTACTTATTGCTAATTTTTCCAAAAGAGGTGCAATTGAAGTGATATTGATTTTATATTGTGCAAGGGCTTCATTGCTGCCATTGTGAATCTTGATAGACCACTGGAGAAACAAAGAAATAGATTCAGAACCTGTATGTCTGAGGAGTCTTAATTGATTCCCTTGCTCCGTTAGTAGCTATTTTTCATTATTTCTATACAGCTAGATTTCTTCAGTGTCCTATTCAAAAGTGCTAAAAAAATTCTTTTGGACTAAGCAGCTGTCCAGACAGATAATTACATTCAATCACATCATCTACAAACAGAGTATTTAACATTCAACTTATGTGTATATTTGGCTTTTCAGAAATTAAATGACACAAGATGTTTTAATTCAAAGTCTCTTGGCTTTATCCAATGATGAAGTAGCAAAGCCAGTCTTGTTACTGAAAAATCATGGCCAGTTCAGTCAATTCTACTCTAGAAAAACTGACCACAGCAAGAGATGCCTGCAAACAAAACTTGATGGTGGTATCAAGTTCCAATATTTCCATCTGTTTTGCAGATATCCACTGGGACAAAAAAAAGGAGGGGAAAAGAAAGCCATTTTAATTTCTGGTTTAATCTTCTATAGGAAATGACAGGGAGAATGCTACAGCCACACAAGAATTCCTCCTAACTTTTGAAAATTATTTCCCACACTGTATGAAAAATGCATGTAGCATTTTTTAAAGTGTTACTGTATCTATACTGATGTAGCCAAAACTAAAAAAAGCAAAACCAAAACAATTAGCCTAAATTTAGCGCACTCTAGTTATTTCTAAATATCTACATAAAAATTTAATTGTAAGACAAGTACACTGATTAATGCACTTCTTGAAAATATTATTCAATATAAATTAATACTTCATGAAACCAAATAACAGACAGCTGCTCTGAGAACTCACACTGGAAAAAAAGCAGCAGTTTCTCCCAGCAGCTAAATACTTACTTTTGAAACACCAACAGAATTTAACAGACAGTTAGTTAAAGCAGCGTTCCATACAAGAGGAAGTCAGGAATTAAGAATCAGAGCACTGTAGTGACATTCTCAGAGAAGCTCCTTTTCCCAAAATAAGCAAGCAACTGACTTTTGTATGAGCTGGAGTTCCTCCAGCTTTTAAGACTTCACTTCTATTTATAAACTGTTATGCAGTTGACATCTTAAGGCAGACATGTCCAGGCCAAAGACAAACTCAAGAGCTAGGTTAAAGACAGGTAAATTTCAAAATGCTGCTAAGTCCAAGAGCACACACCAGTTTTAATCTACTGGCAGGTTACCACACCAGTGTCAGCTATGGTGAGGTTGCTGATGTGTCTGATTTTTGAAGCTTCTAGTTTTTTGGAAGTCCCTTAAAATAGGGGATGTTTATCTTTGTCCAACTTTGGATATCATATTAAATGTTTTGTATAAATATACAAGTGTTAAAAAGAGCAGAGCCTCCCCTGCATACTGTTAGTTTGTATCTCCTGCTGTCCACAAAAGGCAACAAGCTATGGCTAATGTATACATATGAGTAAAGGGAATTACTTAGCTAAGTGTCCTGTAGTTTTGCAACCTGAGCTTCTGCATGCCATAACATTATCCATATATAATGGTATTTTCTGTATGAAATACAATGACTCATCCTAGTAATAAATGCTACATTCTAAGACTGAGAAAAGATATTCTAGGCTTACTACGATTCCTAAAACTCAAATATTTGTGTGGATTCTATAGAGGAAGGGAACTTAGGGGTTCAACTAAAGGAAAAGGAGAATTTTTGATCCCTCAGGAAATGTATGGAGGTCTACATACACACATGGCCTCCCCTTAAAACTGAGGGAATTCCTCCTTAGATGGGCATGCCCAGAAATTTCCAGATTGGTAGAGTGCCTCAATGTCTCTGAACCAAACTGCTTTTGAAGGATTTTGTTTAAAATGCAACACATTTCTCCCCCTCCTTTACATTTCAGCTGGTATGAAAATATAATAGCTAATTCCTTTCAAATTCCAATTCCCAAATATATGGAAGTAAGGGACATTAAATGTGGAAATAATGAGATGAGCATTTGTTTGACTTGACTGTATTATTAGAACAGACTACTTAGGGGAGGCTGTTGAATTCCGTCCCTGGAAGTTTTGAAGAATTGGTTGACTCTTGTCAAGTGCAACACAGGTAGAAACTATCCTGCCTGGTGACAAACTGATGGGTTAGGACACCTCTTCTGGTCCTTGTCAGCCCTGTTTTCTGTGATGTTGCAGTGCACAGCCGTGGTGGAATCTTCCAGTGGAACAAGATTCCAGAACTCTGATCTGTTTGGTTGTTGAATTATCCATGTAAAATTATGATTTTTACCTCTCTCTCTCTCTCTCTCTCTCTCTATATATATAAAAGAAATAAGTGCAGTCAAAGAGACCATCCCAGATCAGGCCATGCTCAAAAGTAGAATTTTGTGAGTGCAAAAGGTGTATTAAAAATACACCTCAGTTAGTATACAAATACTTTATTTAACTTTTGAAATTAATAATCTGCTTTTAATTAAAAACTTTATTAGCTACGTTAAAGCGAATTAATGTTTATTAACCAGTATTGCTGACAAAAGCAAGTACTGTACATCACACAGCTATAATAAAGTACACCTGATATTTTAAAACTACTTTTTGTAACAGCACATTCACTGAAAACAGATATTTTATTATAAACTGGGTTTAACAATTTGATCATGTAACCAACTTGAGAATATTAAAGTTATCCTACAAGAACTTCCTTCTTTACTAAAATCCCCCATACATGTATAACTTACCGTGGCAGCTCCTACTACAATTATATGAGGTTTTGCCACAGAACCCTAAGACACAAAAATAAAAAGGAATTAGTTTGAAAATAATCGTAAATTATACTTATTATTAAGACTCATACTTAATTAACTGTGACTCACTTGTCCATCAGCTAATGGTTACAAAAGAGTAGACTGCGGATATATTACAGAGAACAGATACCTGAATTTTCACATAATAGAATCTACAAAAGCCTGAAGTATCAATAAGCATCTACAATCATGATCAGTTTAGCAGCATAAGTTCTCTTTAAAAGCTATTTAAACATCTATTCCTAAGGTCATCAAGTAAACTGTAAACACTATTGAACTTTTTATCTCAGTCTCAGCATTGTCAAACATCTGTTAGAGCTGCTGCACTGACCATTGCTACCCCAGGGGTCTGACAGTTCTAGGTAGGACAAGGACAAGGGCCAGCGTACTCAAACACAAGAGCATACAGAAACAAACAGTCCTGAACACCTCAGTACCAGTTTTACCCTGGCATAGCAAGGAAAACTAGCAGCTCTCAGTTTTTGTAGAAACCACAGAAAAAGAAAACCAAATGATAACTTCAGCTATCCTGATGGAAAGTGTTGTGCAAGAATGATCAATAGGATAGCAAAAAAATAGTCCCACAAGAATCACAGTGCGCTACTACTAAATAACTCCAGGCTATTGAAAGGTCAACTAAGGAAGAAACAAGAAAAAATTATTTGCCAATCTGTAAACATATTACTTGTTGTCAGAGTTACATACACAATAACATGACAACCTGCATCATAACTGAAACATGTAAAATAATTAGTATGCTAATTGAGGGAGATATTGAAAACAAATAAAATCAAGGAATTCTTGATTTTGCAAATTACCTTTGACCATCACTCTGAAACACTCAAATTATCATATATACAAGATCATCGAATCATAGTATATCTCAAGTTGGAATAACCCGTAAGGATCAAAATATTTGGCCACATTGAAGTGGAGTCATTGCAGCCACAGAGGAAGTAAAATGCCAAACCTGACTGAAATTCTTTTAGCTCTTAACAGGATAAATTAACTTGCTCCTAGAAAGTAGGGGTTTTGTAGTTTGCTTAGGGCTTTTTTGGTCTGAGTGATACCATCCTTGGAAGACCAGGAGATACCCAGAAACATATACACCAGTAAACATCCCCTTTTCACTACTCTGAAGTCAAATTTTAGATCTCTTAAAACAAACCTCAGTCCAAGATTTGATACGCTGCCTCATAGAGCCATTAACTTCTGGATACCACAGAAAATCCTGTAAAATAAAGGAAGAGTTTCTCTGCAAGCTTAAAAGACAATCAGTAGACTAAAACAACAAATGCAAAAAAACCAAACGAATTGCCATCAATTCAACTGTAAAGGAAAAACATTTGGCTCAGAGTGTGATCTCCTTATAGTTAGCATTAAAAGCCTGACATCTTACTCCCGCATGGAAAACAGAAAGCAAAGAAAAACAAGGGGAGAAAAAGCCAACAAACCCTCAAAACTTTTCCCACATGAGAAACAAATTTTTATTTGTAGTTCAGGAGTTGGAATTTCACCAAGAAGGTAATCTTTTAGTGTCTGCCAAATAGGATGTCCTTGGGTTTACAATGCAATCAGGGATAAATCCAAGGTCACATCTATAACTTACTAGAACTTGCTTTTTGCTCAATTTTCCACATTTTTACCAGCAGGTTTTCTTTGTTCCAAAGCTTAAAATAATTGATAGCATGAAATCATAATTTTCAAACAAAACCAAAACCTAGCAATTTACCTTACAACTTCATAAATTATCAGCTGTTTAAATCTAATAGTGTCATGGCTATTAAACACATTACCTACGAGCATTGTTTTAGATGCCAGGAGCAGTGCTCAACTTTCATCTAGGACAGTCTAGACTAGTGCTATTATGTCTCCCAGCTAAAGCCATGACTTCCTAGCACTTAGTTACTCCTTAGGACAGCACTATTGGATAGTCTAAAAATACATGTTGAAATGAAATGGCAGGGACTACACGTGCAGAAACTATTGTGAGGAAATTTTGTAACGCAGAATGTTGAAACACCATTAGCAGAAACACTCCTCTGGATTGTTACATTTTGGTAGTTCACTTGAGTACTGTCAATTCATTATTTGGCTGTGGAACCTGTGAGCAACCATGCAGTCCTCTGCAGTGGCTAAAGGACAGAAGAGTCACTGGGATGACTAGAAAGGGCAAAATTAAACTCTCCACTTGTTCCCAGTAATTTTTTCTTTTGTTGGTCAAGTATTTTCCACATATAGATTACTGGGTCACAGCCAGTCTGAATGTGGAAATTCAGCTACCATGCCAATAATGTCGAAGAGCAACACTTCATCAAAACAAGGAAGCAGCAGACTGGGAATATATTCTTAACTACCTAGACATCTCCCAGAAGCCCAGACCTGCCATCTCAAATCTCAGTGGTTAGGCACCTTCCAAGACTTAAGGAGTTTTGAAGATGTGATCCTGTCAGGTTAGGTCAATGCAAATCACACTGCATCAGCCTCTTTGTCCTGTCTTGTGTCCTGCGTCATCTTTTCCATCATTCAGATAACCACAGGATGAGCCACATCAGACCTGAACAAAAAGTAACTTTTTGAATCCTACAAAGTAACTTTTTGGCTGACTGACTCCTGAAACAACCCACTCCACAGCTTACCAGTGCTAGTTATAACTCAGCACAAACACAGGAACATACTGTGAAGGCCAACAGAGTTGGTTAGCACATGCTTAAACTGCCATGGGCTTACACCCTAAAATGTTATTCTGTACCCAAAATCTTAAACATGTATACAAATACTGAAAATTCACATTCAGACAACTCAGCAAACACACTGCTTCTTTGGTTTTGGTGAATAGAGAATGAGTTTTCTTCAGGGCATAAATAAATACATGACTAGCACAATCCCAGCACTGCTGATAGCTGTCATGGGAAGCAAAGAAAGCTATTCAGGACAGCATTTCCATTGCCAGGGCAGAGGAGAACAGAGCCCTTCAGAAAAACAGGCCTCAAGTACTTTGTTTGTTTTCTTTTTTTAAATATCCACACTACAACCAACATTGTGCTTATTTCTCCATGAAAAAACAGTGCAAGGAATACTTGTTGAGATAGCATAGAAAACTCAATGGTAATTACAATTACCAATCCAAGGAAGACCCAGATACATATTCTTACAGCATGAAAAGAGTAAACTTCCTGGCAAAAGCTATTCTTGGAAAGGCCAAATTATAAGACCTGACAAAAAGAAAAATTATACACAGTTCCAGAGCTTATGCCCAAAACTAAGCCACAATACAAGTACTCCATGCCAAATTCTCTCAAAATATAGTATGTTACGGTACACTCTGAAATATCCATAGAATATTTACAAAGAATGTTGATGGTCTTAACCTTCTTTTGACTTTACAGCTCTGACTGCAATTTCAATTACATTGTATGAAATAATAACATGATTATGGCTTGCAGTTTAACACTAGATAAAAACTTACCACTTTAATTGAAGCAGATTTATCTTCAAATGGGATATTTCCATGCTGTCAAAAAAAACCCAAAACAATAAAAACTAAGCAAAACTTTTAGAATGAAAAGAAAATATTTACATACCTATGCTAACTTGCTCTCACCCAAAGGTTTATCTTCAGTGGAAAGGATTTTTCTTGTATAAACATGTCAGTGTACTCACACAAAATATTTATGTTGCTTTCTTGATAAAACAAGTTACTCAAAAAAACAGTTATTTTTCCTGGAAGAAATCTAGCCAACAAAGTCTGAAATGCTTTCTGGTCACTCTGCTGCAAAGGTATTGAATCTTTTCCTAAATTTAGCCTCCCAACACAAGAAATACTTATGACTTTTCCCTTTTTCCTCCTTCTTTTCTTACACTGCCTTCCTCCAGCCTTCCTTTTCATCTGCCCATCTCCTTCACACAAGCAACACAGTTTTAATTAAAGAATAAAAGAAAATAAACTCAGGCAGAAATAAAATCTAGAATGCATTATTAAATTTTCTGAGTGAAAACTGTAAGAAACCAGAAAGGAAGGAGTCAGATATGCATATACAATCCTCCTTTAAAATTACTAAATTCAGTATTAATTTCAATCCAGGCCCATAAGAACAAGTGTACTTCTTCAAACTGAGATCTTGATTTCAATAACACTTGACAAAAGATACTCTCAACTCAAAATCCATTATAACACTCTATCATCTCACCAGTATTTTTGGGCAGCAAGAGTGACCTAACCAATTGACTAGGAAAAACAGAGTTCTGGGATCAATCAAACATCTTGTTTTGACAAGAGAAAGTGACTGCATGCTGAATGCCGCACAATGCCAGCTTGCACTTCTAAGTGACAGGATTACTAAATAATTGACAAATCTGATGTACTGTTGAAAGTGAAAGGTGTCTTTTCCATCACATATATACATACATCTATGAAGATATTGCCCAAGAAGTATGATATAGCAAAAGAAATCAACATTACGTTCAACAAATGATACAGCTACATCTTTTCTTCCTCCTTCCACCTGGCTGTTTACATACTTCACCTTATAAAATTCAGCAGCTCTTCATCAGTGATCAAGAAGAAGGTAAGACTTGAAGCTATTTTTAGTTTCAAGTTAGACCTGGAAATCTGTCATTGCCCCAAGGATTTTTACGAACAGATTAGATCAGCAATTTAACTGACATTTTAATTGACAAATTATAGGGCATGAATTACTACTATTTAAAAAAACACAAAGGAGCAATCATTTTCTCATCAAGAAACCAAATATGAAGCATAAATTGCCATGGGACAAGTCAGCTTCATTAATTTATTCCCAGGCTGCTGCAAGCTTTCTCCTGAGCTTCCTAGTTCTCTTCTCAGATTCATAATTATCTCATCTGTAACCAAACAATTATTTTGGTCTAATCTTGTTCTTCTTCAAAAGACCTTTCTGTGGTTCTCCTTCCTGATGGCTAGGCCAGCAAACAGCATAATTTGCTTTCCTGAAGTTTAGACAAGAGTTATGAGGTAAATTGGGAAGAAAGAAACAAAAAAATCAATCACCAAAATAAGCTATCTCACCTTAACTCCCTCTTCTTTGACTTGAGGATTTATGAGTTTTATAAATGAATAGAACAGCTGTCGAATTCTAGAATCTCCTATAAACACAACATGTTTGTCTATGAGGCAATTTTTTGCTTCACTGTAAAACAAAACAGTAACAGTAATGTTACAGAAAATATATATCTTAGAAAGAAGTATTCTGAAATTCTACAGAGCTATATAGATCATTCTAAACATTATATCCAGCTCTAAGGCATGGTAATTTTTTTAAAAACATGCTGAGTTAATAAACAGTTTATTGCAATTTGCATAGAATTGAAAATGAACTCTCTTGCTAATGTGATTAGGCAAACAACTAAGCAGGTTTTCCTATTATGTGTACTACAAATATAGTAGTCTCAAAATGGTAATATACAGCATAATTCAAAAAAAACCCCAAAACTTCTCTTA
This sequence comes from Corvus cornix cornix, assembly GCF_000738735.6. NCBI lineage: Eukaryota > Metazoa > Chordata > Aves > Passeriformes > Corvidae > Corvus > Corvus cornix. Next base: position 55,163,725 of record NC_046333.1, read on the forward strand.
CTAGGAGGTGAAAAAAAGTGATTGGTAATTTTATTTAGGATATTTTTACTTGCAATTTGACACGTATAAAATAAAGTGAACAAGAAATGACACTACAATTACTACAGCTGCAGTCAAAAAATGACTCTTCTTTCCAGGTGAACAGAAGACGTGAGTTTCCTTACCTATTTTTATACTTATGCATCATACAACTGTGAGGCTGCCATACTTTTTCTCCAAGAAATCTCCCACTGGACAGAAGATACTCACATGTATCACCACCTTTAAAATGTTATATTAAGATTAGAATTCAGACACATGAAATGTAAAACATAGCCCCATTGCTGTTATAAAAAACAATCTGACATCTGACAATATTTGAAAAACAGAAATTGAAATAATCAACAGCAGTAAACAAATTTAACTGATTGTAAATACATCTTGTACAAGTTTCTGCAAGTTGCCTTTTCACTTATTATACAACACTGTTCTGTAAATCCCAGCCCTAGTCACAAAATGTTAGTGATCCCACTTCTGCTGTCAGAAAGATGTTATGACTTAGAATGGCATTTCCTTTAAAATTTGCCAATCCACTAACCAGATTATGGTTATTATCTGCAATCTACTAACCAGAATATGCTAATATGAAATTAAAGAATACAACTGTTGAATAAAATAATCTTCTACACAGAATCACCATGCACAGCATCTTGTATAGAACACAAAACTCATCACAACATTTGGAAGAAAGTCTGTTACATCTCCCTGTTTAAGACATTTGGTCACGTGGTCACATGGGTTAATATGCAAAAAAAATCCCAAAAATATTTACATGTCAATTTGCTGATCATTCTGAACTGCATTTATCTTTTCCAGTCAGTAAGTTTTATGCTAATTAAGATTAATCACTTTACAGGTGCTGATGTTTCAGGTCATGTTAAGTTTCAAATATCTCAGTTGTGAAATCAGTGACTGTTATCTTCCCAACTCCATGTCAGATTCTGCTGCCTTATAACTAAAAACAACTGAACACCATTCACTGCAAGAGAAGTTGCTCTCCAACATTTTTGTCATACTTGGCATTTCCAAGCACTGACAAACAGTGAAATGGTTGTGAATGAAACGGTAGGGACTTGTTCTAGCTCGTACAGAAACAATGTACCACTGCCCGTACCTAACAGTTTCTTCATTACACTCAACTCATACTTTGGTTTTCAAGCAACACACTTCCCTGATCCTCAAACTTGCAAACTCTACATGTAGCAAACTCTACACGTAAACTATCCTTTCAAGTAAGTTGCATGAAAAACGAAACTGTCAGGAATAATAAAAAAACCGATCTAATCAAAAGCAACATGAATTTGATAACGAGGTGACTGAGAGTTATTCCTGATATAAAGTCCTCCACTTTGTAGATGATGACAACTAGGAGATGTATCAAAGTGATATAAGAGTGAACCATGTAAAAGAATACCTATGACTAATCAGACTCCCTCTGACATCCATTAACTTGCTGAGAAGGATGCATAAGGAAATAAGGACAGTTATTCATGGTCAGACCAATGGTCAGTCTAGCCTGGTATTCCACCTTCAACAGGGGCCATAAGCAGATGCTCAGAGATGAATAAGAAGAGGGCAAGTAAACATCACGTTCTTGCCTAATATTGTCCCAACTATGTTCATTCCAGGGACTTACTAAACTGGACATGCAGTCTTCAAGTTTTTAGCACCCACAGCATCCTTCTACAAGAGTTTTCTACATCCACAGCTGATGCTTGAAGAATCATCTGCCTTTATTTGAAATATGGTTTCTACTAGATTTACTTGGAACTCCCTGGTTCTTCCATGGGACAAGGCAGCTTGGACTTACGTCTGTCATGATTTGTAGACCGCTATAACTTCTTTCTCAATCAAGTTTTCAAGACTGGAGGATGTCCTTATCTTGAGGTCATGACCCAAGCTTGGTATCGCTGTATTACAGCTGGTGGTGGGGTCCGAAGCTGTGACCCAGGAAGAGGTGACCGGTCCGGGGAGATGGTCCCGAAAGGAATCGCCTTCCCGGGGTCCGGTGTCTTCCTCTCAGCTGCTGGCAGAGGAGCCCTTGCAGAAGCTGTCACCTCTTTAGTGATTGTCAGCTCGTGATTCCAGCTCAGCTCTGCAGGGCAGCCTCTAGGCCAAACCAGACCAGAGAGAGACGAGAGGCCCGTGTGGCTGGTTCCGCACAAAGGTAGCTTTATTGTGGGTCCCCTCCGGCGAAGGGAAGCCAGGAACGAGCTCTCCCTCTACAGAGGCAAATTGGTCTTTTATAGGGATACAGGGGATCAGCAAGGGGACCAATGGGTTACAGAGGGTCTGGGATAGACCAATGGGTTACGGAACGATCTGCATAGGGTATCCCCAAATGATTGTGGGTCTACTTTTCCTCACCATGACTCAAGTCCTTTCCAGGGAGTCCTGCTGGGCGGTTGCGAAATCTCTTATCTCAGCAGACATCCCTCCAGGGCAGTGGCTGGGCATATCCCACATCGATGTACTCCATGGCACTCCCACCACAATAATTGCCCATAAATAGATCAATCCATCATCCTACAGTATGTTCACTGAAGTAACATTCTAAACATCACACATGGTATATATTTTAAACATAGAGACAATAATTCATGTCAAGGGGTTATGCCTTCTTTCCCAACTCCAGGTACTGATTATCTCATTATTGCCCTGAGCAATAATTAGAAAGCTCCTGAGACTCATTAGGAGCATTACTGACGTTTGATATCTTCCTTTAAACATAACAGTAGAAAATAGGGGGAGAAGATGAGGGAGGGGAATAAAACAAAACTGTAACAGCAGCCAAGAAAGTAAACTGGAGGTTACAGACCAGACAGTGCCTCCAGAAATGCTCAACTCTGGCTTTAGCAGATGAAATAGCAGCCAAAGAACATGCTCATTTTAATATACCACAACCTCTTCTTAACCAACAACGAGATCTTAAAAGAAAAAAAAAAACAAAACAAAACCAAACAACAAAAAAAGCCCAACCCCCAAAAAACCCCAAAACCTGAGGAAAAGAATTCCAAGCACCATTGTATACACAAAACACAGACCACTCTTTTAAAATTCTTTTTGTGTAAATTATCCTTCCAACACATTACCCCTTTTATGCTCACTTAGCTACACTACATTATAGGTATACAAAGTGCATAATTTCTCTGAAGTTTATTATGCTCATTATTCTAATTTATCATTCCTCAAAATTGTGGTTATTCCATTGAAATTGTGAAATCTCAAAATCTTCATTCAGCATCAGAGCAGACAAAGTTTCCCAAAGCTTTCTCTAAAAAGCATACTCTCTTTTTCAAAGAGCTGGAAATTCAATTGTTCTCTATTATTCAAAATTAAAAAATGTCATTTTTAACAGAGTCTACTACTGTTGATCTTAAGAATGCAAACTTTTATTTAAAAGCTTATTTCCAAAAAGGTTTAGGACTGTACCTTTGAAATAGAACAACTGAAAAACACTCAGCACTAACTTCACAGGATAGTATGTGAACATTCAATCCACTTAACTCTTCACAAGTTAAAGACAGTTTGTACCTTCTCTTAATTCACATTCTTTTGCAAAAAATTGTAGGTGACCCCTAACACAGTCTTCCTGAACATGAATCTGACCTTTCACAACCCCAGTTCAGCATCTTTTCATACAAGCAAATTTTATACAGGCAAGTTTGACTGGGAAGTACACTGGGCTGCTCCTATCTATTACATGTACTTGCATGGCTGAGGCCAAAATTAGATAAAACCTTTACATGTAATGACAATCAGACAAAAGGGAAAGGATAAAAGCACAACAAACACAGCAATCCCTTCAGTGACATGGCCTGGCTTTCGCAGCCTGGCAACCTTGAACCTGTTTGCAGCACCACCTCATCCGCCCTCTGGAAACTAGAATAACCCTTTTTGGGATATTTCTGGTATAAAATATCTTGTGTGGAAAAGAAAGTCCTTTCTTGCTATCACTTTAAATGTATTGCCTGCTAATTTCATTTTTCAGTTGATATGTTTTCTGTTGCAGCACAGTAACAATCAATTTACCTTCCCCCAATAATTCCTAATATTTGAGATCATTAACAGGTTTCTGTCCAGGCTACAGAGTTTTATTCTATTTCATTATTTCCTGTAGAGAAGCTGTTTTATTCTTCTGCCATTTGTGCTGCTCTTTTGTACATGCTTTCCAAGTTCTATTATCCCACTACTAAGAGTGGGTGACCAACACCACTGAGAGTAAGTGAGGTGCCAGTCAGCTTTAGCTGTGCACTATCAGTGAAAACCTCTGTTTTTTTCATTAATTGTCAAAAGTATTGTGGCATTCACTGAATTTCAACTGTTTGATATCACTGAAGGTTTGCAGAATGATCTCTTCGATAAAAGCACCTCTGCTTTTATCCATCCTAAAAGTTCATCTGCTGTAATTTTTCCACCCTCCTTTTCTAAACTTCTCTTTTGAACATTGTATGTTCACAGAAGCCCAAATTGGGAACTCTGTTTTCACTATGACTCCATGTCCTCCTACCTTTTAAACAGTTATGGGGAAACCTCTCCCTTACCCTCTAATTGCTTCAAGAAACTAAAAGCCTTAGGCGAAAAAACTTGAAATATTTGTAACAATTCATACAGACCATATCAATTTACATAAAGGCCAGCAGATTCTCACCATTTTGCAATCTGAGACTCACTCCCTTTCTTAGCTCTCCCAGAATATACTGAAATTATGCATATTTTATTTTCCTTGTAACCTGCTTGATATGGCAGTCCCTATTTTCTTAGTCTTCCAACACCTCTTTAAAAGTTTGGCACCCTCCTCCTGTCTAGTTTTGTGACTCTCTTGTGCCTTAAGGAACACTGCACAACAGGCAAGTTCAATTACCTCATGCTTGAGCTACACTAGAATTCAGTAAAGGCTTCCATGTCTTCCAATTTAATACTAGTCGGTTTATCAGACTTAACTGACATGCCAGCTAGAGGGTGAAATCTAGGGAATTGTATACATAAAGATCCCTACTCCGTTTCCCATTTCCACAATGAATTGTCTCAGCCTTGTTTACCATGAATGCTGGCAGCAGGTGTTAGAACACGACACCAGTTGTCCTACAACAAAGCCTGAGTGACCTCCCTACAGATCAACTTTTTAATTTACCCACAAAAACATACCACGTTTTTTAGCGTGACACAGAAACAAGTAAATATTTCCTTCAGCAGCTCCATTTGCATTTACGGATCGTGCCAAGACTCTCTGCTTCACGGCCAAAACAGCCCTAGCGAGGAGGAACGAGCAGAGCTCCCAGCGCCCATAACCGAGGTGCGCCCGGGCGCAGCCGGTCACGGCCACAGCTGCGCTCGCTCGGTCCCCAGAGCTTGTCCACAGCCACCGACAACACGTGAAACCAAACAGCTCTTTACTTTGCTTCATCCACCAAAGCGGCTGGTTTCGTTGTGTTTGAGGCGATGGTTCAAAGAGTGAAACAACATATACCAAATCTCGTACCAATTAAGACTTTAACCACTAATTGCCAGGTAATTAGTCATTAATCATGCCGTACGGGAACGAGTGACAGGGAAGAAGTCACCCTTTACCCCTGCAGCTTCACCTGCCGCAGGCCGGGTCCCCGGAGCTGCGGCGCGCTCTCGGTGCAAACACCGCATCGCCACAGCCCCGCCAGCCTCACTCGCCCCTTTCACTCCGAGGGGCCTCGCCCGACCGCCGGGGCCTGCGGCGACCCCCAAGCCGGGCCCGCAGGGCCCCGCGGGCCGGGTCCCCGCCGCTGTCCCCCAGGGTCGTGTCCCGCGGCAGCTGGCGAGCCGCCGCGCCACGCTGCCCACACCGCCGCGGCTGCCTCGGGCGGAGGGACCCACCGCTCTCCCTACACGGCCACGGTTCCCGAGCTCCGCCGGGGCTCTACCGGGGCTCCGCCTCCCCGGCCCGGCAGCAGCGGCCCCCCACGGAGCGCCCGCGGCCGCCCCCTCACCTCGGTAGCGGCGGGAGGCGGCGTGACAGGCGGTGAGGAGCAGGACGGCGCCCAGCGCCAGCGCCTTGGCGCTCCTCACGCTGAAGTAGTAGTTGATCTCCCGTTTGCCCCCGGTGTAGGCCAGCGCCGCCATCTTGGCTCCTCCATGACAACAGCGTGCGATGGGGCGGGCGGGCGCGGCGGGGCAGCACTGGGTCCCCGCCGGCGGCCAACGCGGACCCTGCCGCTGCCGCCGTCCCCGCCGCCGCGGCCGAGAGCAGCCCCACACCCCGCGACCGCCGGGGCGGGGCCGGGGCCTCTCTCCTAGCGCCGCCGCTTCCCCTCGGCCGCCAGCGGGCGGCCCCAGTGCTCGCCTCCCCGCCCCGCGGCGCCGGGGGGGATGTGGTGGCTCCCGGTGGATCCCACCGGATCCCTCTGCGCTCAGCCCGAGCTCCGCGGCTGAGGGGACGGCGGCGAGGCGGAGAGGCCGTGGGGACTGTGCTCCGTGAATGAGTAGCTGGGCGAGGGTCCGTGCCGCACACGGTCCGTAACTGGCACTGAACAGGGAGGGCTTCTTCCAAATAATGCGATTTTTAAACACTTGTCACTCTTGTGTTGACAAGGAAATGGTCATTCCGGTCTGGGAGACGCTCACTCCCTCTGAACGCGGGTAACTGTACAAGCAAGCTGACATACTCACAGAATCACAGAATCAATTATGTTGGAAAAGACCCCTGGGATCATCGGGTCCAACCTATGACCGAACACCCCCATGTCAATTGGACCATGTCACTAAGTTTAAGGAAAGACATCCAGGCTTTCCTTAAACACTTCCATGGTGACTCCACGACATCCCCGGGAAGCCCCTAATCACCTTTTCTCTGAAGAAATTCTTCCCAATGTTCAACCTAAACTCACCGTGGTGCATCTTAAGACTGCGTCCTCTCATCCTATAGCTATTTGCCTGGGTTAAGAGGTCGACCCCCACAGATTTACCTGGGCTTGGGGGATGGATGAAATGATTGCTGAAATCAAACTTTGCTAAGATTTGCAAAAGGGAAATTCTGCTCCTCCACAAGCAGCTACCTGAGCTGGGCAGGAAATCTGGGCTCCGAATCCGATCCCTCACCAGTGGTGGGGCTGGGAAGCTGCCACCAAGCCCGGCAGGCCTGGAGCAGGGCAGGCAGTCACGGGAAAGACATTTCCACAGAATAAAGTAACCATATATAAACTGCATAAACAAATCTAAAACTCAGGAAATGTGTGCACTATATAGTCACATGAAGATGGGAAATGAATATGGGAAATAAAGAGTGAGCATTTATCAAGCCTTGGGTGCATGATGAAGTACATACTGTACTAGACAGGTTCCCTCAGATGCAGCAGAACTCTTTTCATTAGGACTAGCCAAAAAAAAAAAAAAACCAGATAGAGTGTCGTCGTCGTCGTCCCCCCCCTTTTTAAAAAAAAAAAAAAAATTAACTGAATGAGTAAATAATAATAATTAATTGTCTGGGTTTTGAACACATAAAAAGTCCAATTTTCATTTCACTAACCTTTCATTTTCCTGTCATCCAAAAAAACCCTAATCTGGAAATTCTGCAAATCACTGAATTTGATTATTCATTTAATAATATGTGAAAAAATAATTTTGTGGAGAAAAAAGAGAAGAGAAACATTTGAAAAAAACCCAGGAAGTCTACACATTGCAAACAAAGTTTTATTTTGAAATGTTATCTGAAAAACTGATGAACTTAAAGCAGTATGCAAACATAATGTAATGTAAGTACAAAATGTGAGTTCTAAGTATTATTCTGATGTGTGCTGTTACTATATATTCAATGTATATCCCATTTCTATCCAACCAATGTCTTTACTATCTGCCAGCATATAGCCCATACTTCTTTTCTATTCAAGTCTGTCTGTTGATTTGTTCACTTTCTCAGTATTCTTTTTAAATAATAAAAGCACTATTTTAAAGTGCTCAGATTTATTCTCTCAGGGAGAGGGAGAGAGAAAAGGTACCAAGTATACAGATGGGTAGTTACTTGGTTATGTATTTCCAGAAAAACCCCAACAAAACCAAACTAAAACAATGACAACAACAAAAATCCAAACAAACCAACCCCGCCAGTTCTGGTTGTAGTAGGGATTCGTTTGCTCCATAAATGAAAAATTCTCATGGATGCATTATTTTTTGCTCATGCCTCTTTCAAAAAGACAAGAATTTTCATAGCCTTCTTTCTGTGAACAAACCTTCTTGTTTGTTAAAATATTCCTGTTAGTGCTCCAGTTTCTTTGTGTTCATTTCACATGCATTTTACACTTGAAGAAGCAACTTAAGCACTTTTTAACATCTTCTCTAGCTAGAATATTTTTGTAACTTTTTGCACTGTTGCTCATTAATAATTCTTAACAATCTTATGAAATATATATTTCCTGCAGTCATTGAAGACCACAGATACTCTTCTTCATCTGTTTATTTGTTGATGAAAAAGTGAGACTTTTCATCCAACTGAAACGTATTTACTTCAGCTTGTCTCATTCTGCAATGTAACTATGTTAAGTCTGAGGACAAGTCTGCAAGGTGCATTTATGACCATGAGTGCAGCTCAGAACTTACCCGAATTACTGCTGTTGCTATAAGCAGTGTAGATGCAGAAAGTGTGGGGTTCTGCCACAGCTCCTGTGTTGACTCAGCTTCTCAGGGTGGATGCAATGCTTAAGCAGGGAAATGTAATTTTTAATTTTTATTCTCAAAATCATGAAATGAATTCAACTCTCCACAACAAGGTGGAGAATTTCAGGGATCTTCAACTAAATCAGCTTCTTTCTCTGAAAGAGCAGCAGGAAATAAAATGCTATCAAAACAACCATTCTTCTGTTTATAGATATCTCAGAAAATTACAACCCTTAGAAATAGTAATTCTGTCCTTCAGCCTTTGGAGGGCTCTTTTGGATCTGCTGCCTACTGCTGGAAGTCCCTGGGCATTCCTCATTTGCCATGAAGACCTAACACCAACCTTCAGTAATGCCTGAAAACTCCATGTGTGGATTTCAATTGTGTTATTTTAGGACTGTACAAATACATGCTGATACTGTTACAGGTTGAGTATCTTAATTAAGATAATTCCCCTGTGTATATTAAATATTTATATGGATGTGAGCAAGACATCTGCTTTTGCTTCCTTGCTTCTTTGCAGACATTGCTTAGGTGTTCGATAATTGAGATCCCCTTCATTCACTCAGAAGCTTTTGTCTGAAGTGCCATGAGTTAGGAAGTGGTTTGCATGCATGTAGTCTTGCTTCTAAAAGGTTCCTCCTTGTTTTTCACAAGCTAATTGAATTTGGCATCATGACATATACCTAAGTAATTCACACCAAAACCACTATATATAAAAGGCCTGATATAAAAGGCTAATTAGGGATTGCTAAGTACCCTATAAAACCAACTCCAGACATGAACTAGAAGCTGCTTTGTAAATTGTGTACCTACTTTTTTTCTTGTCTGCTGATCAACTAAGTGTGCTGGAAGTAAACCAGAAGTCTGCTAGCTGTTCTGATCAGTCAAACATCAGCTTTTGGGTTGCAAATGCTACAGCTTCCTGTTGGCTTTCTGCTTGCTCTGCCAGAAGCATCAAGGGCCATCAGTGGGAACACCTAGAGCAGCCACAGAGAGAAGATCCAGAGAAAAGTGTTTCCTTTGAGAGGCAGAGGAGACGTGACACTGTTGTGCATGTGGGATAATATCTATGAATGTTAAAAGTAAAATGCCTCTGGAAGAATTTCACATTTCTTTTTTCTACAGATGTAGCCTTGGCTTAACTGGATTAATTATTTTCATAAGAGATTGTGGTGTTTTGTATGGTCACTCATGACTGATGCTGTCATTACTGTGGTTTTTGGCTGCTCTATTTCCTCTATGAGTCAGTCTAATAACAGTCAGGAATGAAGGGGTTCATCCCACCTAATTCCATTCACTCATAGAGAACCAATCTATTTTAAACTAATCATCACCCTCCCTCTGTAGAACTGGAGCAAGTAAGGTGGTAATTTACTTGTAAGTTAGAATAAGGTGAACGACTTACCATGAAGAATGGTGACTTTCTGCTCAATTTAGGAAATGAATTTAAATTGGACAGACATCATTTACATGGGTATAATTTAGATGAGGTAATTCTTCTTTTAATGCTTCCTGACTTTGCCTGGCAGGCTCAGCATAAATGGAAGGAGAACTTTGTTTCACGGGTCAAACCTGGCATGTACATACGAGTTTGCTGATAAACTGAGTTCACAGGAGATGTCCTTTCTCCTGTTTACAGCATTACAGCCATATGTAGCTTCTGGAGTTGGACCTACCATCCTCAGGCAAAGGCACAATGTAATCAGAAGGACTGGGTGCATGTAAGAAGATAAAGTGACTGCTGTATATAAAGTCAGCTGTAACAGAAAGCTGATATTTAAATATTCTCAGTCAGAGGAGTAGTAGGGCATTCTCATGTGATATTTTCCCTTTTGAGTTTTTGTGTAGTTATAAAAGTATAATTTTTCACAAGTATATATAGGAAGGAATATAAGCACCAGAGCTGGAAGACAAATTATCACTTACCTTTAATCTTTAAGGTTCATAAGGAAAATGATCATGTGTTCATAAGGAACATACTGTTTGTTATATGATAAGTAAAATATCCCCTACATTAACTAACAGGTTAAGTGTTGAATAATTAATTAGTAGATCTGCCATACCCCAAACCATATCACTTCTTAGTTTAAATGGTGCAGCATTGCCAGATTGCTCTGGTCATATTGTAGTTCCAGAAATAAAGCTACATTTCCAATGGATTCCTGGATAGTGTACTATTTTCAGTATATATTTTTTGTCTGGGGAGCTTTTAGGTACCTGCCAAATGATGGCATCAGACATTTTAATTGCTGGGTTTTCAGCCTCATAATGGTAATCAATTTTTCCCTAAGAATCAAGTTTCCCTGTTGCATGTGTATGCCTGATAGCCAATATTGTAAATATTTGATTGCATTAATGAAGAGGGATTACAAAGTGTAAGAAGTCTTTTTCTCAGTGGACTCGTTCAATCAAGCAGTGTGGCCTGAGTACTGCCACATCCAAATGATGAAACAAATATGCCCTCAAACCTGTAAGATCTTGGAATTCTATCACAAATTACTGCTTTTACAGTTTTCTAATTTTGTAACAGTTATAAAAATGGTTTCTCAATTGTCTGTACTAAAATCAGACTGATATTAAATGAAGTAATTATGAAATCACATGTACAAAGGCCATATTTAGCTTTATCACTAAGAGATAAATACATCTGCTGTTCTATAACACGAGACTTAATAGCGTTTTCATTTCAGGCTCTGTGGGTCTGAAACAAAGATGGATCGGATGAAGACAGGGAAGGGAAATGGGCAGATAGCAAATATTTAAGTCATCTGTCCTCTTTCATTTAGGACAGTCAAGGGGCCTCACCTTTCTGCATCGTGGGAAGTGTCATTGCTGTGCAGCTACAGAGTCCTGAGAAAGGGGCTGGGACCCAGCTCAGCTCACTAACACAAATTATTTTTCTTTCGGCTGCTTACACTTTATCCTCAAAGCTTTGTATCCATCAAAGTAAAGGGTTAAGAATGTTTGATTTAGATGAGTTTTTTGGTATGCAGGTATAAGTTTTTTTCTATTTCCCCTCCCCTCTCTTTTCTTGACTCCTGGTTGAGGGAAAATGGCAGTCACTGTTAGTCCCTTGTCAAACTGAGTTATTCTTTTTTCATGAACATTTTGTTTCATATTGTTCCTCTTTCTGGTTCTCCCTTGTGCTCCCAGTTGTGCCTTCTTAAAATTCAGAATTCTTATATTTACAAGACAGCATTTGGAAGCCTACACAGCCACAGTCCAAGATTTGCTGTGTTTGTGCAGCTTTATAAGCCTTTCCTTCTGCCTGCCAGCAATACAGATGCCATGTGATGACCGTGTTCTCTTTTAGCATCTCTGCACTAAATCCCTGCTACTTGAAATCAATGTTTTTAGGAACATAAATTTATTTTGGGTAGGAAAATTATTTTTTCTTATGAAGATTCCAGTGCCAAGGGAGTCTCTGTGGCGCAATCGGTAAGCGCGTTCGGCTGTTAACCGAAAGGTTGGTGGTTCGAGCCCACCCAGGGACGTGTTTTTCCTTTTCCTCTGCCATGGCAGGGGATTGGAACCAGATGACCTTAAGGTCTCTTCCAAACCCAGCCATTCTTGAAATTTTAGAAACTTGGAATTCTCTGTTTAGCCTCAGGTTCACTTAAACACTAGTTTGCTGAAGTATCAGCAATGGAACAGACTAAAATATTTCTATACATTGTTGTTTAAAAATGAAATTGCATAGAAATAGTTTCATTTTAGCAGGATATTGCAGCCTTCCCTATTGTGTCATTTTTGTTTGTTTCTCTGTTTTGTTTCTCTGTTGTGTTGGTTGTGAGCTCTAAAGGATCTGTGTTATTTTATGATGTTGAAAAGTAAATGCGTATCTACAAAATATCAACATGGGCTACTGTGCACCTCAGGCTTAGAAAAGATTTTTCATTTAGGAATTAACAGGTAACTCAGTAGTTGTGCCATTTCCAGCAATTTTGTGTAAGAGCCTGGTGAGCTGGAATCTACAGGAGAGCTATTGTTTTTTGCTTCTAGCTTTAAATCTCCTGTGCATGGCACACTTCAATAATTGCTCAGATGGCAGGCAGGTAGATCTAATTCTTTGATGTGTTGTTTTTTCTTATGCTTTAAAAACACTTGAACTGAAAGGTTTAACTAACAGCGTATGATTTTCTATAAAGCATAAAACCAAAACAAATCTGTATGCAGTGAAACCACTGGAGCCCATTATCCTTCAGCAGCTTTCTTGTGGACTCTTTTTCAAGAACTGTAGTGATAGGGCAAGTCGTAATGGGTATAAATGGAAAGAGGGAGAATTTAGCTTAGATACAAGGAAGAAATCTTTTACTGTGAGGGTGGTTAGGCACTGGAACACGTTGCTCAGGAATATTGTGGATACCCCAACTCCAGCCATGTTCAAAGCCAGGTTGGACAAGGTCTTGAGCAATCTGGTCTAGTGGGAGGTGCCCTTGCCAGGGGCGGTCAGGACTAGATGGACTTCAAGGTCCATGCATACCCTTTAAAATTCAATTGTTCTATGATTCTATTTGATGAACTTGCCCTTCTCTCACAGAGCTGTCTCCACAGACGTTTTCATGGTACATGCAAAGCAATTTGGAAATGGAATCAAAATCCCAGTTGGTTTTCAACACACTAAATCCAGATCTTACAAGATAAGGAGTTTAAAACTGCTATTTTTTTAGAAGTCATGCTGTCCTAAATTTTAGAGCTTCAGGTTGTAGAAAGCTATGAGTTTAACAAAAAAAAACTATTAAACTTTGTAATCATGCTAAGAAACAGATGAAGGAGTCAGTAGAAATCAAAGCAAGTAGTCTTCATATTGTGTCTGGGCAGTGCATTGTCCATATGGGTGGCAAAGAGGTGAAGGAGTTGTCCAGGCAAAGCCCACAAAAAACAGCTACTGAGTTGTTGCATATGAAATTTCCACGGTGTTTATGTAGAGTTAACATAGAGAATGGATTTTTAGCCTAATCTGCAGCAGAGAGTAAGTAGAATGTAAGAACGTTGCTGTGGACCTAGAAAGAAGGTGTGAGACAAACTCAATTAATCCAAAGGTCAGACCACCAGCTTGTCTTGCACAGGGAAGGAATTCTTAACCTTAACTCTAAATCCCTCCAGAAAATTGGAGACTACCAACTAAAACAATAGTTTCAAAAGTTACAGGAACTTTATGGAATAAAGTATTTGAAACTGTACTCCAGAATCACATATGGAACTGAAAAATTTCAAAGAACCTCTTGTATCTGTCTGTATCTATTGTACCTATCTTGTATCTCTTGTATCTATACGCTAATTAAAGTAGATGAGAGAAATGAAGTAAAACTGTAATTCTACTTTTTGTCTACTGTGAGGCAGGTGCTCTTCATGGGTGTGGTTTGCTATCTTTGCTATTCCTGAGAAGAATAAGCAGAGGTCCTTTGGATCTCATTGCAGAATCTGGGGAACAAATAATTTTGGCAAAATGGGTCGCTTCTGTAGGACATGAAATTTTAGATGACTGTGGTAAAGCAAATGTGGTATAGAGGCAGGTGCAGACAGCCATAATAGCAATGGATGTTCTTTCAAACTGAGGAACTAGAGTGGTCTTATTCCCTGTTAAATGCTGAAAGATGAAAATAAATTAGAAGGTAGCTCATTATTAACTAGAAACAGTAATGGAAAGCATTTTTCCCAAATTAAGTCAGGCTGTGTTTGGGTGACTCCTCTTGTCACACATTCTAGGCACTGTTGTAGAGAATATACTGGGATATATTGGGAGCAGTGACTTACACCTTGAGATGTTAAATACCTTAACCAAAAAGTAGTGGTAAATCCCTTGGGATAAAATTTCCCAGAAAAAACTTAAAGCCATTATGGAGGAAGGATTTAATGAAGAACAAATCCTGCCCTTTATACCACTACACAGAGAAGATAATTTCAGATTCATAGAACCTGACAACTAAAAGGCTAAATTTAATTATTGTCTTTTTTTCTGCCCTGAGTGAGCCTGCAGTTTGCTGCCAAGAGCTTTCCTGTTTGGATGAGTGTTCTTCTCATATGTTATGCATATTTAGGGTGAGTTCTGATGCTGATGTTTTGAAGAAATAGCCTTTAGGATATTCTTGGTACAGAAGATTTTGACAATAACAACCCTGAGATTAGCTCAGTTGGTTAGAGCATAGATCTAATAACACCATGGTTGTGGGTTTGATACCTCTGTGGGCCATTTACTTAAGAGTTGGACTAGATGATCCTTGTAAATCCCTTCCAACTCAGAGTATTTTGTGGTTCTGTGAATGACAGTGAATTCAGGAATAAAAGCCCTAGATAAAACAGGGGCTGGTAATTAGTGTGTGAGTCAGTAGGTGGTGCACAACGCCTATGGGAATTCTGGAGAACTGCTCTGCTGTTTCACTGTCTTCCGAACTGGCAATTGGGAAGAGTTTAATTTCACCCAAAGGTCCAATTTCTGTAGCTTGAACACAGTAAGATATTGATAATAATTATTGGAATTTATTATATATATATTTCAAATGCTTGTGTTCAAAATAATATGCAAATGTTGTGTTTGTTTGTTTTGATAGTTATATTTGCCTTAATGAGAGCCGTCATTTCCTGAGTAGCTGGAGTATATACATAAGCATGGAATCATGTATAGGAAATTTTGCTCATGTAATATTCAATCACATGTTTTCCAGGAAAGGATAAATTTATTCCAGCCTTAGAATATAGACATGCAGGAATTTCTTTGGTTTTGCACTGAAGATTGCATTCGTTAAGCATCTGAGATTCATGGGAGAACCCTACAGAAAATTAGTGGATTTCTAAGGAGCTCAGAATGAGGCATGAGTAAAGCTAAATGAATTAGGGATTACTTCTGTTTGCATGCATGATAGCTTTAGTTAAGCTTGCTGGTATCTCATTGGAATTGGGTACATGATTTTAATACTGTAAAACACTGCATCAAATGGATGGTAGCAAGGCAGATTCTGGGAGATCCTGTCTGAAACCACTACAAGAAAACTATTCAAAAGTCACATCAAAAGCTGCAACTTAAACATGAGTGGTGGAAGTGTAGATGTTATCTGGTAATGTTGTTTTATCACTCACCTGTATTAAAGGACATTTGTCTGTAGCACAGTATTCATGTTTTAGACTGACAAACTCAGATCCTGAAGACAATTGGCAGTGGCTCGTGTTTCTCCCCACAGGGCTGTGGGGTTACAACTGCCCCTTCTAGAACCGTGCTGCATGATCTGAGTTTCTTTTTGCTCCATGTTGGTCACATGGATTGTGTTCTCCTTACCTTTAGTTTTTACTTACTATGGCCATATTAGTGCAAAAGCACATGCTGCAGAGAGCCCAATGTGCTGCCAGCTGAGCCTGCTGCAACAGGAGACAGTGTGCATGGATACAATAAGGCATATTTGAACTGGAGACATCAGAAGTCCACTTAGATACAATTTGAAGCACTTACTGACAGGAGCCTTTTAATCTCTTCGTCTCCTCGGGGGGATGGCATAAGAGAAGCTGATAGAGAGAATATATTTATAGATCACACAAGTGAGGGTCATCAGTCACACAGATTCCAGGGAGGAAAATGGTCTGAATGCTGCAGTACTTTGGTTTATGCAATTGTATCGCAACCGAGCCCTACACGTCTCTACCCAGCTTTACAGAGCTTCTCCAGCGATTCTGTTCTGCTGTGGTACAGTCAGGGCTTGCTGCAAACTTTGCCTTTCACTTAGTTACTCTAGCTGTTTTCCTTTCCTTCCAAGATTCTTTAAAAAACTTTAATCTCTTGTTTTAGCTAATTTATGCTAATGCTCTAGATGTATTGCTGCTGATAATTAAATTCTCCAGAGATAATAGTTACAGGGAGGCAGACCACTCCCAGAAACAATTAAGATCACTTTACCAGAAGTTTATTCAATATCTTGTATTCCCAAAACTAGACAATATGAAGGCTCCCTGCCCTGTCTGCCATTTATCTCTCTTATTTTCAGCTATGATCTTTGAAAGACAGTTTCTTCAATATTGTACATAACATAAGCAAAATACGTGATCAGGCAGTAAGTTCTGATGAGCTCAAAACCTGCAAAGCAGCAGGAGTATCTTTTCAGTGCTAATGAGCCTGGAATTTGTGAGGTAAACACTATGTATTTTTTCAGGTTTAATTTCCAAATGAGGCTGCTTTTCGGGCAAAAATCTGAAAACACATAATTTGGATGTTATCAGTGAGCTGATAGAAAGTATTCTCTGCCTGGGAGGACAGGCCATGGAATAGAGCACAGAGAGCAAAGGAGAAATCAGAAGATGACAAAAAGAGACAGTGTTTGTTATGTGTAGTTTCCTTTCTAGACTCAAGTGTCCCTCCTTTAACTGTGGTTTGGGGGCTTTTTTCTCCCCAGGTAACAAAGGTTCACCTCCCTATCCTAGCATTAACCTTTGCATACCTTCTAGTGGATTGCATATCCTGAGGGATGAAATTTTAACTTTTCAGTCCTTGTAGGAACTTCCTGTCTTGTAGTTAATCTATACAAGGAAATAAAGTCTTTACCATTTTCAAATATTGAATTACTGTTTTTACAATGACAAATTTATTTTGAAATTGTGAAACAATGCTTAAAATACTAATATTTTAAGAATCATCCTGTTCCAATGAGTAAATGCAGGTATTTTAAAAACAGACCTTCAGTGTGTTTTACTCAGTGAAGAAAAAATGGGGCCTATTTCATCATGGAAATTCTCATTTTACTAATTCAGCACACAGCTGCAGACACATAGCAGCTGCACTTAAGATCATGTTTTGATATTTTCCCTATTTTCCTTAATCAATTCATTGCAAGCAAGAACAAAAAAACTGTCTTTAGAAACAGATTTTAGTGTTTATCTCGCCTTGCACCATTTGGAGCTGCCTTCAGACTCTCAGCTGCTAATTTTTGGAGTGGTGCTTTCTTCAGGTTACAGGGACTTTATTCTGGATATTTTCATCATGTCTTCCTTTGGGGGTTCCAGCTGACAAAACCCATCTCACCTCTTGCCTTACCTGATTTTGCTGTTGTCTTTGTGATCCTCTGTGGGTTCTCCCAAGCACCTTCCCAATAACAAAAACATGGCTGTTGGAATTGTAGTTCATTTATGGTTTTCAGCAGTCTTCTAAAAGGTCTCAGAGAAGAAATATTTGCTTCTCATGGTGGTTTGTGTGACAGTAAATTATTAAAGTCAGTAACAAAGGTTCAGCATATGGTTCTGTGTCTCATACACAACTGAACAAACTGTTAGGCCCTAACAAACACTGAGTTTCCTGACAAAACAACTAAATTTAAGATTCTTGGAATAGACTTCTGCACATCCTTTCTAAAGCACACAGGGACAGTTCTGCTGATTACAGCACAGCATCAGCCAGCACAGCTCTATCAACAGCCAGGAGCTTTCTGTCCCTCCTTTAAGGGAGATGATGGCCCTTCTTTCAGCCATTAATCCTATTCAGTATTTGGAAAAAAGGAGGGAATTATTTCTGCTTCTGAACTTCTCATACTCAGAGGCACAGAGATACTGAGTGAGTTTCTTGACAACTTTTCAAACATTAGTGTTGAAATGAAAAGTAGACAATCACACCCTTAAGGCAGTTGTAGGCAGCTTTACGAGGCTTTAACAAAATGTTTTATAGCAATGTGCTAACAAAGTATTGTAAAATCTGGGTGTGAGTATCTCCAATGCATCTAAGCAAGTAACTTAACTCGTTAAATAGTTTCTTTTGGAACACTTGACATGCTTTATTTCATTTTTTTTCACAATTTATTTAAACATCTCACATATACAAAATACATTTTCTTTCTTTTTTTGAGAAATGATGGGGGGTGTTTTTTTACCCATAGTAGAAGATGGAAATGAAATTTGAAAGCAGGAACACCTGATTTTGGAGGAAGAAGACAAAGAGGAAGAAAAATTATCCACATGCTTAAGCTGTGGGTGAGACAGGACATCCTAAGTTTTAAGACAGACTTCAAAGAAACAGAGAAGCAATACTTTAAATGCTACTAGCACCATCAAAGTTCAAGTATTGGAAAGATACTCTATAAGTATGCAATTAGCACCACTGTATTTTGAGTGGAACTGAAAGTACCTCAGATCATATGGAGAAGTTCCTACAAAAGATGTGGATCACTCTTGATTTTAGTGTATGAGGTAGTTTAAACCTTTGGAAGTCATGGATTTAAACTTCCTCTGTGGAAGATATTCAAAGGCCACAAGTGGTGCAAACTTTCATGACTTTTTATTTTGGTTTTTTTTCTTTACAAAGGTTGACATTTCCCAAAACAAGGTGTTAAATCTTGAAAGACTTCCAAGTCCATGTGGGGCTGTATTAAATTTCATTGCACAATGCTCCAATCAATTCTTCTCCTTCTCTTTCGCCCAGAGTTTAAGCAAGTAGATGAACAGAAGAAATGGAAGGAGTCAGCTTTCATTATAAAAAGAAATGACAAGAGAATAATTTGGGAGAGGCTTTAAGTTAATTTTAGTTCATTCATTTAAAACAGACTGGGCCAATGTCCAAACCGAATTCTTGGTCAGCGCCGCCAATATCCAAAGGTGCAATGTCAAGGATGGGCAAGCGGGATGGCTTATTTGTTCTGTATTCAATGATTGTTTTGCCCCATTCGTTGTTCTTTCTCTGTAAGAGAAGATTCATTGCAATTGTTATTGCATTGTTCACAGTACTGAGAATTGTTTCACCTGAATGGATAACTTCTGGAAGAATTTCATATTAATTTTGCTTCTATTGTTTGCAAATCAGATACCCACATCCAACTATTCAGATCTCCAATACAGAGAAAATCTTTACTTGAATCTTCTGTAGTCCTATGTGTGATGCTGTATACAAGCTACTGTATTATTCACACTGATGTTAGATCCTAAGAGAACCCTGCCTGAGTGTTTCAGGACTTAAAAGATCCTGCCCCTCCTATAGCCTATGTGCTGTTTTCTTATCAGTCTTCTGCTTACATAGAATTTGGATCTGGACCCTCTGAAAACTTTTTTTTTGCCACACTGCACAGTACAAGGTAGGATTTGTTTGTAACCTCTTCCCTCCTACTTGTTAGTGACCTTGCATGGTTGGGTTTGTAGCCTATGTATTTTCACCATGCAAAATTTTGCTGGTCTGACAGATAATCTAATTCTAAACTAAAGCACAACTCTGTCTCTAATCACATGCTTAGGCCTGGGCAGTCATTGCACCCATGGTTTCTGCATTACTTACAGAGCAGCCATCCTCAAGAACACTGAAAGTGAATCTGCTGTTGCCTTCAGCTCGTAGTTCAACATCGTTGGATCCCTGCAGTACAACAGCCTTTTTAAGGTTGCCAGTTTCTGCATCCATGTAGGCAATGCTGTTCTTGCAGTGGTAGGTGATGTTCTGAGAGGCATGGTTGGCCAGCAGACGCATGAAGGCGAGTTGGGTGGCCATATCCTTTGAGGTCACTCCTTCACTATTGTACTCAAACTGAAAAACAGAGAGGAACCCAGTCAGTTGTACTGCTAGGGAAAGGAGGATATTTGTTATGGAAATGTGTGATAGCTGCTCTAGTGTCCTGGTTTCAGCTAGGGTAGAATTAATTTCTCAGTTGCTGATACAGTGCTGTGTTTTGGATAGAGTAGAATGAGAATGCTGTTGCTAACACACTGATGTTCACTTATGTCTTGGTTTTTTGCTAAGTCGTGCTTATCCTAAGTCAAGGATTTTTTTTTTTTTTTTTTTGTCTCATGCTCTGCCAGTGAGAAAGAAGTAGCAATAGAAACTGGGAGGGAGCATAGCTGGGATAGGTGACCTGGGCTGACCAAAGGGATAGTCCACACCATAAAACATCATGCCCAGTATATAAACTGGAGTGAAATAACCCTAAGGAGTGGCCTCTCCGGGTTCAGAAAAGGGGGCCTTTGCACCAGTCAGCAAGTGGTGAGCAATTACACTGTGCATCACTTGGTGTTTCACTTTTTATTATCATTATTATTTACCATTTTTACGGTACTTTATTTTATTTTCAATTATTAAACTGTTCTTATCTCAACATACCATGATTCTCCTCCCCATTCCATTAGGGTAGACTGGGGGGAAGAGAGAGGGAACTGAGCAAGTGGTACCTCATTTCCATCTGCGCTTAAACCACGACAGCTAGGAACTTTTAAAGAAAATGAATCAGAAGTCTTCAATCACTTTTCTATTGTCACTCCAGAACTAAAGAGCATGAAATAAAACTAGTAGGAGGTAGACTGTCAACCAGACATGAGTGAATGTAGTTAAACTCTAGAGTTCTTGGTTAACACCAAGAAATGGTGTTAACAGTTTATGTGGGTTCTGAGACAAGATCAGGTAAGTTCAAGGAAGACAATCTACGGTTTCCACAGCTACACACAAAAAATGCCTGTTTCAATAAAACCCTGGAAATTTTCTTTGAGTCTAATAGAGTAGTGTCTGTGGATAATACAAATCTTTACTTCACTCTATTCTTTTTACAGCATCTACTTTTAGCTACAGTAAGAAACAGGACCCTAAACTGTTCTGACCCCATGTAATCAAATCTTATCTTGGACACTTCATCACAATATCAACTCAATTTCAATTAAGAATGATGTAATTAAATCTCCTTAGCTGTACAAAAGTAGTTTACTTGCAATTTGCTGGGACAGTGTCTAACGTGCAAGTAGACATGGTTCTTGCTTTTCCTTTTGCCAACAATTCTGAATGTTATGGTGGCATGCACTCAGAATCTGTGATGTGTAATATAAGTATCTTTCCAGGAATAGTGTTGTGTGTATTGTATGTAAAAAATATCAATTAAAAAGACTGATGTTTTTCGTACTCTTTCAGACATTTTCTGGACTGTCTTTATATGTATCATATTCCAGTCCAGGCTTCCCTTAGCAATAACCATTATTCAGGCTGAATGGATCATTTGCAGATATCAAGAAAAGTTAGAAAAATAATGAGAAGTACTTTAAACAAACTGATCTAAGCCAGAACCAGAGTTCTATGCCCGTGAGGTAAAAGGTAGTTGGCTTTTTCATATTTCTCCCCTAAGAATTTATCTGCTTGCTTGCTGAGAGTCAATGAATTGGGAACTCTTCAGACAGTGCTGTAGGAAACAATCACCCTGCCATACATCACTTACCTGGCTGCCACCATTGATAGTTTCACCAAACCATATGTGCTGCTTCTTGTCCTTGGGATTCTTGTTGATATACCAGTTCTTAACAGGAATATTGTCAGGGTTGGCATAGATGCAAGTCTCACCAGTGGCAAAATCACAGTATGCTCTAATGGCATCTGCAGTGCAGCCTTGGTTGGGATCAATCCAGTAGAAGCCTGCCATTACGGGAAGAAATGTGAACAATGGTTCACTCAGCCTAAACTTTGCATTCAGTTCATATTCACTTGTCTGATACAGGAACTCAGGCCATAAACATCACGGCTAGGTACAATATTAAGGTGATAAGTGGGATACATAGATATTTTGGATTGTTAACGTATGAAAAACTGTATTTGAAAACAAGGGTTAAATATTTTTGTATTATTTTGGAAAATTATTGGAATAATGTCCAACAATATCTATAAAGAGCTTTTCAAAATGTACTTGCAGCTATTTTCAGTAGAGGCAGAAAGAACTTCTTCATTGGTCATTTAATATTTTTGCCGTGTGGCCAAAGATACCATTCACCGAAGAAATCTAACGACCTGGAAGTACTCCCTGAGCCAGAAAGGGCAAACATCTGGCAGTAACATACCACTGCTCCATTCTGGGTGGCTAAGTCTGAGGTCACGACAGGTGCGAGCTGGGTTCTTTTTGGAGCCTTCTGGGGTCAGCAGGGTCTCAATTTGGTTGTTCAGTGTTTTCAGAGTGGCATCAACTTCATAATCCTTGGGTCTGAGAGAAGGCTGATCAGCCCGGTAATATTCTGCATCAAAGCCAACTTCATATCCACCACCGTTGGGACCAGGGGGGCCAGGGGGACCAGGAGGACCAGGAGGACCCTAAAGTTTTTCAAAAGCAGAAGACAAGAAGGATTCTGTCAGCTATATGGTGCTTTTAATGAAATTATTCCACACATGGACATTCCTGCTTAACTCCTGGCACCCTCAGCTCTGATTGGAAACAGCACACATGGACTCGCCCTGTGGTGACTGCTGTGGGTTGAAGCAGTGGAAGATGCACAGTGTAGGACTACCACATCTCCTTTGTGTATCTGCTCTCTGGCCACAAGGAGTGAACAAAATCTCTTAGTTTAGGTCTATTAAACATTTCCCTAATATTAAACATATTTTTAAAGAAATAAAACCACATGCATTATTAAACTGCTAGGCTTCTGGAGTGACATAACTGCTAGGCTTATAGTGTAACATAGATGTGTTAAATCAACAAAAAAAAGGTTATACTCACAGCAGGACCTTGGCTACCGTGAGAGCCACGCACACCAGCAGGACCAATAGGTCCAGGGAGACCATTGCGACCATCTTTACCAGGAGGACCAGAAGGACCAGGTGGACCCTAAAAGGACATTTGAACAGTTTAATGACAGTAAAAATGCTACAAATAGAGATTCATATGAATGGGAGCATACATATATACTGCACAATCAGAATGGGAGTTATTTGAATATATTCTGAAATTCACATACCCTTGGGCCAGCAGGGCCGGTGTTACCAGGAGGACCTTGATCACCATGTTGGCCCTATTGGGAAAGATACATAATCATCAAAAAAAGAGCAGTGGAACATTTTTGTGTTTGCTTCCTTCAAGAGGGAACTATAGGCAACATGTATTTGGGCTCAGAGAATGGGAATCTAGGGCTAATGACATTTATTAGTGGAGTTGGGTATAAAATGCTTGTTTTGGGAAGAGCAGAGAGAGGGAGTAAAGATGTATATAAACATCTTTAGATCTGTAAAATTCTTTATATTGTTTCTTCTGAGCTTCAGAAAAGGCTTTAAAATAAAAGTTGTAATTCCTAAAGTTGATACCCAAATTTAATACCCAAATTTAAAGGGAAGAAGATCCCCAGCTTACTTCGGCTTTTCTGAGATAAAGGTTTTACAATTTCTGGCCAAAATAAGAAATAATACTGAAACAAAGGCAGAGGATTTTTTAATTCTTTGCTAGCCAAATGCAACTGAGCTTCAAGGCAACTAATGGTACTCACAGTTCTAATGCCAATACCAGAATTTGCCATTTTGTACAAAAACATTGAATGTTAAAGAGCCTATTTATGACTCTTGATTTGAAGGGTGCTGCACAGTGGAGTAAGTGGTATTAACATGCTCTATTGTGCATATGTAATTCCTTGCTAGGGTGACCTTATTTTGGTTTTTTTGCTCTTTATACTCAACCCCCTAAAAACCATTTACTTACAGCAAGACCAGGAAGACCCTGTAATCCATTGTGTCCCTTCAAGCCAGGCAGACCTCTAGGCCCCTTATCACCAGGTAGACCTTTCTCACCACGTGGACCTTGTGGGCCCTAGGAAGGGATATAGGTGTCAGAGGAATAAATTAGAAGGCTTCAAGAACATACTACTGTCAAGGCAAGAATTCAGTATAAGTATTCTACGTTAAGCCATATCCCAATGTATATAATGGACATCCCCTTAATACACCCAGGAAGAGTGCCAATCCCAAAAGCTTCAGGACTGATCCCACAAAAGAGAATGCTAATATTGAGATTCTAAGTCCCTAAATATTTTCAGGTCCTTAAGCATTACGTTTTGGGCCCCTTGATCACTTCCAAAGTCCTTATCGATAAAGCATGCTTTCTCTTCTTGCATCAACGTGGTAATGTATTTAAAAATCAGACTTACAGCAAGACCTCTTGGACCAAAAGCACCAGCAGGACCGACAGCACCAGCAGGGCCCTGAAACAAGAATAGAAAATACATGTAACTGCTGTATATTGTTCTAATGAAGGTTCCGTGCTCAACACATCTCTGGAGAAAGTGAAGTAATTATCTATACATTGTAGAGGTGTGATGTATTTTGTATATATGTATATATGATAGACAAGTCTTAGTCCTCTTAGACCTTAATCCAGAAAGTTAAGGTATATAATTATCTCATCAACTTACAGGTTCACCACGGTTTCCAGGCTTTCCAGAAGGACCAACTTGGCCATGAGGACCAGGAGCACCCAGAGCACCACTGGGACCAGGACTACCAGGAGCACCACGCTCACCCTGGGAACAAAGGAATGCAACAAGAGAGACTTTGTGTTATTACTGACTTACACATATTGGAATATTTCTTCCAAGACAGTGAAATAAAAGAAAAAGAAACAAGTTACCTTGAAACCAGGAGCACCATCTCGGCCTGGAGGACCATCATTTCCAGGATTGCCCTATTAAAATACCATGAAAAAAATTACTAAATTCAATCACCTTTCATCTCACACAGAACTGTCTCAGTCTAATTGCTTACAGTGAGAAGATATTGAGATAGGATAGTATAAATCTTGAAGAGAAAAACGTCTTCCTTATACACACCGTTCTCAAATCCCTTAAATATACTAATGTTGTCAGAAAACTAAAATGGTCTTCAAATATTTTAGTTTTTAAAAGTTCGGTAAAGAAAAAATTTCTGGGCTTTGCAACACTTCTGTAAATGAGAAGGCTAAGGCAATTGTGGTTTTCATCTAGCTTGCAGTCTTTTAAAACTGAGACTTTCTTTTTAGGTGAAAAATGCCAGTGGAGGGAAAAGGACCTAAACAATAGCCACAACTAAATTATTTTGTTGTGGTACTTCACAAGATTAAATGGTTTCCTTTGCGAATGTTAATTTCACTTCAGCTCTTAGACTGTGTCCAAACAAAACCCTTTTCCTTCAGAAAATTCCAATGAAACAAACTTTGGGATTTTAAAATTAATATTCTCAGTTCTCTTTGCAAGATTTGTATTAACAATACAATTAACAATGCTTCAGGTTATCAAATAATCTTCCCTGATAAGGCTTCAATTTTTATACTTTCCTGAAAGTTATCTTTTTTCCCTGCTCCATCTTTCTTGGCATTTACGTAAAAAGTCAAAAGATTCTGAGAGTGATTTCAGGATGTATTTCAGACACAACTTGTGCTTTAAAAATTTGTCACCTAGTTGGGCATAGGAATCCATGTCTATAAAAATCCTGATAAAACTTTCTCTGAAGACATTGTACAAGTTTGCTAGCAGAACAGCCTCCAGTTCCATGCACTTTTTTTGAGTATTTGTCTTTGGCTCAGAATAAAAGAAAAGCAACATGAAGAGGATAAAAGACAGCTTACATCACGTCCAGCTTCACCAGGAGCACCATTTGGACCAGGAGAACCCACAGGACCAGAGGGACCACGGGCACCAGGAGGACCAGAAACACCCAGGGGACCAGGTTCACCCTAATACAGGAACAGTGGTAAGAAAATGTGACATTATAATACAACACAAACCAACCTGACAGAACTTTCGGCCTTCATCTAAGCGAAACATTTCTCTGCAATCAGTTTGGGAAGGAAAAAACAATCAGGACATAAGAAACCTACCTATCTATATCAAATATTATCTTCATTCTAGATGTTACTATTAGAAACCTCTAACATTTCTGACATTGAGAAATATGCTCACTTGCTAATAATTCTCTACAACAAGCCATAATTTCTTCCATTTCTCTAAGTCTGGTAGGTCCATATCCTCTGTTTCCAACAGAATTGGAAACAACAGAACCTACATCTCCCTGGTTTCCCATAGGAGGGAACCTCAAATGTGTGTGGGTTTTTTCCATTTTCTTTGTTTTACATGTTATCTGTTTAAAGCAGTTAACTAACGGTATACTCACTGTTGCTCCAGAGATGCCTGGAAGACCACGTTCTCCCCGGGAGCCAGGCAGACCAAGGATACCAGGAGCACCAAGAATACCCTGAGGACCTGGGCTACCAGGAGGACCCTATGACATGAAGAGAATAATATTTATATTAATGGACAAAAATAAATGTAACATACACATCTGACAATGACACTGAAAATTTCATTCTCAGTTGCAATTTCTGCAGATCACAGAAGTTTCTATAATTTTTTCTTGAGTAACAATTGTGATATTTCACACAAGTGCTTACTTCAATAAGACAGAAACATGTTTGACTGTAAAAAAAGCCAGTAATTCTGGATGTGAAAGCTTAAAGATACTCAAAATGAATTAATTTTTTTGTATAATTCTAAGTCAACCTGGGGGCAGACAACTTGAACCTTGTGATCCCCCCAAATCAGAGTTTCTGTTGCAGCTGTGAATTGAGATTGTTCTAAAGGGACATTCACATGTTCCTTCCTTTTCCGTCCATGAGTATTAATTTCAGAGCAGAAGATGTGCTTAGTTTTCTCAGACTAAATATCAATTTATTCTGTAGTTAGAGAAAGCTGCAACTCCCCACAAGAGAAAAAGAGAAAGAAAACCCTGACCCAGGGATCAGGTTCACTTTTATGACATGTTTGTCAAACATGCCTATAAACAATTTCTTGTGTCTCAGTGGAACTTCTACATAAAGGCTTTGGTAAATTTGTGGACAAAGTAGAAAAGCCCTTCACAAACACCAGAAATATCTCAGAAGCCATAACATCTACAGGAAGAGAAATGTTTAATGAGATGTGATACTCAGTAACTTACAGCAGCACCAGCCTCTCCAGATGGACCTTTCTCACCAGCAAAACCAGGCGGGCCAGCAATACCTTGCTCACCAGTGCGGCCAACTGGTCCAACATCACCACGCAGACCTCGAGGACCATCTTTGCCAGCTGGGCCAGGAGGACCAGGGGGACCAGTGATGCCCTAGGATTGAGTATGAATATGATACCATTATAATATAGACCTGGGGACAACATAGATAAATTTCATTTTAAGTCCATGTAAAAAAATAGTCCCTTGCAATAAACAGGTTATCAGCTGCTCCAAAGCAGCAACTTCTATTGCTTTGTTAGCAGTGGATACCTGGAAGCAGTAGAATTATTGAAGTGATTTTTTTTTTTCTTTTTTTTTTTTACTCTGGGCAGGTGAAAGTGGCAAAATTTGGTGGGAAAATATATCTCTGTCTCTCTTTGGAGACATTAATTGCAACTATAACATCTGTGAGAAAAAAACCCAAACAAACAGTATCTTCCAGTTCAAGAGAATTATTTGCTTTGGATATTGAGATTTAAAATTTATTTAAATCTAGGGCATCTAAGAAAAGAAGTGCCTGATAATGGTTGGAAACAGCTTTGAAAATAAAAACTACAAATTTCAATCTGGAATGAGAATTTATTACTGAAAAATAAAAAATATTCACATTCTAAAACACAATGAGAGTTTACCCTGCTCAAGACAGGGGCTAGAACTGCAGGTACTTTAGAAAATGTGGACATACAATAACCTTAACATTCTTCTGCAGATTGGACATAACCTTCTTATTCCACTCCATCATGAGAAATTGCATAGCCATTGATTTGAGCAAAAGCAAATAAATACAGATTTTTGGAAATGGTTGGGTGCTTCAAGATACATAGGGATGCTTGATGGATTATAAAAAACTCAAAAATTAAATGCATAGGTCATACTCTGGGAGTTCAAACAGTTAGATTTTTTCTTACCCAATCCTATAAGGACCTGAGATGATTCCAGTGCAATTATGATTCATATAAACAAAACAAAAGTTAGGATTATCCCTAAGCAAAGTAACTTCTGACTTCTCTCCCACAGAGCTTCCTTATTAGTTACTTCATTACTTACAGCAGGGCCCGGAGGACCAACTCTTCCAGCAGCACCAGGGAAACCAGTCATGCCCTAAAAACAAAATTGAAACGAAGATTAGGTTTAAAGGAAACAAAAACTTCATGAAAAGCAACAATGTCAGTACTAAAAGTCTGAAGACTTACAGGGGGACCGGCATCACCACGAGGGCCAGCAGGACCAGCAGCACCAACAGGACCCTAAGTAGGAAGGATTGAAAAAGAGATGGATCAAACAAAGGCAATTAATGCTCCCTATTTAGAGTAAGGGCTCAGTCTCACTATTGTGAAAGCTAAGGGTGATTTTTACACCAGTGGAAGGAGGACTGGGCCCAAAACCATGCTGCCTATCCTGATAATAGGGTATTAAATTCTCACAGACATTTTAAATTGGTATCATAAGGCCTGAGAAAAGTTGCATAAGGCATTTGTGATCCAAATTAATTTCCTAGCAAGTGTTACAAGCATCTAAACAAACCTGGAAGTCAAAATGTGGAAGCAGGACGAAATCATCAAGTCCTCTGTTTGCACTTTGTGACTAACTCAGCCACATAGTGCAAGACCCTGGTATTGGTCTATTAAAATCATACAGTAAGTAACCTAAGCTATGTTATCCTGCAACATTTTGTGGTATTTGAAGTATGTAGGTCTGACTTTCTGCATCATCATGAACTTTCAACCAGTTCCCCAATAACGGGCTATGTGCATGTGAAGCAGTATACAGCTTTGGGCTATAAAGGTGTCAGCACATGAAAAGCCTGTCTGCAAATGGGTGCATGGAAAAATTTGCACACATGCATATGGATGACTGAGTCTGAAAATCAGACTGTGAACGCACAGCCCATCCTTGAGAGAAAAGTGTCAACATCCTCAGGTCAGAACTTACCCAATCACCCCCTGAATGGTCCAAGATAGAGTGATTTGGCTGATCTTCAGAGCAAGTTGAAAATTAGTTATTTTCTCTTCATTTCAGTTCCAGACTCATGATCTGAGCCCACATAAATAGATTGATAAAATTTACGTAATGTGTGAAAATCAGCATGGTAACTTTTCTCACAGCCTAGTTTGAAGTTTTGTTTCTTTTTTTCATTACCTTTTCAGGATTCAAGGCTTTCAGGCTAATGTATTGCTTGCATGTTAAGAACTATGCATTTCACAAAGACACAATTCACTCACTGGTGGTCCAGAAGCACCGATTGGGCCAATGGCACCTGTTGGTCCACTTTCACCCTTAGGTCCTTTGGGCCCACGCTCGCCTTTAGCACCAGGCTGACCAGCTGCACCCTGTGGGCAGAAAAACAGACAAAGTGAGGAACTGAAAATCTTACAAAGGAAACAGAGGAAGGTTATGGCATAAATAACAGGAAAGTACAAACAAAACTCACAGGGGGTCCAGCAAATCCATTGGGACCTACGGGACCAGGCTCACCACGTTCACCCTAGAGAGAGGACAAAGAAGAGAGGACTGGTTGGAATGGTCTTTAAAAGGGCAATTTTCTCAACATCATATTTTTGACACAGGAATAATTGTAGAAATTGTTACTTACAGGGATACCACGGGCACCAGCAGGACCAGCAGGACCAGCAGGACCTCCTTCTCCCTAAAAGACAGCCAAAACCATTTTGACACTGGGAAATGGCCTTACTGTAGTCAGAACAGGAATGACCTTGTGGTACAGATATATATAGTGAGTCTCCTCGGGTCTCTCAGATGTTACTGAAAATGCTTCTGGTTCTGATCCACCTTAATAATTTCTAATGATATGAGACAGCATAAAGGATCATTCTGAGATAATGTGTGGTTATTCATGGCTGTATCAAAATCTCCTCTCACAGTATGAGGAGGATGATGGAGTTTAACCTCAACTGGGAAAAATTCATTTGAATTCTGAATCAGAATCTTTTCCACATATAACCCGCTGCCATGTAGATGTGCATCCTCTTTCTTGCCCTCTCAGAAAAAGGTCTGGGGTCCTATGGCAAGCTTTATTGAATAGTCCCATCAGCCCTTGCTCTCTGAATCTGAAAAACTTAAAAAATTTGTGCACACTGGAAAGATGGAATTGGTTCTTATGGAACTCATCTTTAATATTCATGTGTGAGTAAACTGTATCAACTAGACATTTTTTCATTCAAAGAGTAGACTTACCCGATCACCAGCACCACCAGCAGGGCCAGGAGCACCAATGGCACCAGGGAGACCCTACAGGTCAAGAGACAGGACACTGTTTCAAATAAAATGTAAGTAGGACCAACTACTTTAAATAAGCTTTCTCTTTCCTCTTGAAGAAAGGTGTGGAACTTTCTTTCAGATGTTCTCAATATAAAGGACACATGATTTTATAAAAAATATATATATTCTGTTATTTTCCTTCCCAAAGTATGAATTCTAAGAAAGGAACCTGGAATCTCAAATTAAGGATAGTTTTGTGTAAGTTTGCAGGCTGCCTTTAAAATTAGCTGTCTGGGCTGAGCCCATAAAATTAAAGAGGATACTGTCATACTGAACAGCTGTGCAATGTCTGTGCAATACTCTGCTCATGTAATTTCTCTGCTTGGATGCATGAGAAGTGATCACTTTTCTCTCTCTCCCCCTGAATTCAATCATCCTTGGCAAGGGGCAACAAAATTAAATTGATTTGTATCAAAAATGAGCAGATATAAGCAGTAATGCAATACAGTGGGAAATGCAAGTCCTGAACATTCTCAGATATTTAAGTTCTGAGGTGTAGTAAGGCAAAAAATCAAGTAGAACTATAAGATACTTACACGAGCACCATCTCTTCCTGTTGCACCCGTATCACCTCTCAGACCTGGGGCGCCCTGGAACACACAGTGGGAAAAATTGTATTGCTAATGAACACAGTAGTTTGTATGAAAGAAGTCTTGAGCTGTTTACTGACAATCTGTGGATTACTTAGACATCACAAAAAAAGTTTATCATGCTAGGTTTTCTGGAGAAATGAACTTTGATTATTATTTCATTCCTATTGCTGAGTAGGTACTGATTTGCAAAGGGCAGGTTTGCAAAGAGGACTGACATGCTTTTCAGAATAAACCTGCTTCTTTCATGGGAAACCTACTTGGCTTCTCCCAGGTCCCAAGAATTTTCAATGGAATTAGAAATTGAAAACCATGTCCATGTGTATTAGAAATAAAGAATACGAATTCCCTTCAAAATGTCTTTTCTTTTGGTCAAGAGATATTCATCTGTAAAAATTCTTCTGGGTATTCATATTATACTTTCCATATGAAGCAAGAAAACAGCTATTAAAAACAATGACATCATATGGGCGGACACATAAAATGTCATCTGCTTCATATAACAAAAATTTATTTTCAGGCCATCACTGGAGTAAAGAAATCAGATCAGCACTCTGTTCTCTCTTTTTTTTTATTAATACAGCTTAGTGTTCTGGATTAATCTGCATGTCAATACATAGTGGTTTTTAAAAAGTTTTAGGATAGTACCTTAGGAAAGACTGTCAGTCTGTAAGACCAACAAAACCTCTACTTGCTGACTATTGAGTAATACAGTTTCACAGTAAATAAAAGTCATATTGGGATAACCTGCAGGTTTTTCCAAGTTAATGAAATTTAGGCATCTCAGACCTGTGCATGCAGTAACAAGGCAGTTGTCCACCTCACCTTTTCACCCTTGCCTCCTGGAACACCAGCAACACCTCTCTCTCCTGGGATTCCACCAGGGCCAGCAGGACCAGGAGCACCAGCAGCACCAACATTTCCAGGCTCACCCTAGCAGCAATAGCATATCATGTAAGTCAGGATCAAGTCACTCACACAATTTGGAACAAAATCATTACTATTCTGCCCATCATTCTGCTTGGTTGTAAACAGTGTGAGTAGTAACATTTTTGTCTTGAGCTATTGTACGTGTTCTACTTTTCCAGCTAGTGAAGATGCTAGATGTGAACACTGTCTCTGATTCTGTAGGCTCCTGAGGTTTAAGGTCCATGTTCCAAACGAAACTTCTGTAGAAAGACTACCCATGAAAACCTAAGAAACTACCCAGAAAACTAAGACCCAGATTCACTTAGCATCAAGCCAACATCATCATCTGTTAGATGATCACTTACTATTGCCCTAATGTTTGGGGAAAAATAGTGCTTACTAGACACAAGAAGTTCCTGTGTACAAGTAGATGTGGGTATAAATAGAAGTCAGCATGAATTTTGGTCAGAATCTCGGATCCTATCTCCAAACAGAATAACAGCATACTCAGCTGACAACCTGTATTCAAACTGACTTCCCCTACCATCATCTATGGCACTAAACAGAAATCCATTTAATATTAATGTGGACTAGCTGGAATGGAACTTTACCACTTGGAGAGAGGTTTTGGATTGCGTTCATCAGGAATTCAACAGTAAGGCAGTGGCAGCTGGAAATGACATACCTTGTTACCATCAGGGCCTGGGGGGCCAGAGGGACCACGGCTTCCAATGGCACCAGCAGGACCAACGGCACCGCTCTCACCAGGAGGACCACGTTCACCCTACAGGAGACAGTCTGGTCTGAGTGCTTCCTTGAATTGTTCTGTAGCTGAAAGCACTGGCTAGGAGCAATGACAGTGTGACGCATTTTTATCTGAACAAACCTTTCATTAGAATTGTGCAGCTATTAACTAAATTGGTCATAAGAACCGGCTCTAGTTTTTGACACAAAAATATTAAAATGAAGTAATAAAGTCTTGCATCATGATAACAGCTGACAACTAAAGTATGAATACTTCTTGAACATGGATTTTGGCTACTGTGCTTTTTCTGTTAACAGTGTCTGGCATTCTACTGTCAAATGGAGATTCTGTTTTAGGACAAATAATGGATTCTAGTCAAATTAAAGAGATATTAACTGGAAAACAATTATTTTTACAGTGGCAAATGCCTGGTGAATTATGGAGAATAAAGGTAACACCTAAAGCCTACAAATGTGACCTGTACATTAATACAGGTATAAGGATAAATTCTGATTCATAGATATGATATGGAAGACATGGAAGTAACCAGAAACTTGATTTAAATACACAGTAGATCTATCAAAGATAGAAACACCAGTTTTACTAAATATTTCTCAAATTATCTCAGTGTGATTAAGATGGACATTGGTGAATAATCTGATAAAGTATAATGGAGATTTTTAGTTATGCTGGAAAATCTGGAATTTTGTATAAAAATTATAATGTGGTCAAAGAACTGACTCAAGGGGAGATAGCACACTACTAGAAAGCACCAGTGATGAAAAAGATTAACTTTTATTGTAGAGCTGTTCCTCAACTGATTTTTTTTTTCAAACATTTTGTTAATTACAGAGAGGCAGAAAAAGAAGAAATATGCAGATATCACAAAGGTGGAAGCATTTGTCAACAGCAAGAAGGATTGGCATACTACACAGGAAGAAGTGAATAACCTGCTAAAAGGCTGTCACAGCAAAGGGATAAAATTCAAGAGTACTAGTACCAGGTTAGTTATTTAGGCACAAAACTGAGAATTCTGCTGTAAACTGAGGTTTCAATGGTGAAAATGACTGAAAGGGAAAGGTAATAGCCAACAATATGATGCAGACATGATAAAGGAAGATGTGATCTGGCACAAGCAGTGGGGTATTTTTAGGAAGTGCTAGTTTTGTGTATAAAGCATCAGTAAGACCTAATTTGGAATACTGGATGAAATACACCCTGGGCTGGGGATGTGATGCTTAGGGCAAGCTGGAGCAGAGGCATATAACTGCTACTGCTATGACAAAGGGAACTTGGCTTGGATACACTGGCAAAATGAGAGTTTAGCTCAGACATGATTACTGATACAGACTCGGCACTGAAACATAGGGAGCAAAAGTGCTGCTTAAACTGATTGACATAACTTATAAGAATGAATGGGAATATTTGTCATTGGACATATTTAGTCTGGAAGTTAGAAGAAAAGAAGAAGCAACAGAAGTAGGTTAAATATCAATCTCTTTATAGGTGGAGTTGGAAATCAAATAATTAATTGAGCACTTTAATAACTACTCCTTGCTCTACATAAATGGGATCTTCCTGCCGTGCAGGAAGGCTTCCACAGAAAGCTCTTTGAATATGTTTATTGACAGTTCAGGATTAAAGGGAAGTGGGAGGCAATACCTTCTAATGACTATTCCAGGTTCTGAATTCAGCCCACTATTTATTCAAAGACAGTACTGGGGGGGTAGGGGCTGCCTAGCAAGGGATAGTAAAACTGAAATGGTCAGGCTAAGAAGGTCTGAACACAGGCACTGCAAATGAAAATTCTCACATTCATCAGGCCTCAGTGTAACACTGTAGGATCAGTCCTTTATCATCCACAGTCTCATTGGAAGAGACATTAATGCAGGACATCATTATTTGGGTAATATTCATACTGCTTATACAGAAGTTTACTAACACTGGCAACCATGTTAACCCTAACTCAAATACCCTGACACCTGCAAAGAGCAGAGAATATTATCTTTCCTTCCTGGGAGTCTGCTGCAATGCACTATTCTGTAACAGAGAAGAGCTTTTTGCCTTGAGGAACATGGAAATGTGAATAGCTACTATTATTACTGAACATATTATTAAGACAGTCTGTACCAGATTTCCAGTTAGTTACTCACTCTTGGGCCAGCGGGACCGGGGACACCAAATTCACCATGAAGACCCTAGAAGAGAGCAGATATAGTGGTATATTTCTAAGGGAAACTTACTTGCTTAAATTGTACTTTGTTTCTTAGCCACAAATGGAAATTCTCAAATTGTAGCAGCATATTGAAAAGTTTCAGAAAAATTTGCAGACAGTCTATTACATACATGGAAATAACCCCTTTTCATCCAGCTGCACAGGATCTCAAAGTACACATTAGATAGTATTTTTTCATCTGAAGAGTTAGTTATCAAATTACAAGCTCTTTTTTTCAGGTATATACAATGTAAACTCTTTTACAGGGACACAGATGTAACTCTAAATGCTAAAGGTGATTATGGCACATAGGATGCTCGATTTGCAGATTATATCACACACTAACTGCAGCAGCTAGAGCACGGACTACAACTGAACTACCTCAGTTGGATGCCATTGTAAATTCACTGAAGTCAAACTGAGGTGCAAGAACCTAATTGGAGTAATGCAGGTTAGATTGAACCTTGAAGATTTTGAAAGCAATGTGAAGTAAAATATTTTTCATGTACTGCCTCTTCTGGGGGAATAACCGTATTTTATTTCTACTTAAGGCCCAAACAGCAACGAGCTGTCTTTGCTCTGTTTCATACCAAAACTTTGAAAAAGGAAGTATGATACAAGTTCCAATGCAAAAGGGACTATTAAAGTTTGCATGTTACCCTGATTGCTTTGTTTTGGCAAATAGATTCAACAGGCTCTTGCTTCACCACATGTGCCATTGCAAAC
The DNA here is from genome assembly GCF_000738735.6 of Corvus cornix cornix. Classification (NCBI taxonomy): domain Eukaryota; kingdom Metazoa; phylum Chordata; class Aves; order Passeriformes; family Corvidae; genus Corvus; species Corvus cornix. The sequence continues at coordinate 55,199,544 of NC_046333.1, forward strand.
ACAGCCCTCAATGCAATGCCTGCCCCATCTGTGGAATGCCGTGTCTGTAACTCACCCTCTCGCCTGGTTTACCAGCCTCTCCAGCAGGACCCGAGGGACCTGGCAGACCCTGAGTGTAAAGAAATGAGAATAAAAATTTAGTTGAGGCAGAAGCTCTTCACACTTTGGGAACCATAGATAAGATTGAACAGAGCACATTGTTACTTACCTGGAAGCCAGGAGGGCCAGCAGGACCTGTTTCACCCTTTCCACCTGGGTTGCCCTGAAAGGAATGAAAAATAAGTGATTAACTTGGAAGAAGAAATACAGGAAAGTGGATTTAAAAAAGGGAAGTCCCATTAATGAAAAGTAAATCACAAATTGGATTTGTGTGGAGGCTGTTACTTACAGTGACTCCAGGAGGACCTTGAGCACCATTGTTTCCCTCTGGACCAGGAGCACCCTATATATGTTCAAGTAGAAAGCTGTTATCAAACTTTTGATTTGATATAAATAATATCTCTAAATGATTATGTGCCGAAACCAAAGGTTTCTGACTGTGTATTTTGAACTTAACCATTTACTTGCAACAACTTCACAGACAGAAGTACTAAAGATTCTTAAAGTTTTAAATTCTCATTATTGTTTTAGTTATTGCAGCACATTCATCCTTAAAGAAACTTCTTTTGGAATTACAGAGTATAGAAATCTTGCTGATAGCATTTTCCCCACAGGAGACTCTTTTTTGGGTCCCTTAAATGGAAGTATTAGTAAGTTTCAACTATCAGTAAAAAGCTGGAAATTTACAGGGTTAATTAGAAACCATACACTGTGCTCTAAGAATTAAGGACAGGGAGTGCTGTTTTTTTCCTCTTTTTAAGATAAGACCCCATGATTAATTACCCAATTAAGACCCAAGAAGGGGAGCTTTCATTTATCCATTAAATAATAGCCCCCACTGACATGAAGCTAAAATGAATGCATTGCCAAGGGCTTTGCTAATTTCATCATCTATTCCTGCCTGCACAAGCCAATGCTATCTTATAGAGGTTTGGAAAATCTACTTTTTTTTTTCTCTCTGGTAGGTGATAAAGAAAACTATCCACATACCCGTGGGCCAGCAAGACCAACATTGCCTTTTTCACCAGGTTTGCCAGGTTCACCCTGAAGTTGAAAGAAAAAGATATAGAAGTTTACCAAGACTTCATATTAGATTCAGTTTAAACTATTAAGCACAGACTTACACTCTCATTGCCAGAAGATTTACTGTAATATTTCTTTAACCCCAATTAAAACACACACAAGTTCCATCTGTCATTTTGGATCACTTAAATTAGCTCAAAAATACATGTCTTTTCAAAATTCTATGCCTTTATGTTCTGATATTATAATTCATGGCACTCCATATAGTATCCTATGCAATACACTTTCTATATGTTGGCATGTGTGTGTATGTACAGCAACACCCAAATCCAGGACATGATTGTTATCTGTGGCCTCTCTAGGACATGTAAATAACCCCACTGAAGTCACTGGTAGCTTTTCTTCAAAGCTGAGTGAGCTTTGGACATTGCTCCATAAATAACTGGTTTAATGGCCAAATTTGACAGAAATTTTACTGATGTGAATATACAGAAATGATAAAACGGACACGCTGAAATCATAAAATAGACATATATTATTCTAATCACTTGAATGTCAAAAATATCCCTAACCTAAGAAAATTGCTTTTTCATTTCTTTAATCATATTTTAGATAGCTGGAAAATAATTTAAAACAACTCTTGAATGTAAGGGGATGCCATCCAACGAGCAGCACAGGAGGATACAGGGAGATGTGTTGGATTAATGATAGAGTTGGGAACCTACAGGTTAGTCTGGAAATACCTTCATAGTAATAGAAAGTTTCTGTATTGTACTTACAGTGGGACCTTTTGGTCCAGGGAATCCAATGTTGCCAGGCTCACCTCTATTACCAGCTGGACCAATTGGCCCAACTCTACCATCTGCTCCAGGGAAACCCTAGAAAAAGAAATCATATTATTAAATGGCTGAGGCAATTTAATTAGAGTTCAGCTTTAGGAGAAATATGTCAGGAAGCAAATGTCATTTAACTTTTCACCATTGTTGATACATCACATCCTTATGCATCCCTCCCTTTTTCTCCTTTTTGTAGAACTCTGTATTTCTGCTTCCCCTTCCAGGACACAAGCCTGATCTGAGACCCACAGAAATGAATGGAAAGGTTCAAGCTGATCTTGAGTAATACAATAGAAAATCTTGCTGATTTTACAGAACTGTGTTAGAGCTCAGTGCTGAGATGTCTGCTTTATACAACTGTACTTCATTCTTTCACATGCAATGGGGGAACAGAATAAAAAGCAAGGTACTTACAACAGGACCTTCCTTGCCAGCAGGGCCCGGGCTTCCAGGCTGACCTGGGAGACCCTGAGAAAAGAAAAGTTTCATGTTTTTAGAAGGAAACCAACTCACCCAATACAACCAGATTTTTTTCTACATGCATGCATGCATACACACAGCAGTGCCAAGTTATCGATATACACTGTTTAAACAGGACTGTAAGTGCTATCACATTTCCACATGAAGCACACTGACTGTCAATTTGGTGGTGTGTGCTCCCATGCCAGTTGAAAAATCAGTGTAGGGAAAACCTGTTTTACTCAGAGAAACTAATTTAGGCTCTGCTTTGGAGGATAGTGAGTTTCAACGTTTGCAGATGCCTAACATTCACATGTGCATTGCAAACTTTCACTTCACAGGGTAGGGTAGGGAGAGAAAGAATAAGGAGTATAAATGTAATGACATGAATATAATCTGGCTGCAGCCAACACCACTAAAAGTGAATGGCTGTTTTCAGTGAAATAATTTGCAAATTAAAAGAAAAATAATTGAGATCAGCCAACTCACATCATTTTAGTAGGGTTTGCTTTCCTTTGAGTTCATTAAAGAGGACACACACCCCTCAATTGTGATCACAATGATCACATTTTGTAAATAATCACAAGTGGAAGCCCCTTACAGAAGTCAATGCAGTATCCAGTACAAGAGGACAGTGCTCTATCACAAGGCAATCAAATGCTACCACAACAAAAGTAACTAATTTCAGTAAACATTTTGATGCTTCTTAACCATTCCTAATGGGATTTTTTCAATTGAGTGGTGGAAATGCCCTAATTGTGGTTAGCACATGCTGAATTTTTGCAGTTGAATTCCTGAATAATTTTGTCCATTAATTGTAAGTATTTTTCTTTTTACGTAGTTCAAACTTATTCCACAGAGTTCAAACTTACTCTTGGACCCATAAGACCAGGCTCACCAGGACGGCCAGCATCACCACTAGGACCCTTAGCACCAACAGGACCACTAGCACCACGGTTACCAGCAGGTCCCTACAAAAGAAATACATAAAATTTTTGCAGAGGTAGCAAAAAGCATCACAAATCTGTATATAAAAGGTGGTTCAGAAAGAGTGACCCAGACAAAGTCTTACCATGACACCAGCTCTGCCATCAGCTCCAGGGAGACCACGAGATCCAGGTACACCCTGCAAGTCAACACAAAACAAATCAAGAAAGGGAAAGAAATAAATCTGTTCCTCTGAGGTGGATAGTGCTTACTAGACTTCAGCCTTCCAAGCAGGTCTGCTGAATTTGAGGTAAGTGCACCTTTAAGCATACACACCTCAGTGTAAACAGGTATGGTGAAAGAAATCTCTCTCACTTCCTGTAGATTTCTTTAAATTCTAATCTGCTTGGATCATTTTCAGTGTTCATTGTAACTAACAGTGGCTCTAGCCAGCAGCTAGGATCCCACAGCCTGGCCCACACAGTTCCACATTCCCTGTAGAGAGTTACCGACTGACTCTGTACACCCTACCCAAGATGCAACACTGAATCCTTATCTCTGCCAAAAAAATATCTAGGGGGAAACACTGCAATTTTTCATATTATTTTCCTGTGAATTCTTTTTCCTTCATGAAGCTACATGCCTCCTGAAGTTCATGGCGTGGCTTTCTCACCCAATGAAAAGTTTACTAGGCATCCTTGAAGACACTGAAATGAAAGCTTTTGCCCTCCATTATGTGAGCCCATTGTCTGTTTTAAGCAGTTAAATCCCATCACAAACTTTTAAGAGTAATCAAAAGATAACTCACTAAATATTACACAGTGGATAAATCAAAGCAATCTCTAAATATTTCAGGGGTAAGATAGTAAATAAGCATTTATGCAAAGCAAAAATTGGTTTGGTCCCAACTAACCAAAAGGCTCAGAATTGAAAATTATCACTGCTTAGCAGCATTAATGTAAATTTAATTACTCATAATTATTTAATTTGCCTGTGGGACTCTAGATTGATTTCCACTTCTCTTTTTGCTTCTACTTCTGGAACATGAAAAGAAAACCTACTCTCAGACCAGCAGGGCCTGGGGGACCAGCAGAGCCAGGTTCACCAGGGCTGCCTCTCTTGCCTTCCTCACCACTAGGGCCAGGAGGGCCAGCAGGTCCAGCAGCACCCTATTTAGGACAAACAGAGAAAAAGAAGAAATCAGATGCTATGTTGCAAATATTATCAGGCTTTTGATTGAAAAAACCTTCATATTTTGCCATACTTACAGGCTCACCCTTCATACCACTTTCTCCCTTGGCACCAGCAGGGCCTGGTTCACCCTAGAGTCCAAAACAAAAAGAGATGACAGAATTAGGCATCATTCCAAAAATCTCTCTTCTACCTGGAGAGCTTACTCATGAATCAAAAAATTCTTTTATCATCTAATGCCATGCCTCCCTCTGTTGTGAAGACGGTCAATGAGCACAACTGTATTTTTGGCTTAAAAGGCACAAAACCAAACATGTTAAAGATGCTTAGAAATTACAGTATTGAACTATGACACATTTAGGGCTGGCTCCTCTGCTGAGGATACCCATTGAGGGCCTAGTTGTGAGATTGCTGCCACATCTCTCTCAATATTATCAGCATGGACAGAGCCTCACAGTGACATAATATTCTGAGTTGGAAGGGACCCACAAGGATCATCGAGTCCAACTACTCCTTGCACTCAAAGGGAGTGCAAAGTGAACCTTTTCAGTCTCAGCATCTAAAGCAAGTAATGAGACACAGAAATTATAGTGTAGCAAGAAATAATGTCTGCATTATAACAAAAATGTATCCAGAGAAGATCTTTTACAACTGTGGACACTGTGTCCAGTTTTCAAATGAAGACATGCAATATAGGAGGTCACTTACAACAAGTCCTCTAGCACCACTAGGACCAGCAGGACCAGGAGGACCAAGAATACCACGGGGACCAGGCAGACCAGGAGCACCAGCAACACCAGGAAGACCCTGTCCAACAGAGAGGAAAGAAAGATATTATGAACCCATTGTCTTTTCTGCTGCATTAACTGAATTGGGTTTTTTAAGATCAAAAAAGTGTGAGTGTAGTTGTACTTACAGCTGCACCTTTAGCCCCTGGAAGACCATTAGCACCAGGGTTGCCCTGTTAAAAAAGATAACAATACTGGTTAATTCAGAATCAAAAGTGCACACATCTGACAATAGATAAAGTCTGGCAAGTTACTCACTGGGGGGCCAACAGGACCACTGGAACCAGGAAGTCCAATCTCTCCTCTTGGACCAGCAGGACCAGTAGGACCAACATTACCAGCAGGTCCGATTTCACCCTGTTGGGGAGAAGGAAGAACCCTCTATCAGTGTACACAGTGTTACGGCAATAGTGAAGTAATCCTACATCAGCCTGGCATGAAGATAATCAGATCTGTATATTCCCACTTCAGAGGCCAGAAAGCCAAGCAGCTGAGAGCTTTTAATGAATTTTAAAATCACTCAAGTTGAGATGTCTAGTTAGGCTTCATCTAAGCTAATGGCTAAGACAGGAAAAACAGATGCTTATCCAGAAGGTTCACAAAAAAAATCAGAATTAGAATTCCAGTCTCATTTACATCCATGTGCCTCCAGAACTGGCCTGAGGTGCCACAGCATGAGACCTAACTGACCATTATCTTGCACTTTCAGATGCCATTTGCACACATACAAAATGAAAAATTATGCCTGATCAGAGTGCTGTGTGATAGTGCTCAAAGTGGAGTAAATGACAGAAAAAAGGTTCTTGCTATTATTTTCAGAAGGTTGTACTCCCTAAGTCCACTACAAGAACCTGAATATAATGACAAGTTCTCTTCAGCAGTTCAGAGTTCACCCTGGACACGCAGACAGTCTTCTCTTGAAACTACATGCTATAACCACACTTACACCTGCATTAGAGAAGACATGATGGTTTTCAAAAGTCTTGCCTTTTGACAAGAATAACCCGAATGGGATCTCAATTTTTTCTCATCTTCCCTGCAGTTCAAAATAAATTTCTAGACCAAATTATTGGTCTAGAAAATAATACTTTATTTTCTTCTAAAAGTGGACTAAGTTTTGTCTGTAACACAGAATAACCTGGATTTTGTGGAAATGGTCAGCAAAATTTGGAAATGCTGTATATGCAATATACTTTCCTTAAATTCTCTGTCCTTCCTTGGACACTCAAAATATTGAGGCTCTTACCCAGGTAAAAAATGGTAAGATTTGAGCAATAAAGTCAATAATATAAATTATAGCCCGCAAGAGCAAAATGCTACTGCCCTAAACCTGAAAAATTGTAATGCAATTTCTGCATTGTAATTTCAAGGACTTAGACTGGAAGTAGCCCAATACTCAAATGCAGCTTCTTGGTCCTCCACTATCTCTGTAAAGTGATATTAACTGCTGCTTTGCTTACTTATCATGATTTGTGTCACCCTTGGAAGGTATATATATAAGTGCACCTCATAGGAAGCAGTAAAAGGATTATATGTCTTCTTAAACCTGCCCAACGTCAATCTTCAGCTGTGAAGTAAATGCTGTATTTTAAATTAGCATTCATATCTGAAGTTCTCCAAATACAGATCAGGATGAGGATGAATCTCCAGAGTAACTGATAAGAAAGTACTCTTAGTTCTTAGGGAGTGGGGGGTTTTTTGCTGCCTAGAAACTCTGGTTAGTACATTTCACCTTCACTGTCAAATGTACCAGTAGGTGCAGATGTTCATACCTTAGCACCAGGAGCGCCTGGGAAGCCTGGAGGACCAGCAGCACCAATAGGGCCCTGGGAAATGAAAGGGAAGCAGTTGTGTAAAGGTATTCAGTGACAACAGAAACAGTTTGCTTGTTGAAGTAAACAGATTAAAAAAATGCACATTTATTTATTCCACACATTACCACCTCAGAATATGAGTTTGTCTTTTGCAGTTCCAAACTGACAGATTTGGTTCACTACAGTTAAAGCCAGGTCAATGCTTAAACAACATTTGCAGTGCAAATTAAGCAAGAATTGGTAAAACCTTGCCTTGAGGCCAAACACCTGAGAAAGAACAAACAGAGGATGAGCAGAGGCAGGCATCTGCAAGGCAAGATGACTGATTCTACTATGTCTACTTGTTGCTGTGAGATTTATAATTACATTTGGACAAAGTTCCAACGTACCAGACATTACAAGAGAAGATACACTGATGGATTCATAGCCTTTATTTTTTAATGCATACAAATAAAAAGGGATCGTTTTTCTTCAATTATTAATTAAATATCCAACTCATTAATCGATACTGGGAATTGATATCTACTTTTTTGTGAGCTAACATCTTTCAATTAGAAATATTTATAATAAAACTGCCTCACAAATCCAAGGTAATAAAACGGGCCAGCTGGTATAACAAAGAGGAATTAGCTTCAGACATTCTATAACCTACTGTATTATAAAGGGGGTACCTGGAATTGTTGCTGGTTTTGCATAAGCAAAAAAAAAAAAGACCAAATCCTCTTTAGGATATATTTGAAAGCATAAACTTCCAGAATTTTCATTGCAATGACTTTTTAACATTTTAAATTCCAAATGGAAAGAAGGATAAAACATTATTTCTGTCTTAGTTTTAAAAAATGAGTGTTAATAACTGCTTTGCGTAATATTTATGGTATCATAACCTAAGTATGTGTAAAATAACTTCAGCCTGGCACAGACATTGGGACATAATGCAACGCTGTGCCCATTGTGAATAACAACCTATGCAATCAGCAGCTTCAGAATATTTTTCCTATAGCAACTCAGTTTCTTTCATTCATAATGTCTTCAGCTAAAATGTTTTGGTTCTACTACATCAGATCTTAGCTATAAGATCTCTATTTGCCTGCAAATTAAATGCCCAATCACATATTTTTTAAACACTCCACATGGAAGAACTGAAGAGAAATTCACAGCCATCCTCACATTCTACTCTGTTAAAGCACAACAGGTGTTTGAAGTGACAAGGGGTATTAAAATCAACTTTGGCAAAACAGAACCAAGTACAGCTTCATCATAGACTCAGTTTTTGAAGGTAGGAAGAAAACCACTATTAACTATTATTACTATTGTTCTGGTGTATTCCTGATTTGTTTCACAGTGTCAAAACAATATCCTTGTACTCATATTTATGTGGCTGAGATAAATGAGGTTTCCTGAAATCAGGGGTATATGATGGCAACACTAACTCCTTTTAAATGGACAAATCTCCATTGGATTAGCTCTTATTAGGATGGTTACTGTTTACCCGTCAGATCAGGAGAGTTGGATCTTGCAGGCCTTTCACACTAGCTCACAACTCATGTATCAGTGGTGAATGAAAAAAGGTTAGTGCCTGTTAGCCTGACAGGAAAATGCTGCAGGCGCAAAGCTATGTCCTGTTGTGCATATATGATTTACAGGATGTATATAATTATAGCCATCTGTAACATGTGCATGGTGTATACCTGTTAAAAAGTAGAAAGTCTCTTTAGTTTTGGGATGAGAACTGTTCTGTTAGACTGTTGGAAATGAGAATTCTGTGCATTGGCTGTTTCCCAGTGAAATGTGCTGGGAAACCTCATGAAATCACCAGTGCCAACAAGAGAATATTTGGTTCCTTTGAAATGGATGTGTTTAATATAAATCCTGAGGCTCTCATTATATTGTCTGCAAAGGGTTTATGTTTCACTAATTCTCTTTGTGATGGTCTGATAAGCAACAAAGAACTGTGTTAAAAACATCAACACAATCAACTTCTTACAAGTCCAAGAAATCCTCTAAAAACAGGAAGAGAAGCACAAAGCCTAATGGAACCACACTGTCAAAAAGCAAGACTGAAACTTACAGCAGGTCCAGTGGGGCCAGTGCTACCATCACTTCCACGAGCACCCTGTGAGGAAAGAACATGATAAACAGTTTGCAAAGAGAGCTGACTATCAGAGAAAGCCACAGTAAGTGGCTGGTTCATGACGACAGACAGATGGAAAGCCACTTACAGCTGGTCCAGGGGCACCTATTCTTCCTCTCTCACCAGGGAGACCACGAGCACCCTGAAAGAAAAATTAACTCATTTGTATCTGTTCATTGAACATAGATATATAGATTTTTTTCCTCTGCTAAGTCATATTACTATTACATTAGAGTATCTGGGTATCTGAAGTGTCAGTAATGACAAACATTGAAGAAAATACTGGCTGAACTATTTATCTATCAGATTGTAATTTCCCACAGCAGCAGCGAATACTTACAGGTTGTCCTGGGGTACCATTTTCACCAGGGGCACCAGGCTCTCCCTATGAAGAAGAAAGTTTGGAGGCTTAAGTTACTTAAAGGATGCTTTGGACAGATAGCATAACACTATCAGAGAGATTTTCAGCTTCTGAATCCCACTGTCTGTGTTTTCTGTAGCACTTTATAACATAGCACTGTCTGTGTTTCTGCATCACAGTATACAACAGTAACACATCAAGTCCTGAGAGTGCAGAGACTGCCGTTGTTCCTGCATATACTGGAACACAGCCAGATGGAATCCTTTTAGAAGGGGAGGGCCAGAGAAAATTGTTTCACTTGCTCAGCTTTCTTTACGCTGACATCTACTCTGTAGTACACACTTAAGAGATTGGACCTGGATAGTCAACTACCAACACAGATCAATCAGCAGCTGTTTTTTAGCTAGAGCAGAAGCAGAATGATGTTTGCTTTTGCCTTAGATTAAGGTGACGAAGTCCTCTCAAATGGCTTAAAATAAAGATCTGCCTCAGCTATTTTTAACTTAAGACCAATAATACTGAGTATTTGAGTAACAGCCATTAATACATGGCTCCTCTCCCTTTAGTAGTGTATTCTCAACAGCCTTCTCAACAGGTCTAGGCTGGTCTACAGTGACATGACTCATCCTAGAGCACTGGTATCCTGGATATACCTGAATGCACCTAGTCTTAAATGCGGCAAAGAGTGCAAGTTTTTGCCTTCATCACTGCTTTCAGCACAGTTATATCATGAACAACCCTGATTAAATATGCTGGTGTTTTCCAGCACTCTTACTTGTAACTGTTCTATCCTTTACTTAATTGCTTTATCTGCTTTAAATCTCCAATGACTGGACAAACTTTGCTATCTAAACTTTTTCTGAAGGTTAACAACTTGCAGTGATATTGAAGAATGCTAGGATACAATTAAAAACCCTATAACCACGTCGTGCTAAGCTCTTAGAAACAAGCAAGATGGAGAATTAGTATTTGAGTTTTTCATTGTTATATTAGAAGTCTGTGAATAAAGGTCTCCTGTGAATCAGTCAGGATTTCCTGTAACACGATGCTGCAATAGTGAATTTTTCAAGAACACTATTAGGCACTGAGGTGGAATGGAAGAAGAAAAAAAACTAAAAGAGAAAGAGTTTACCAGAGATGTTTCTAGACTATATTTCAGAATATATCTTTAAGAGTGTTTTTTTTTAAGGCTAGTGTTCAAATGTGCACTAATATGAAAATGATAAAAAGAAACAAGACTGTGAGGATCAAACAGCCTTCACTCAGCACTGCATCTATCCAGATTTTTAGCAGAAAGCCTTACACTGACCATGTGTCTCACACAAGTTTTGTAGAAAAATGAAATGTTGTCATTTTAACGTGCTTTAAAAAAATCCCACCCACATGCAGGATACAATCCAGAGAAGAGGAGAGATAGCAAAATCATTCTGAAGTGCTGCTGAATAGTCAATCATTAAGAGCCCAGTTCTGCAGCCTTTATTCACTGCAAGCAGTAACTTGCTTATTACAGCTGGACTGAGGGCTCAAGAATAGGGCCCCAGGAATGTTTTCTCGTGACAAGGTGTGTGTATTTGTTCTACATGGATCCACTGACTTCTAGATTATTGCAGCTGGGCAGTGTTCAGTGGCAACCTGGAAGACTGATTGGATGGGAATTCACATGTCTTTTGCTAGAAAGAGCTACAAATGCATTCTACATTTTCAGATTTCATCTTTACCTTGCTGCCAGGAGTACCGGGTTGTCCCTTTTGACCATCCAGACCATTGTGTCCCTATATTGAGTAGAGAAATAAATATTGATACATATATGATTTTTCTCTCAAATGGCTATATGCAAATCCTTCCTTTCACACAAAATTATTTCCTAATGTAGTCTTCTGATTTTTCAGAAAGTCTTTCATATCACGCAATATTAAAAACTTCAAAGAGGTTCATGCACTCTTCACTTTCAGAGGATTTCCAGCGGTTTTCAGTATGCTGCAGCATTGTTAGTCTTAAATATTCAGGGAAAAGTATGTATGTACTCACCCTAATTCCCTTAAAGCCAGGCAGACCAGGAGTTCCAGGGAAACCACGAGCACCCTAAAAACACACAGTGCATGAATGATTGTCTCTCGTATTATACAGTAGAGTTAAAAGGAAAGATGATGAATAAGTCTTTCAACACAATTAACAAGTAGATTTGGGTCATTATCATTCAAATAAGGAACAGAATCTAGATCCTAACCTCTCAGAACCAGACTTATTTCAAGACTAACAGTAATCCACCTGATTTTTCCAGTTCTGAACCACAGAAATTTCATGCATTACCATGTGACAGAACAGCTTTTTAAACTTTCTCTGCCAAGGTGCCTGCTTACCTGCTCCTGTGTAACTCCTCACTATGCCACTTCTGTTACTCATTGCATTATATATACTCATTTAGTGGGAATAGGGCAGGGAAACAAAACAAAAATACAACTATATGATATCCCTGCAGGTAAGGGCTGAAATTGTATTAATCCATATAAAGAAGATTACTAGATCATTAATGTGGTGAAATTCAGAAAGGTTGTTAGGTTTCATTAATTAGTGAACTGGTTTGTACCATATTCAGTGGATCACTACATACCTGAGGGCCAGCAACACCCCTCTCACCAGGTCTTCCAGGTTTGCCAGGGTGACCCTAAAAAATCCAATAAAGATGCACTAAGGAGGAAAGCTTTTATAAAATAACAACACAAACCATTAGGAAAAAAGAAAATACATTGGCAAGGCTTCTCTTTTTCTACAAATACAGGGAGACTGTTAACTTTCAAGTTTTCTTCTCCCTGTATTCAGGAAGTTAAATAATATATTTGGAGTGGTTTGGAAGTTATCTGATTTTCTGTACAATCCCAACCTACTGCATCTCTTGTACCATAAAATAATTAATTCAGGGACTTATTTATTTAACAATGTAAAAAATATGGTCAATAGAATTCTTAGCTTAACAATAACCTGGTTGCTAGACTTGAATCACCACCCCAAAAGAGATGAGAGACATTTAATAACAACTTACATCTTCACCAGCCTTTCCTGGAGGACCAGGGGGACCACGAGGACCCTGGGGACCCTGTTAAAAATAGATTGAGGATTACTTAAAGCATCATTCTTCACACACATCTTCCCACTGTTTTCTGACTTGAGTTGGGGTGTAGTTGGAGACTAACTGACTTTGCAGTTTATGATTCCAATTGGAGAGAGCCTGAATCTTAGTGTTTAGCTCTGTTTCTGTAACAAGATCAAGCAGGAGTATCCAAACATTCAAAGAAGTGCACATGGATAGGAGAAAGGGGCCTAAGCATTACAAGCCTACTTTGGTGTGCTATTCCAGTGTCTGTACATGAAACCTGTACTTACTGTTTGACCAGGTTCACCAGGCTCACCAGGAAGGCCTTGGAAACCAGGAGGACCCTAGAAAATAAGGGAGATATTTTTAGTTTCCAAACAAGATAATTTGTAATTTTACAGGTATGTCAATGTCAGTAGGAGAGATAAGACTGTACTCACAGGGGGTCCAGATGCTCCAGGTGGGCCTCTGGGTCCCATTAAACCCTAGGGAAGAAAAATTACAAAACCTTTTTAAAAACGTCACAATTATAGAAAACTTATCTGTAACACCAATTCTCAGCATTCCTAAAATACTGGTTAGCATCACAGTTTTCATTGTGCAATGTTCAAATGAAGTCAGAGGAAGTTAAGAGATCTGCATGAATTTGCTCAGGCAGTCCAAGTGCAAACATCTTCCAATGGCAACAAACCAGTGCCAGAATCCAGTGCAATGGTTAGGAATGTACCGTTATGGCTGTGAACTTTATGATTAGGTTTCTTAATCTATTCTGGCTTGTTAGCAAGTGAACTGATTCATTCTTTAGTGAATTCTTCCTTCTACCCTTCCTGTGCAGAAATGTCCAGAGTTTAAAGATGAGGGTCATAACGCATTATGAAAGGCTCTTACACATATTGTGTACACATCTATTTCCAATAATGATCTACTTCTATCTAAATATTTCATTGTTTTCTGGTTTTGATTACATTTTCTTCATTTCACTTGCAAAATAAGTCACTAATATACTCTCCTTGACATTATTTAGAATTTACATGTATCTTGAAAAAACAGGGTCAGAAAATCACTTCTAAAAAAGGAAATTTCTGCAGATTAGTGCTCTCTCTTAACAGTTTAAGATTTTAAGATTTATTAAGCAAGCAAACAATTGCGAACCAAAATTTAACTTGGACTTGTACAGTCCAAACAAATGATTTAGGAGATGTTTCAACAGAAATCATTATGTTTTTAATTGTTTTTAAGACTTTCTCGGAAAGTCTTTTAGATTTTCTCATTACAAGATTAAAATCATATGCCAACTTTTCAATGGCTTATGTAGCTTTCCCATAAGACTGAATACCTTTTATAAAGAGGAATAAATACACATTAATTCCAGGCATTTACTCATGAAAGTTAAAGCAATGTTGTGGATATGAAAATATGCAGTAGTTCTAGGAAAAATAACTGTTTCTAGTCTGAATCGTATGTGCTGCATAAATCCTGTTAATTTCTTCACAAATTATATTCCATAAATATTTTTCCCTTCACAATCTTTTACATATTTTTTGTGAAACTTAAAACTTCCTCAAAATAGGTAGATTCTACTGCTGTTTCTGTCAAATGAACCTAACTGGCTCAAAAATTGGAACTTAGAAATTGTGACACCTCAAATAAATCCTCATCTACGTTTTCTGAATAATCATCAGACACTGAGGGCAGAACTTGATTAAAGGTACTCCTATTTTCCTATATTTCATAACTAAGTGGATGCCAAAGTATTTTCCAAAATCCCTGTAATATTAGAGTATTTTTGGAAGTGGAGACAAGCACTTGACCAAGAATAACCCTGGTCATCCTTCATCCTGCTGCTCACCCATCAGAGGCACTGTCTGTGATGTCAGCGTGTGTGGTGGATTTAACCCATATTCTGCTATCTATGTACACTGAAAATATTTGCTAACATAAGAAAGGGTTAGAAATTCCTATGGAGAGGCAATAGACCCCTTAAATTCCATTTGTTCATAGTATACAGTGAGCTATATTCTGAGTAGTCCTCAGAATAGCCTTACAGTACCAAGTACTAACATTCAGATGTTGAGAACCAAATGTTGTGGCCCATTTCCTAAAAAATCTGTGCAATTCAAGGATATCAAAAGAGTTGTACAGCCATGGAGGAAAAATCATCACCAAATGGAGACAAGATGCTGAGTTACTTTTTAGGCCTGTGTCTGTTTTAGAGAGCAGCTTTACAGTTAATCTCATTCATAAAACACAATTTTCTGTCTCAATATGGGTAAAGTAATACTATATCAAAATACATGTGTTATCTAACATCAGGTTATGAGACTGATAAATTGACTCATAGAAGTGTGGTCAACAAACAGAGTTAAAGACAAGACCCAGCAGTGCTATACTGGAGATGAATATACAGATCCAAGACCATATTTCAAGTCCTAACACTATTTAAAACACTTTACATCATCATAAATTAAAGGATCAGTTTCCAGTCAAGGTCAACATATGATCAAACCACTAATTTTAACACTATTCTTTTCATTAATACAGCTGCATTAGTGTCAAAGGAAAATCCTAAACACATTATCCATGCGAGTTACCAAGTGTGCTATGTCATATACCTACCATAGGTCCTGGGCCAAAATCTGCTGCTTTAGATGGATCATATTGAGCAGCGAAGTTCTGTAGGTAATAAAAAGGTTGAAATGAAAATACTAAGAATTTTACTTCAAAAAGTATTTTTAATCAACATTCTACATGTAAATATCATCTGATTTGTTATACTTGCTATGGGGTTTGTTAAAGCAGCATATATATAACTCAGTAAATACAGCCCTATTATAAACACATTTCTATTCACTTATTTCCAAAAAGACTTGATTTTACTGGGAAGGCCCTTTCAAACCTAAATATCTCTGCACAAGTGATAGAGAGGCATTGCAACAGTGTGAACTGAAAATTAGGAATGGAAATTCAGTGCTCATTTAAAATTGAAAGCTTTCTTGAAACTCTCAAATTATTCTGCCTAATTTCCAATAAGGGAAGTTAAGCAAAACAGTGAAAAAATATGCATAAGTAAAATTCATGTACCAGCCCTGAGTAACTATTGCATGAAGTGGGCCCTTCAGCTTCAGAAACATCTGAGGACCATGCAGCCTCAGAAACACTGCAATGGATTTTTGATATTTTATCAAAATGGAAAAAGGTTCTCCACAACACAATCAAAACGCCTTTTCTTGCTTGTTTTATTAACGTAATTAAAATAAGAAAAATTAATGAAAACAGTTTGATATTTGCAACCAGCAAAATAAACTATTGCTGTTCACACTGAAGTCAAAAGAGCATTCTTCCATGCAGAAGGACTTACTAAACTTGATCAATACAACACTGTCTATGTATTCATGCTCCCTGTGCAAGCTAATGTCAAGCAAAGAGTTAAATCCAGCATTCTACAGAGAGTGCACGATGGACACTTGTGCACAAAGTGTGTACACAACAGCCCATTTACAGTTCTGCAGGAGAAATACAGAGAAAAAGAAAAAATTCTAATGTACGATAGTCTAAAATTCTGCAGAACTTTCAATTGATTTTTTGCTTAAGGAATTGTCTTCTTCAGCTTATTCCAATACAGTTGCTGTCTCTTGAATCCAACCACAAAGCTTTCTTTTCCCCATCTACTTAACAGCACTGGTTTCATTTAGTTGATTCCTAACCCATACACATTATCGCTGTGTAAATTTAATGCTAAATCACAGAGTTGATTTGCTCTTCTTCCTAAGTCCCTGTTGAATACAGAATCCATATTTTCCATGGAATATATACACCCCAAGGACAGTTCCACTGGAACCGGGACCATCAATTTCTTATGGCTCGCAAAAGAATGTTTCTTCCACTCTTCAATTCAACAACAGTGTTTTTCAGAAGAGATAAATTTCATCTTGGTCACAAAGCACAGCTTATGAGTTCTGGTAATAGAAAGTTTGGATGCCTTACTCCGCCAAGACCTGGAGGACCAGGGGGCCCTGGAGGACCTGGTAGACCATCTTCACCATCTCTGCCTGGTGGACCTGGTGGACCCTAGAGTTAAAAAGAGAATTATACAGTGAAAATTAGAAGTGGCTGAAGAAATCTCTGATGTGGTAACTTCTCTAACAACCAGGCACCCACAGCACACCCTACAGCAGCGCTATATATGCACAGTTAAGGGTTTCAATAAATGTTGAGAGAATAAGCATAGTCTGATTTTATGTTACCTTGCTACACCTTGTATCAGATACATACTGGAGCTTCATATTTGAGAAGATTTATGGGAGCAATATTGGATTTATGCTACCAAAACGTCATCTCCAAACTGGGGAGCTTCACGTTAAGTGACAAACTTTGGACTTAGGAACCCCAAGTGACCCATGTGGACCCACACAGCCTGTTAGATCCTGAGAGCCTAAAATTTGCCCAGCTGAGGATTTGAAAAGGTCAGCCCTACTGATATGAATTAACATGAATCCAGAGTTAGTCCAAGGTCAGTTTTTAATCAGTATAGACTGCTTGCTGGTACAATTGCAAATCCAATTAAAATTAAGCAGTGCTCTTCTACAGATTTTTGATACTGTCCCTCTGCTACCACTGTCAGAACTTCTTTTACAACAGGTTGAAATCATCTGTGTTCAGTCTAGTAACATTTGTCCTTACATTCTTTCATCCTCAGTACACAAAGGTGGTCAAGTTTTGGCATCATGGCAATTGATGTGAGGTACTTAATTTGTTGAGTATTTTGGACCCAGTTCAGTACTAAATGAAATCCATAATAAATGGATTTCTAAAGAAGCAAAATTAGGCTTGTTGCCTTCAGAACAAAGAAAGCATCTAGTTTCATTAAACAAATTTAGTTAGTGGCAGCCCAAAGCAAATATCCAGCTGACCACACAGATATAGTCCTCCTAATAGCTTCCATTACATTTGTCAGCATACCATGATCTCAGAAATCTTCAAGAGCTCCCTCATCAGTACTACGGCACTTTCATTTTCAAAAGATACAAAAAAAGACATGTAACTACACACAACCCAGATAAGTATGTGCATTTCAGAATACCACTTTACAAAAAGCAGCAATGATGCAGAAGCAAACAAAAAAAGCAGATATCAGCAATATGAATGAACATTACAATTAAATTATTCAACTGTCCTTATTTATGGTTACTTTTACAGTAGAGCCTTTAGCAGTATATTTTAGCAGCATCCACTTTGACTGGCAGAAGCTAGATAACAAATGCCCAGCTGCCAAGAAAAGAGCTTTTCCAAAACATCATTGGAGGCACAGGTAATGAACGATCTTCAAAACTGGCTTAGTCTATTCAGGTTTTATGTAGAGAGCTTATCCGTATACCATATTGTTCAAAGATTGCATCTTTACATGTCAACTTTTCCCTCTGCATTTCTATGCATTATTTCTACTGTGAGCAGCTGGAAAAATGTTTTTCAAATCATCACTTGAAGAGCTAGACTGTGCTATGATTTCAATCACATCTGTTCAGGCACAATGACCACAATTAGGCTGATGAAGTATTGCCACGGCAGAATTTGGTACATAGGTAACTTGGTTTTTTTTTTTAAATGAAATTGCACATGCAAGCTTGTATGGGTAGAATCATTTAATCTCACAGCAATGCTTAAACTTAGTTTTTTCCTACTGGTCTTCCAACAAGTACTGTTCAAAGATCACAAGTAAATGTCAATCTAATTCCTTACCCTTTCTCCCTGTGGCCCTTTGTCTCCTCTAGGGCCCTGCCGAAAGAAAATAACACTTAATGAGTTACCATGGACATTTTCCAGGACAATACAGGGAAACAGACACATTAATAATAGAGTACATTAAAAGGAAAAGAAGGTCCAACAGCTATTTTCCACAGACAGCATATTTTTGTCTGCAATAATCGACTGGAAATAGATTAGCCACTGCCACTATTGTGTGAATTAAACTGTCACTGCACAGACCGCTGAAGTACTTGCAAAACTGTTTTTTTTTTCCTACTAAATAACTAGTTCTAGTTTAACTGCAGTAACTTTTAGAAATAATACAGAATCTATTTTGCCTTTTAGACCTGTGTGGATATTGTTGTACTATTCAATTCATGTAAATCTTTCCAAAGGAACTCTATTTAAATAAGAATGATACTTTGATGCCATTCAGGTCTTGGTAGGCTTAGTTCTGCTCATAGGTAAAGCACCTTTAATTCAATATTTGAATCTACCCTGGTATTGAGATGCAACATTGATTGTTCTCTCCTTTTTACTACCTATTCATCTCAGCACTACAGCTATTTTCAGAGAACACTGAAAATAATCAACATAGTCAATTTTCCTTTCATCCAATACTCAACAAAATATTAATCTGCTGAAGACTACCTGATATCATGTTCATTTACACAAAAGAAAAATAAAAATGCTTACCTTCCGCCCTGCAGGTGCCTGGAAAAAAATAAAGAAGAGAATTTAAAAAAGAAAGTTACAGTTTCTGCCAGTATTTTAAACTAAAATAATGCATATACTTAGACTCATCTTCTTACAGAAGTATACTTTTTCTCAATACAGTATATTTAACTATGCTCTGTGATTTAAAATTACTTTGAAGGCAAGTTATATATAGCAAAGATGCACGTAACTGTATTAACATGTGTTGAAGACTGACAAGATTATAACTGTTACAGCCTAAAATATTGGAATTAAAAAAAAAAAAAAAGTCACACCTGAGCTCTTTCATAATCCTACTGTGCAATGAAATCTAGACTGTAAAACTGGCTTTAAAGTAGAGTCATCTCCAATCCAAACTGCCAGGTACAATGTCCAAACAGCACTGCTCCGTTACTTTCCCCTCGTGGTCTCTACACCTATGAAGGCAGTCTCTTAAAAAGGCCGTCCCACTTGAGAAATTGGGGTGGATACCTTTCCAGGCAGTGCCTTCAGGATTTAATCACCACTTTTCCACGACCATCTTGGGAGTAAATGTTAGAAAATAATACTGCCACAAGAAGCAAAGCCTAGCCTGTTAATTGGAGTGTTACATATTAGATTAAAAAAATTATACTGACCTCACTCACATCTGCAAACAGAAGGGAAAGAAAAAAAGAGATAATTAGATATCAAATATTTTATAAGTTTTAAATGTTAAACTTGCTTTAAATTAAAAATTAAATTTGCTGCTTTTTATTCAAGATGAAATTTTGCTGATTTTCTTAATGCAATAAACATTTTCTTAATATAAGTTCTTACTTCTAAGATGATTATCTTAGATTGGAAAGACTCACAGGTGAAATCGCCCTGTATTTCAAATTCAAAACAAACTTGCTAATGAAATCAAGACAAGTAATATGGCTGATACAGTAAAAAGGCAGATATCAACTATAAACCTGCTCTAAACATGTTTAAACATAGCTCCATAGAAAAACCCCCACGCCTATGTATTATCATATATGTGTTCATGCAAGAGATTAATAAACCCACGCAGACTGTTATGTGTGAAGACATTAAATTGTAGGAGTAACCTGAAACTTTAATATCAATGGCCCAATCCCACTTTTTATGGGGAAAGGTTCTAGCCAAAATCCCTATTTCCACAATTTCCTGTAAAACTGTGTAACAGGGAACAGTTTGAAGCTATTTAATGCCAAATTGCAAATAACTATCTCTGTATGTTATGTACCGCTAAGTGTGAGCAAGCTCTTTTTTCTCTAGCTGGAGATACAAATTTTCTGACTTCCTTAATTTTTTAGAAATTAAAAATCTATTTTGTCTCAAACTCACTATAATAAAAGAGTCTCACATGACACTTAACTGCCAGCAATTTAATAGCACCACTAACTAACAGGTTGTTGGATGTTTTTCCACGACGTGTCACTTTGGCAATGTATGAGCACACTAAATTCCGATGATTCGTGCAGTCCAGAAAAAGGTAACAGTGCTGAAATGCTGAAAGCACTGGAATTCCGCCGCAGTACACACAGACTGCCTGTGCTAACCCAACATAAAACTAAAGCCATTACTGCCCCCAGGTGCCGGTGACAATGGCGCCCACCCAAATTCCCTGCAGGAAGCGCGGGGCGGGCGTGTTCGGGGACCCCCACACGAACCGCTCCGTCTCCTTTGCGAAGGCCGGGGTTGGGCGGATGTTCCCAGAACGCCCCTCCAGAACGGCCCCGCCGCTGCCCCCCGCCCCGACGAGGGCGACCCGGGGCACCTTTCCGGGGGGGGGCATCTTCCTGGGGGCTCCCAGAGCCAGGAGCGGGCAGCGCACGGCTGCTCCCTCCCGCCTCCGCCCTGGAACGCGGCCAAACCCTGGGTCAAAGCCACGGTGGCCAGGGGCTCGGAGGATCCTTCACAGGGCGCTGCCTCGCAGGAAGGCTCCGCTTCGCCCCCAGCCGAGTGGTGGGGCGCGTTTCCCTCCCATCTCAGTGTGTGGGGTGCGTGTGCGGAGGGGGGGGGGGGGTGCGCTTCGCTCACTGCGATGAGGGAGCACTACATCCTCATCCAGCGAGAGGCGGAGAGCTGCACTCGCTCCTTTTTCGCACTAGCGCGGAGCACTGCTCCTTCCCTGACTCCCTCCTCCCGCCCCATACGGCCCTCCCCTCCCCGGAGCCCGGCGCTCAGCGTGCGGGAGCGCCCCGGGCCGCGGGCAGCTCCGCCCGCCGCGCCGGCTCCGAGCGCGCCCCGAGCGGCCCGCAGGGGGCGCCCCGCGCGCGGAGCGGGAGCGGGCCCCGCTGGGAGCCCCTCGGAGGGAGTGCAGGGATGGATGTGCCGCTGCTCTCCCGCTCCCCCCGGCTCCCTGCTTCGGAAAGCGCGCCCGAAGTCTCACAGAAGTGCAGCCTGGTTCTTCCGCTCGCCGCAAGCACTCTCCTCCCAGCCCGCATTTGTATGTCCTCCCAGCATCTGCGCTGGAGATGAGGCTTTGCGTCCTCCTACGAGCCCGTCTGGGGCGGGGCGGGGGGGAGATTGTCCCTTTTTTAAAATGTTTCTTTTTTTTTTTTTCGTAGATGGGGATCTCGTTGGCCATTTGCCATCTTTTTCTGAGGGAAAGAAAGAATCTAGATTCTGATCTGGGACGGAGGTGGCAGTTTATGAGCTGGTCTCTATCGCTTGGGAAGCGGCAACTCCCCGTAGACTGCCGTGCGTGGGGCGGGCATCGGGACAAAGCCCAGAGGGTCGGGACAAAGCCGGACAGCCACCCCTGCCACCACCCCTGTCACAAACAAGCAGAAAGCACTTACGTTGGCCTGTTGCTAGGTATGAAGTTACTGCGAGCAGCAACCAAATCCGTGTATCCACAAAGCTGAGCATGTCTAGTTGCAAGACATGCAGACTCCTTGTGGTGCCGAGTCGGTTGGTTAGCTATCGCCTGTGGGACGCAGGCATACAGTCTCGAGGAGTAACTCCAACCTTAGCAGAAACCTGCTGCCCGGGACGCTAAATTAACCCAGCCCCGGTCCGCCCTACTTATACCGCAGGAGGGTCCCGGCGCCGCCCCGGCTGTCACGTGCCCCGTGTCTCCAGCCCTCCACAGCAGCCTTGGCACCGGCAGCGGCGGGGGGGCGGCGACGCTAAATTGGTTCCATGCTTTGAGGACGTGGACACTGAGGCTTTCGGAAGGAAAATCTGACTCGTCGTCTCTTTTTTTTTTTTTTTTCCCTTTTCTTTCCTTTTTTTTCCCTTCCCCTCAGCCGTCCCACGCCCCTCTCGCCCCGCTTTTCTGGGAGTGCGGCCGGGAGCCTCGCCGGGCAGCCGGCTGGCAGCGCCCCGACGGCGTTCAAAGCGGGAGCTGTCCAGGGCCTGCGGCACCTCCCGCCCCGCGGGGAAGCGGCCGGGGCAGCTGGGACGAGGCTGGATCCCAGCTCAACCCCTCTCCGCAGTCCCACTGCAACCAAAGGCAAAAGGCGACGCTCTCCCCATCCCCTAGCACGACCCCTCTAGCACGGTCACTCCGGTCCCGCTCCCCTGTCGTTTTCCCGCGGACAGCGGGTGCCGGGGACACCGACAGCCCCTCAGCCCGCCCGCAGCCCTCGGCGGAGCCCGTTCGCGTCCTGGCGGTTCGCCTTCCCCGGGGAAGCATCTCCGGCCAGAGTCCTGCCAGTCTCCCCTCCCGGCTTCGCGGCCGCTCGGGCAGTGTGTGTGTGCGAGGGGAGCCCGGGGCGCCCCGCAGCCACCGCCCCGAGCGCTCCCCGCCTCCCGGCCCGCTGAACGGGACTCTCCGGGTGCAGGGAGGAGGATGGGCACTCCCGGCAGCTCCCCTTCGCGACGGCCATCCGCCCACCCAGCTGAGGGAAAGCTGGCGGGCTTGCCTGCCACGTCTGCCCGGCAGACGGCTTCTCCCTTCCCGGGGGAGGGGGCCGGGGTGGGTGTGAGGGGAGCTGCCCGCGCTGTGCCCCCGGGGGCCGGCGGCGCCGGGCCGCCCCTTGCGGCGGGCAGCGCCGCCCCATCGCTCCTCTGCCCCGGGACCGGGGTCGGGGCTGCAGTCACTTGGGGTCGCCCATCGCGGCCCCCGCGGCTGTGGGGAGCTGACGTGGTGCCTCCGACCAGGCCAAGCAGCAGCCGCGGCCAGCCCCCCTCCCCGCCCAGGGGCTCTTCCAAGGAGGGCAGCCGCCCCCTCCCAGGCCCCCTCCTCTCGCCGAACGGAGTCCCGGGCAGAGGTAATGGCGAAGGCAAATAGCAGCCCCGCCTCAGGGTGGGGGGGACCTCTCCGGGGCGGAAAAGCCGGGGAGAGCGCCCGTCCTCTCTCCCCTTCCCTCCCCCAGCCGGGGGCCGCCGAGCAGGCGGATCCTGCCCAGGCACAGGAGCGAGCAGCCACAGCCCCCGGGAGAGCCGCGGCGGAGGGCGCGGGAGGGCTCCCGACAGCAGGTTGGCACCGCCTCCTGACCACCCTGCAGCCAAGAGGGTCGTCTCGCCCTCAGCCTGTCTTAGGGGAGGTGCCGGGCGTGTATCCAGCCCCTATTTATCAGCTGCCTTCGGGGGGACGTGTACAGAAAGCATGGGTCATGGATGTGCACCTGAGCGAGGACCCCACAGGGGTTGTGTCTCAGGGGCACTGCTAGCACCGAAAGCAGCATCCCTGTGCCATGCATCCGCGAGTGTCCGGGCGAGGCAGTCGTTCCCAGCTGGACAGCCTGCCTGAAGTTGCCTCCGTGGACAGGACAGTTCCTCGCTGTCAAGAATCCGGATGAAATGGAAAAGCCTGCAGTTTGGATAGGAAAATCCACAGCATTAGGAAAAGGTGATCCAATGAAGTGTGTCTGACCACAAAATGGTAGCACAACAAATGATGTGATTGAAACATTGTAATAAAAGTATATGGCATAAACGGTACTTGAGTATTCTTTCAGATTAGCTTTCATGTGAACGGTATCAAATTAGACCAATAAGGATTTAAAACTAACCTGGACAGTGAAGATAACTGCTTGTAAGTTTATACCAGCATAAACCTAAAGTAGCTCAGTGAGCTTCAAACAAGTTAAAATAATAAATAAATTAGACCCAAAGCACTGTGGCTCAAGTCCAGGTATTTCCTGACATCACTTTCAGTGAACAGTTTGGTTTTTTCCAAACTTGTTCCTTGAAATCAATCATTGACTCTATAGCCAGTTTTTCTTCATTTTGACTCTGCTGCATCAGCAGAACAGTTATTGACTGATTATAATAGTAATAAGAGACTTCTGAGACAGACCTGTCCAAACTGCATATGTAAAAACCTATTTTATGCACATTTTCAATAAATTATTGCCCTTTTCTCTGAGTGAAGTACTTGGAAGATGCAAGGATGCAGACACATGTACTCTGACCAAATCAAACTAAGCCACTATTTCCATCCATCCTACCCATAAAGTTGCATGCAAGAAGGACAAGCCCCCACCCCAAAGAATGGAAATCCTCTGCAAAGATGTGGATTTTCAATTACCATGTCTCCCATAAAGTAGGTGGCTGAGGGAGACATGGAGCCAGAAGCTGAGCAACACACAAAAGCAGTTGAGATGGTATGAGACTCCTCTGGCTTCCAAAGAGATGAATTCTTGGTATGCTCCAGCCATTTCAGGATTGGTGCGTATGGATAGAAAAAAAGAGATGCAGAAGAATAATTCATTGATATGGCTCTTTTCCCATGCTAGTCTCTTTTCAGCAACCCACCATGCTGAAAAATCCATAACTGAAATTGTCTAGGACTGACAGCTTTGACACAACAGTCCCAGATATGTTACCTGACCTTCAGAACCTATGGAGTCCTCGGCCCTTTTATTCACTTTGAGTTGTCTGTTGTCTTTGTATTTCAAGCAAAGATGAGGAAGGAAAGAGAGGAATCTCTTTTCCCTCTAGCATCAGCAGTAACTCAAGCCACACCAAATGATTTTAGGGTAAGTGACAAAGGCCTATTAAGCTGACCTTCCTGCAGGGTATCCCTTTCATACAGACACTGTCACAGTTTCTGTTGTGAAGACAGGCTACAACGCTCATCTTCTCTACCTAAGCATGCAAAAATAATCTTAGAAACCTGGGGGAAAGAAGAAAAAGTATTTCCTTAAAAAGGTAGTGCCTAGTGACTTTGGTTCTATAGTGTGAAGTCAGCAATACTTTTTCCATAAAGTACAATTATTGCAAATGGTTGCTAGCATGCAAGTATCATTATTAGTACAAGTAGTTCTGAAGTAACAGAAGTAACATGAAAGCTTTTGGAGCCATTAGCATGCCAGAATTGATTTGATCAGCCAGCTTAAACAAGTAAGCATCTAAGAATTCTTTTTCCCTTTGGATCATACCTGTTTAAAGGAACTATTTCACACTAAAGCCAGTAATGCCTATGGCACAATTTAAATTGAAATTTTCATGATAATAAAAAAAATCCTCTGCAAAATTTGCTGTTAGGGCAGGCTTTAAAAGAGAGGAGTTTCCAGGTGATGTTAACCCAGATTTATTTCTCATTATTTTGAAAAATCATTAGAATACAGAGAAAAAATGATGAAAGCTGTAACATTTGTTCAACAATGGATGCATGCCCAACCATGCAGCAGTAATGAGTGAACAAAAAAGGTGCCTAAGGGAAGTAGTTTCCCAGGGGGACTACTTCTAGTACTGGGGCTGGTTCAGTGACATGATCTGGTTTCAGTCTTCCTTTTGTAGTAAAATGGATATATGAGGGTCTCTATGATTTAATGCAGCAGTAAGTGGAACCTTGGATAGTTTTTGCTTGATGTCTGCTGGGCAGACATACCGTCTTCCTTAGAGCCATCTTTAACAGAATTTTTTACGATTCTGAACTTCACATCTCAGCTTGGTTAGTCAGTATCTTGCATCAACAAGGAAACTAGTACTTTGTCAGTGGAAAAAATATGGAAGTGGTACCATATATCTCCCTCACTGCAATTCATAGTGTCATGCTTGCTGTTTTCTTCTTGACTGCATAGTTAAAAAAAAAAAAAAAAAGAAAAAAACAAAACCAAACCCAAACAAACAAACCAAAATGAAACAAAACAACAAAAAAAGAAAAACAAAAAAAAGGTTGTGCTATGCTCTTACAGAAAAATCGTGAGGAGAGACAAGATACTGCAAGTAACTTCCAGCAGTCCTCTGTACCCTGTGTAGAAGGGTGGGGTGTGCTAAGGCTCCTGTGGCCAGTCCTACTGTTCCCATATAGGACTAAAGGCACACATAGATCTAAGAACATGGCATAGGTACACAGAGCCATGACTTGGCTGCTCCGTGGATCATAATTTAGATGGAGTCCATAGGGTGCCAGTAAATGGTAAGGAAGCAGGAACATTGGGCAAACAGCTCATAGCCATTGACTTCTAATACTTTTTTGATATTTTCAGACAGTTCTTTTGGAATCATTTAAATTGGCTTTTGAGAGGTACTCCAACAAACTGACTTTTGATGGGAAATAAACAGGTTCTATGTGAACAGCTATGGTAGCTGCTTCATTTAGTTTCTCTTCCCCAGTGACTGTCTAGTGTCTGAAATAAATCATCATCCATTACTCTCAGCAGGATTAGTGGTCATGAATTCTCAAAAAGGAGCAACTGATAGGCAGCCCTTGGGGGAGTGCTGTTAGAGGGATCAGTAGACAAATTTAATGGAAAATTTTCCTCAATTATACTTAAGCAAAAGCAAACGAGGATGACTCAAGGCTGCCTTACTGAAACAGATGTCTAGTTACTCTTCTCTAAAGGGGTAACCTCCACAGCAGCAGTCAGTGAGCTTTCTGGGTGGCATTTAACTTATGTAAAGTATATATATTTTTTTCCTCTTTTTTTTCTTTTCTTAATTTTTTCCTCAATGGTTACACATTTAGGGATTGAGGAGGTCAAAACAAAGGCCTAGTTCACCTGTTGATAGAAGGCTCAGTTGGTTGTTACTGGAGCCGAACCAATTTATCATGTTTAAATAAATTCAGGACACATTGACCTCTTTTCATGTTATTATCACTTTTCATGTTATTAACTCAATCTATTGCTCTGTTACACTGAAAGTCATCCAATAAAATAATGAAATTATTAATATTCTAACTTATTTACATCTGAAAGCTCATTTTAAAACTTTATTTTTTTTAAGACCATTTGGACTTCACCTCTAATTCATTTAGTAAAGCTCTAAGCCTGCATGTCTGTTATAAACATCCTTCCACACAGTCTCTGATTCTGTTCTCACTCAGATAATACAATGAAAACTCACACTGACTTCAGTAATAGCAGAGCCAGGCCAATATTTACTATAGTTGTGTATATCACAAGTATTTAAGCCATATCACAGAATTTTTAACTTTAAAAAAAAAATCAGCTTTAACCATCTAATTGTTTTCTTTCCCCTGTTCTATCTGCCAGACTTACAATTTTGACTTAAGGAAATCGAAATTCTCCATTAAGAGATAAGGTGAGATGAAATGAAACCAGGTGGTCTTTGAGATGCTGATCAATCTCAGTGAATTCTAGTAAAGCAAATTAACATAATGCTGGTGAGAATATTTTTTCTATATGAACACACATTAATGGAAGTGTGTAGACAGACTCTAAATAAGTTGGTGATGTGGCAATGAGTTCTGGTATACCCAGCAAGAATATTGCTGAAATGGGGATCAAATCACAGTATTAAAAGGTTGCATTGCATCTTTATGGAATTGATATCTAGAGAGCCTCGGCTCCTGGGGACTTCCAGGATTTTCTGTGTGAGGGAAAACAAAAATGCAGTGAACATCACTTGTAGAGGATCAGTTTAGATCCATTCCTTTACATTCTCAACAGGCTTGGGAGTTATAAGAATTCAGAGGTGCATGCATCAAGACTGCACTGGAAAATGTAAGAGGTAGAGGTCAGTGGAGTAATTGAAAGCAAGCAAACACGATCATGGGTTATATATGGTCCATGTGAAGATGTCTTTGTTATGGACAGTATCATATAAAGCTCTAATTATTGCTTGATACAATTACTGTTGCAATTGAAACCACACAGGAAATATTAGAGGAAGCTGCCAAATTATTGATATCTTGTCTTGAAATTAACCACTGAAAAAGTTTGCTGCACAATTAGAATTAAAAAATCCGAACCAAAACAATCAAAAGAACCCTCAACTATAACTGTTTACAGCAGGTGGGAAAAGAATCAGTCTTTTTGTTATCTTCAGATCCTGAGTTTCAATTACCATAACAATAAATGGTAGTTTTCCATATCAAGTGATAATTTTCAGCTACAACAAAGAGCATATAACCCATAATTTAATGGAAAGAAATCTATCTCAGTAAAGGAAGCTCCTTCAGCCTGATCCTTCATTGTATAGATACCACTTGGTATGCACACTGACAGTGAAAAATAAGCAGCAGTGCAAGTGAAGGCTTGTTTCAGACCGTGCACATCACTAAAATATGCTTCTGAAGCAACTAAATTCCCACAGGCAGTGGGGGCAATTTTCAAGTGCATTTAAATCCTACTTTGAAAAATGAGGCAGCATGCAGATTTAAGTTGCATGCAGCAACAACATTGCCTGGTCAGTCCAGGCTTTTCCATGACTAAAACTTTTCACCCCTTGTCATCCTGAAATGCTTTCATCTCCTACAGCAGCTATAGACAGATGCCTGTTCTGCTTCATGTGGAGTTTGAATCCCTCATTCTGGAAGGAGAATGCACAGGAAATCTTACGTGTTGGTTAGTTCTGGATGTCCTCACAACTTTCTGTTTCCTATTCACTGAAGAGACAAACAAATCTCCTGCTGCAGACTAGGGAAAAATGTTATAGCATCGGAGTACAAGAACTTAAGGCATAGTTTTACTTCACACAGAGGAAAATGTGAAATCCCTACAGCTGAAATCACTCATATAAGGCTTAGCTGAGTACAACATTTTGCTGTTCCCCAAAATTGTATACCTCAACATTCCCATTTTTAAGCATCAATGAATGTCATGCAGTATGGTGTTGTTTCTCCCTACAAACATTTCTAAAGCTGACTGTGCTTTGTTAAAAGCACTTAATACAGTTGAATGGGCTGTTGTTCATTTTAACAGCATGTGGTTTTGGAAAAAGCCCACGGTGATTGCATGAGGGGTGGAACTCACAGACCTTGCAACAGATTGGTCAGAGCATGGTGCTCATAACCAAACCAAGGTCACGGGTTCTTCACTTAAGAGCTGGATTCAATGGTCCTTGTGGTCCTTTCCAGCTCAGAGTATTCTGTGTGCAGGATTCTGTGTGATGCTGTCTCACACACATTCAGATGAATAGGTGTGGCAAACATCCTAAAAACCTCAGCTTCTCCCTTCTCCTAGATTACCCTCTCACATCTATACCTGCTCCTCTCACTAGGCTCAGCTTCTTCCTCTGCAACTATCAGCTGGGCAGAAAGCAGCCCACGCCAATGCTGGCACCAAGCAAGCCAGCGTACTTGTGTTGTGTACCGGTTTGAAAGCAAACTAGCAAAACTAGTTTGAAACCAAACTTGTTTTTCCAAGTAAGAAAAACAATTTAATATGAAAATTAAAATAAATGCAATGGTACAGAAACAGTGACAGAGTAAGAGTACAACTGACACCCTAACGGTCAGGGTGGTGGTAGCAGTCCAATTAAATGGCAGCTACAGTCCTTGTTGGAGTGATGGATGAGGCGCTGTCAAAGTGGTGATCCTGTAGAAAAATCTGATCCTTCTCCAATGGTGGTTGTCAAGCTCCTATCCTCTGGGAATCCAGTGGTTGATGCTCCTCAGGTGTTCCAGACCTCAGATTATATCCAGGTAAAATGTTTGGTTCCTCCTCCTGGGCAGGGCATCTCACAATGGATGATGTAATTTTATGAGTTATGCTGGGAGACCTTGATGGCCCATTACCAGAGATAGCACTCCGGAGGGAGCTATCAGAGAGAAGATAAAGAACACTGCCCTGCTTAACAGCTTACATAGATGGTAATAGGATATATACCTTTTGGTTACATCTTACATTGTAACCTAAGACCTACTGATTAGCCAGCTGGTAAACCAAACCAGATAGGTTTGGACTCACACTGAAGCCTTTTCTTCCTGGAGTTGCTGATTTTAGTCTTTTCCCTCTAGCTAACCTGCCAGTTACATGAAACTTGCAGAATCTTTATATCTTTGTGGATTCTTCCATCAGTTCTGCTGAAGTGGCTACAAGGTTATCGAGTGATGCAGTGGGCAGGCAAATAGAGAGGATGCAACTGTCTCCTTACTGGAGTCTGTTTGGCTTCAGATGTAAATATATTTTGTTGAATGTTGTTGACATTCTTCAGCACAAAATACCTTAGTACTAACTTTTCTTGATAGTAAATACCACTAGTAGATAAAGAGTGGCAGCTCTCCATTCTCTCTTCTACGATGTTTTCCACTCTTTGAAAAACCTTGCCTCGATGTTCTCCCACATAGTCTTGTGAGATGATAAGCAGCCTTATTTTAATGCTGTACTCCAATTTTTTTTCACAGCATACCTTCACATATCAAACTTTAATAGGATATTTGACATATTAGGCAATAAATCAGTGAACTCCTTGAAACCCTACAAAGGGCAAATTCTCAGGTGAGAATTGAGGCTTGTAGCTCCTGCACCATAAGAAGCTAAAGGCAGTGAGAATACTTTAATAAAATATCATCTCTTATATTTGCTTTTTTTTTAATGTCTTTTATTGGTCACCATCAGAGACAAGACACTGCATTAGACACACTTTGATCTGACCTGATAGGTTCCAAAGTAGTTATGAATGAAAAAAACCACATGATACTGAAAGAAGTCTGGGTTCTTTAAACATAGAGTCACAGAATCACGGAATATCCTGAACTGGAAATGCCCTACAAGGATCATCGAAGTCCAGCTCCTGGCCCTGCACAGGACAACTCCAAGAATCACAGAATAAAACCAGATAAGTTAATAGAATCCATAAATTTAAAAAAAAAAAAAAATCGGTACTGAGACAGTGTATTTAAAATAATTTTTGTTTCCTATATAATTTGCAGATATAATTTTTTTCCTGGATCTTTCTTGAAAAAAGTAAATTATGCCTTAGACTGCTCTTGAAAAATTGAATGGAAAAGTCATGTACTTGACAGTCCCAGTACATCCATGGGACTCTGAGAAAGGTAAGATCATGTCTACAGAATCTATATTACTGAGCAGGCTGTACATGAGAATAGTTAAACTCTGTGCTTAGTCTGATGATGCTAAACAGATATGGTGGAGAATATTTTAATTTGTAAATTTGCTTTTTATCTGTGCCACAGAACAAGATGTTCAGTAGGGTGTATGGATAAGATCTGAACAGAAGAGGTCCCAGTGCAAGTATGTGCAAAGTGCGTGTACAAATGTCTGCTGTCTCACAAATTATACTCTATTTTTACAGTTATTCCATTTTTTATCATTTTAGAAATTACAGAAAGAATGATTAAGAACTAGGATGTCTTGGTGAAATTTCTTTGTGCATGAAGGCCCCACTCCTGAAACAGTGTGGTGCAATCCAATCTCAGTGGATTCACCACAGGAAGCCAACAGGTTATGTCTCAGGAACAATGTTGGGAATCTAGCATGGTCCTTAGTGGAACTGTGGCGCTATTTCCCTATAGGAAAGGTAGTGGTGCAGAGTGGGGTTACACAGCAAGGGAACAGACTCCTCTGCTGACCACAACTGGTGTACATTAAAAGGGAATGCTTTGTTGTGAAGCTCAAGGGCATAAACTCTGTGGATAGTCCAGAGTGTAATGCCCTTTCTGCATAATTTAGGGCTGCAGTCAGAGTAGCCTGGATAGCCTCAGGAGGTTTGATTCAGCAGCTGCTTGGCCTCCCCTGCAGTGGTCACAGAACCGGGACTACAGGCTACCATCACCTCATGGATTATCCAAATTGAAAATAAAAATATTTTCTTAAATTATTTGTACCAAAAAGGTCTCATAGAATGGAAAAGGAGCAAATCAACAAAGGGTTAAAGTGCTTTGAGAAAACCCAGACTAGCTAATTAAGTGAATACTATGTAAAAGGTCTTTGGCTTTTGAAGGCTTATCTGAAAGGTTTCAAACCTTCAGAGTATGGTGCATCTTTGTTATAAAACTGCTATAGACAAGAAATAGGGGGTCATGCCTCCTAAGCTCCCCTCAAACACATGAGAGTGTTTGCCTTTCATTTGGTGTCTTGGGTTACAATGTAGGATGTAACCAGGGGTATGTATTCTATCACCATCTTCGTAAGATGTTAAAACCAGGTGGGACAGTGCTCTTTATCTTCTCCATGACACATCCCTGATAACTCCCTCCAGAGGGATATCTTTGTTAATGAGCCATCCAGCCTCACTGCATAACTCATAAAATTACATCATCCCATTGTGAGATGCTCCGCCCAGTGGGAGGAACCAAGTGTTCCTACCTGGGTATAATCTGAGGTTTGGAACACCACACTCAGCTCTTACCTACTGGATTCCCAGAGGACAAGAGCTACATAACCACCACTGGACCTTCAGAGGAAGACCCTTCTACAGGATCACTGCTTCAACAGAACCACATCTATCACTTCAGGAGGACTGCAGCCACCATTTAATTGGACTGCTGCCACCACCCTGCCCAGCAGGGTGTCAGGTTGTAACCTGACTCTGTCAGGTTAAGCCAGTGTTTTCTGCCTTTAATTTTCCTATGAAATTGTAGTTCTGACTTGGGATCTCCCATTGGTTTGTTTTCAAACTAACACATTTGGCTAAACTGAAAATGAGAAGATCACCCTTTATGAGTGCACATAACCATATCCATTGTTATCGTGTGATCCTAGCAGACTTAGATTGTGGGTTTTGCAGCCACCTGAAGCCAAACTGTCTCCTAGCCATCAAATAACACTATTTCCATGAAATTAAGTAAATATTTGTTTGTTGCAAGTGAAATGTGCCTTCCTCTGTATCCCTGTTAGGAAATTGAAAGACATTCAAATGAGGCAGCTTTCACCTTTTCTGAAAGCTGCTGTGTACTGCTGGCATTACTGTCTAACTGTGTTTGTGTCCTCCAGAACTGGTCTATAAACTCCACCTCAGTTTAAATGCTTTTAGGAATTACTGCTTGAAGCTATTTGCATTCAAACAGAGAATGTGAAAGAGTTACATGAGCCTTAGTTTATTATTTTCTATAATAACTACTAGTGCTTTTCTCTCTTATTTTTAAATGTTGAGACACTTTGTGCTCTCATCGGTGCTCAAACCCTTGCTCTGCATTAGCAGCATCAGCTGTGTCCAAGATCCAAAGACATTTGCAACCTTTGTGTGTATACAGACATATCAGTTTACTCAGCCTTGCAAATTCTGATATTCTGAACTATAATACTTGAAAAAAATTAGTACATTTAACTTAAGTAGGTAGGTGCATTGTTCAAAATTCAAGCCTCATGTATGTTCTGCATCATCAGCTCAAGACAAGATTTTCTTGTCCATCCCATGGAAACTGCAACCTCAGTGTACAGATATTTGGTCGTCAGAGGAGTCTGAGTCGTAACAAAAGGAAAAGAAAACTGCAGCAGAGAATGTATATCTTAATTTGTACAGGAGTCCTCTTTTTTTCTTTGCTCTGAGTTAATTTAATTTTCCTTAGCTACTTCCAAATGCATAACTTACCCTCCATCTCAGTGTTGTCACATTCCAGATGATTTCTGACTGGGGTTGCCCAGCTGAACTCCTATTGCTTTGTTTCCAGATTCTCATATTTCTCAACTCTTTCTAAATTGCTGGAACTGCTGCCCCTATTGCAGGGAAGAGCTCAACTGAAGGGAAACACACAAGCTTGCTGTCCCTTTCTCAGGCACAAACATGAATTTGGGGCAAGAGGAATGGCATTCTTGGTATTTATGCAAAATTAACCCAGAAGACTGTGTTTGAACCGTGCGTTTTGTCATGAAACTCGTATCTTAGGATTTCCTTAAACAACTATAGGAAAGCGGTAGCTTGCTTCTATTTTAAATCAACAGGAAAGCTGTGTGAAAACTGAACAGTCCTTCCTTTGATAAGCAAGGGTTAATTTTCTCATGGGTTTGCTTGGCTTATGAGAAATTCTCTGGATTCGCAAATTTGGCTTAAAACAGTTGTGTAATCTAAAGAATGGTGTAGAGGTTCCTTTCATCCTCATTTGAGGAAATACTGAAGGAAAGAGTTCAACAGAAACAGAAGACAATTCACAACTATGTCCTGGGTTGCAGTGTATTCTATTACCATCCTCATGAGCTGTTGAAATCAGGTGGGGCAGTGTTTCCTTGCCTCCTCCCCCCAGACTATCTTTCTGTTAATTGCCCATCATTGTCCTGCCACATGACTCAGAGATAACTCCCTCTGGACTATCTTCTGTTAATGAGCCTAATCAACACTTGGCCTCATGACTCATTACCCCATTGTGAGATGCTCCACCCAGAGGGAGGAACCAAGCATCCCAGCGTGGATATAATCTGGGACTGAACACCAGAGACAACCCTTTCCACTGGATTTCCAGAGGACAGGAGCTACACAGCCACCGCTGGACTTTCTGAAGAAGAGCAGACCCCTTTACTACAGGATCACTGCTTCAGAGGACTGCAGCCACCATTCTACCAGACTGCTACCACCACCCTGCCTAACAGGGACTCAGGTTGTATCTTGGCTCTGTCAGTTGAACCAGTGTTTTCTTTTACTTTTTTTCCCTTTTCTTCAATTTCCATTAATTTGTTATTCTGACTTGGTGCCTCCCACTGGTTTGTTTTCAAACTAGTACAAACTAGAAAAGAACTTCAACATATTTAGCTAAAAGAAGTATGATTATTTTATTCTAGGAAGTAGCTTTTGATTAGTGTTTGCTGCTCATTTATGGAACAACAATATTTCTCATCTATTGCAAGGGATGTGCTAAATGATAGAAAGAATTTATGTAGCATGTGTGTGACAAAGCCATCACACATCAGGAATATGATCTGCTTGTGGAATTGAATCAGGGCTACAAAACGTAAGTTTGGGTATTATTTTTCCTTGCAAGCCTCTGTCTCTGCAGCCTTGATGCATTGGATTGCCTTCCTTCAACAACAGCTCTCAGACTGGTTTGAGGGCAATGCTTCAGGGTTCTACAAGGAAACCTTGCTGAATAACTAACATCGAAGAGCTTGCATGATAATTTAAGCAGATAGATTTTCCCATTGTAATTCAAAATACAGAGGGAATGCCTGGAAAGTATTAAGAGTTTAGAGTTTCATTTGGTAAAGAAGAAAACATGTTGCAAATTCATTCCTACACTGTTACATCTCAGTCTTTAAAATTTAAGTTTGCTCTCTGTTCTTTTAACCTAAGGTTGGAACACTATTTCAAAAATAGGAGAAAATATATACTTTAATGTCAAACATTTCAGGCTCTGAGGAGTTCTGTACCAAAGACTCCAAAGGAAGCTTCTTATCAATGAATTCCAGGTCATTTGTTTATATACAGAGCTGCATTTCACAGTTGCAAGGTTGTTCATTAAAAATAGAACTGTGCCAATTTTTACACAAATTTCAGGTTCTCAGTTCTTACTTCTCCAAAGGAACAATTGCTCCTAAGCTAAGGGTCAGAGCAGGAGCAGGGGTTCACTTATTACAGACTCAGAACCAAAGAATGATTACATTCACACCTGGTAGAATCGACTGCAGCACACCAGAAAATTTCACTGGTGCAAGAGTCACGCTGCTGAAAATGACAGTGCTTTGGCTCTCATTCTCAACATCCTTGCCAAAATTAGCCAGATAAAAGTGGAGAATACCTTTCCATTCACTTCCTGCAGTAAAAGTTTCATAATTTTCTTCTCTTGGTTTTAAACTTATTTTGCTGTTTTACCTACTATGCTCCATATTACCGGTTAAATTGAATTTCATTTAGAAATCTAACTAATGAGTTACATGATAAACATGTTGCATACACCAATATTTGGTTTCCAGGCCATTAATACAGTCAACAGACTCAGGTCAGTTAGAGACACTATTTGCCAGTTTAACAGACCTTAGAATCTCATTATTTCAAGGGGTCATTAAGTTTCCAGACAATTTCTTGATTTCCAGTGAATGGAGTGTTTGCATACAAGTTTTATGAAAAGGCAGCATGATGGCATTTGCCATAAGACAGGTATTTATCATCATCTGAAGCCACTGATTTGGCAGCTAACCTCTGCCATTTTACCTCCTGGGTCCTTGTTTTTACCCCTGCATTATGCGTACAAGCCTTCATTTACATGACTTACAGAGGTGTGATGCATGCTAATAGTTTCATGATGGTGCAGGCCTTTGAAGTTATGCAGTTCAACAGTGGTGCTAAATATTCTTCTTTTAGCCAGCCCGGCCTTAATTTCAAGTGACACAGAAATCTTAATGTTTTGGCACAAGCAGACCTTGTGGCTGAGCCCTAATGCCAGTCAGAACCTTTAGTGTTGTGTCAGTTCACTGAGCCCTACCTACACCCGGGCATTCCATCTCTCCAAGCAATTAATACTTCAAGAGCTATCTTTCAGTCATCACCTGTTAGACTGCTTGCCACAGTTGTATGGGATCCTTGAATATCTAGACTCCCACCAAGTAGAATGTCAGGCCTTATTTATGACTGAGTTGGTGTAACGACAAGGTTGGGAAAAGGCATTATCACTATCTGAAATCAATAGTGGATATAATTCAGCTTTTCAGCTATCTTCCCACTACAAAGGTGTCTACAGAGGTTGTCTGGCCATTAAAATGCCACTTAGAAGATGTTGTCTTGATGACCTGCTCTTTATTAGTCAGTTCTAAAGAGATTTGTGGCTGATGAAGGTTCTGAAGGCCTAAGACATTAGCTTTGATACAGCAAAGTGGTTGTGCTCTAGATATTTTTTGTGTTTCTTACATATGCTTCTTAATGAGTTTGCCAGAAAAGGATTATATTGTCACTTGCAGAGGCTTTGCTCATCAAGTAAGGCTGTAAAAGAACCAGAGCAAACAGGAAGCCCATGTCTTCAAGCCCTAATTTGAACAATATGTGTATTTACAGAGAGCCACCTAACAACTGCTTTGCTATGTGATCAGGCTGATCAGAGATTTGCAGAATTCTCTTGAGTAGGCAGAATGTAAACACATCTGGGATAGAAAAAAAAGTAGAGGAAAAAGATACAGAGAGGGGCCTAGAGGGGTTATGGCCAGGGTCAGGAGATGGCTTAAGGCAGCTCTTCAACCTTCCAAGTAGGCCTGTGTATATGTATGTATGCATGTGTGATAATATTTCTTGAGGTCCAATCCTGCTTGTATTACCACCTTTCAAAGAAAGCAGCACTTTATAAGTGTCCATAACTTCTGGATTTGCCCCATAATAAATAAATGTTCCAGGACTTGTCCCATAATTAGCTGATCTGGGTTCTCATATACTTCCTGCACTGCATGAGTGTGTAATAAACTGAGTGCCATGTGGTTGGAAAACAGCTAGGTTCGCTCAGCATGGAAAAGAGACAGGGGAAGGTGAGGAGCTTTGTGAAATGGCTGCTGTTCATCTGGCACCAAATATCTACCTCTCTTCTGATGGGCTGAGAGTTGCAGCTGTGAGAGAAGTAGGAGCAATATTCTGTGTGGGAAAGACTGCAGCGGGTCATGAGCGGAGCTGCAGTAGCATGCAGAAATGGGGAGTGGATGCAAACACTGTAGTGCACTTGGTCTCACTTTCCACTTCATTTCTGGGTTGTTCTCTATGAGCTGCTTAATACAATGGGGTCTACACAGCTAATAATGGACAGCTGCAGGTCCTGGATATGAAGTGGATTGGCTTGCTCCAGCTCATACAGAACATTCTTCACTTCCTTTTCTATAAACTCTTGTGTTCCACTGTTATGAGATATTAAAATTTCTTTACCATGTGTAAACCTGTGCGACCTTTGACAGCAGATGAAGCATATACTACTCCTTGAAATAAAATACTCCGTAGCCACTTAACTGGCAAAAGAAACACAGAGCCCTATCTGTCTTCACAAGTCTTTATACACAATACAAGCACAAGGATGTGAATTGCTGCCTACAGGTGGTCTAACAAATGATCTGTCACCAGCTGAGCTGTGATCAGTGTCTCTGAGCATGACAAATAATCTGTGACAAACATGGGGAAATGAGATTACTTTATCTCTATTCCCCTAAGGAGTAAGGTAAATTGTATTATTTTGCAGTTTACATGATCTGAATGCATGCACATAGACAATGACATAAACACTTGATATGTAAACATATCTTAAATAATTTGACTGTTTTTA
The DNA here is from genome assembly GCF_000738735.6 of Corvus cornix cornix. Taxonomy (NCBI): domain Eukaryota; kingdom Metazoa; phylum Chordata; class Aves; order Passeriformes; family Corvidae; genus Corvus; species Corvus cornix. Next base: position 55,237,972 of record NC_046333.1, read on the forward strand.
TGGATCTGTACCTGTGTCCATCTAAAACTATGTAACTGTGGAAGTTAGTTGTCATCTTTATGAGAGGGAGGACCTAAATTTGTACTGCATGTAATGGTTTGGTAAGTAAACACATAAATGAAATTATGTTTTTCCTTTGGTTTCAATATCAAGAAAACTCTCCCTGCTACACCAAAAGTTTTCTGTTGCTGTCTCTATGGAGTGGTCAGCCTTCTTTCAGAATTGGTTGAAAGCTGCTTTTTGATGGATTGGTCCAAAAATCTTTTTTAAAAAAAGCTGGAAAGCAAGAGTTCTTCATAGCCAGCTATGAATCATCTCATGTCCATCTGAGAGTGCAATTAGGAAATCTAGGAAAGAGCCCGTGTTTCCTCCTGACATGTCATGCAACAACTAGCACCCAAAGTGGTGACTTACTTTGGATTGGGCTCCCCTGTGCTCAAGGAACTGAGGAGTTGCCTTTTTTCCTCAGCAGATTAGGCAGAGTGAAACTTTTGTCTAGTTGCCTGGCATCTAAAGCAGCAGAGAAATCATGACTCAGAATACACGCAAGGAATGTTTTCCAACCCAAATAGTTTATTTAAGAACAGTGCAGCCTGAAGAATGGGGGCAGGAAGGGAGACAGGACTTCAGCTCAGACATTCTTATGATTTCAGCTGAAGTTTTTCATGTCCTGGGAGGAGTTAGTTTTCTTAACCCTCTCATTAGAAGTATCTGAATAACTTCAGGTAATGTCACAGACAATCAACGCATCTTTTTCTTACTACAACAGGGTCTATACTTTTGTGGAGAGTCAGAGGAGGAGAATAAAGACACAACCTGGCATTTATACTAGTTTTAATCTGGAGTAACTAGTAATCTAATTGCAATTTCTTCAGAGTGTTACTAGTCGGAGAATCAAAATTATCTACCTCCTTAGATATTCCTTTATGTCTGCTGCTGTCTCTCTTAGTAGATTAATACTGCAATTAATTACTCCGTGAATTCTACCCTAAAAACTCAGCATGTAAATCACAGCAAATGGCTAACATGTGACCATGAGCACTACTGCCAGCTACCTGCATATTTACACATGCATATGCACAGTGTTAAATTGGCACAGGGTAGGGGTTTTTTTCTGTCCCCTTCTCCCTCCTGTCCTTGACCATTAAAGAAACCCAACACCCAAACCAGCCTTGTCTGACTTTTGTTTCCACAGTGCTCTAGGAAGCTGCTGCAAAAGTATTTTGTGGTTTGCCTTGATGCAGTGCAGCTGTTGGGAAGTACAGTATCTTTCCAGCCCTCCAAAAGTTCTTTATAGCTGCAGCCATTTCCCCCTCCTTTCACTTACTAAAACTGCTTGCAATGCCTTGATTTCAGTATCCAGGCAAAGTTCTTGCTGAGTATTCTCCCTATTATGAAATGTAGTAAGAGAGGAGAGAAAGAGAAGCCACTAAAAGCTGGCGTTGTGAAAAATTAAGAGATAATAACCACTGACTGCAAATAATTGTATTCAAACCACTCGTCTTTCATGCAGCCCTTCAGAAGAAAAGGGCTGTTAGTCTCAGACGAAGTCTGAGCAGAAATGCTCAGCATTTTCAGGCTTACCTGAAAAGGAGGGAGCTTATAATAACACAGAGTTGTTACCTGCTTTCTCAGAGCCTACTTTCGACAATAAAACCTTTTGGTATTTCTGCTCCTCTAACTCTCATCAGTGCTGTGCAGCATATCCAAGCAGTGTTTCTTGTGTTGACTTGCAGCATATGAACCTGGACCCTAAAACTGAAAGCTCAGAGAAGGGCACACCCTTTGGTCAGCATAATAACCATTTATCTTTCAGCAAAATCCCCACAACTCATAGTTTTTTTAAACACACACATTAAAGACCTAAATATATCTCTTACTCTGATATACATATGAAAGGCAGCAGGGAAGGACTAGTTCAACCATAGTCTCTGGCTGTGGCATCTAGCAGTTCTCTCTTATTTAAACATGAAGTCCAGTGAAATTCTCATTTTAGCCTTCAGTGGCAGTTGATTCAGAGCAATCGCTTTGTGTGCACCACACTTCTTGAATGAAGATGTGAATTGCTGGAAATTACTTCAGAAAAATGCTTGAACAGGCCTCCCCTTCTAATTGCTAGATAATGCTGTTTCCTTTCGTCCTCCTATTAGTCTGGAGTAAATACATTGTAACTACCACCAAACAGGCTTAAAAACGAAGGGTGCTTCGATTTCTAAAGAAAGTCATGGTTAGAAACACTTGTCTGGCCCATGAATCTAGTGGTACAGATGCTAAAAAGAAATAAGCCTAGAAAATATTGGAGTGCCTTGGCAGTCAGTCAGTCCCTTAGAAAGGGACTTGCAAGAATAAAGAAGGAGAATAAGGGGGAGGAAGAAAGGGAGGAAATACTTTCATAAGAAAGCCTACCAATCCTACGCAGTTTCCTTGAAATCCCTCCATCTGAGAACTGGAGCCCTGTTTTGGAGAGCTTACTGCTGAGCCACGTTTACTTGTGCCTTAAGGAGGGGCCTGGAGAGCAATGGCAGGATTTGCTCCAGCTAGTTAGCCATGTGGCAGTGCTGTTCCTGCTGCAATAGGATTCCTTCACCATTACGTTTCTTCTCTCAGGCTCCACAGGCAGTTCAGCTCTCAGAATCTACACTTAAAATTATGAGGTTTCAAAAAAAGGAGAAAAGCCACATTCTGCCCTCCCCCTCCCTAGTTTGAACATGAAATATTTGCAGTAGCCACACCGCTCCCATTGAGCAGGCAGGGGACTCTTCACTAAAGTAAGCACAAAGCAGTCTCTGCCTCTCCCCAGAATGGGCTGCAAGTGCTCTGATGCAGTGCCTGCAGTACCTAGAAAGCACATGGCAAGCTCTGTCTGCTTGACCTGGGAAGCCAAGTTCCCCCAGGACCTGGGGAGAGTTGGGTTCTGGGGAAAATTCAGAGTTCACAACATGATGAGTGGGGGTTTCCTGCTCTGGCCAATAAGGAAAAAGTTTGCCTGGTTTTTTTTCTTTCCCATGTGGTAGTAAGATTAATGCACTGAAATCACATCCTGGATATAACCTCCTATGGCTGTCTCCTTGGGACTGAGTAGCTGGCTTGTGCTTTTCTTTTCTGACATGGGAGTTTCTGATAGATGTGCAGATTGACCCTAGCTATTTCTGCCGGTTCCTGGGCAGTGGTGATGCCTGAGAAAGGCCAGCCTATATTTTATCATGTGTCATGCATGCATGAAGGAAAGCCATATTTTAATCAATGAAACACAAACTAAACACAAACAACTAATCTGTCAGAAATGTATTGTTTCTCTATATTCCACAGTTTGGTAAAAGCTTTTAAATTAACACATATAGAACTAGATGTGTCATACATGTGCAGAAGCCAGTTTTTCATATAACGGTAAAATGCTTGTAGGTTAATGACACCTCCCTAAATTGTTTTTTTAAAAAAGGGAGGATAAAAACTTTTTTATCTCTGCAAACTCTTTTGACTGGCAAAACTGAATTTTAAAAACTTCAAATTAAATAGTAAATATTTAAAATTTATTTCAATAATGTCTCCTGGTTACGTGTTCGCGCTATATTTAGCTGCTTCCACACAACCTTAAGATTCTGAGAAAACATAAAAATACACTACAGAAATTTTTTACAGGTTGATAAATTAAAAATCTATAGTTATGGAACCAACATAGATTTAAAGTTTATTCACTTAATTAAAAAAAAAAAAAAAGGGCAGGACTTCTTGTGATTTTTCTTCCCTTCCCTGAAGTGTCTTGTTTGATTTACGGATGATACCAGGAGCAATTGATGCAGCATGTTGCTACTTTCACCTGTAGGTGCCCATGTGTTCTCTCTGGCTAAGTCATATGGGGTTTACTGCTTTCAGTGAGCTAGTCTTCACAGAATTTCTCTGTTCTGAGGATGGGTGAAACAGTTTGAATAAAAGGCTAAAATTGAGTGCTTTACTATTTCTGTAATACCCATATATTTTCCTTTTTGTGCGGTGACTCCTTTTCATGTGGCATCTGTATCTGTGTATGGACAGTCTGAAGCATGGTAGGTTTAGTGGATTTTAAAGACAAGCTATTTGAAGGACCTGGTGCTGTTCCTACTTGTGGTACAGTTGCATCTGATGGTCTGAGCTGGTCTGACATCTCAATAACTGTCAAAAAATGCAGTTCCATTCCCACGTGATCCTCACTGCACAGTGCCTCTTTTCCAGGTTGAACTGTCATCTAACTTTTGGTGAATAAGCTCTGTTCACTAAACTAGCTGAAAACCATTAATTTTCATTTTTGTACTTGTTTTTGGATGGTTTGGTAAGCTGACTTCCCTCACAAAGTCATCAGACAAACATTGTGCTGCCAAACTGCCCCTTTCAAGCTGTAAGTTCTTAGCTTCAATCAGTTCACCATTTAAATGTTCATCATTTTCACATTGCTTAATTTGCATTTACAAAAATCAGACTAAAAATCATTAAATTGTGGTCTGGGATTTCTTACTGGAATCCCTACTTATGAACTTTCCACCTTCATTTTACATCCCAAAAATCTACTCAATGTGTCCCCTTCCTATCCATTTGCTACTTCTTTTGTATTAAAATTAACCAAAGCTAACCTGTACTAAGGTCTTCTCTTTTAAGAAAAATTATGTTATTGAAAATTATTGAAAAATTATGTTATTTTCCTTTCCATTTTCTCCAAACATAGCATCACGCCACCATTCTTTCTAGGATGAATGAAAATTTCTCTGGTTTGGTGTTCACTAGTTTTCAGTCCTTTCAAATTCTTCCTAGGAATATAGAAAGCCAGTCACAAAGGACAAAATCCAAAATGAAGATCCTGAATGAAATACAACTGACATTTAATGAAACCCATTAAGCTCTGTTGGATTTAAAATGAAACTTACTGAAGAGCTCCCTAAGCAGTTTGCCACAGGTCTGATATTAACTGTCTGCTTAGTTGATGGTGAATGTAAAAATAGAAACGCTATTTTTCTAAATAGTTCCCAATCTTGCTTTGACCTGTCACTTAGGTAACAAATACAAGAAGAGGAAGGATTGTCCTATAGTTAGAAACCAGTGAGATGTGGGTCAAATTCCTGGATGACTGTGGATTTCTTGACTGGGTGTGTAGCTTCTGTGACCTACAGTTATTTCATTTGTATTCCTGGCTGTAGCTCCTCCCATAAACTACACCTCTGCTTTGTAACAGCCAGCTGCTGCTGGGCTGAGTTGCAGGAAGGGCTTAGTTTCAGTTTAGGTGTAAGAGAGTTTTGTCACATGGATATGAGCTCTGTTGTGCCTCTTACCCACAGGCCCAGACAACAGACCTTGCTCTTTATACCTGCTAGTATAGGTGCTACTACAGACAGTTAGTAGGAAACACAGGGCTTTGGAATACGACCTATTCTAAATGGTAAGAATATCCCATTGTGCTTATTTAGGAGCCTGTGTGAAGCTGGGATTTCCAGGACAAAACTCTATGATGACACCTTAGTGCATCCTTATTGTCATTTCATCATTCTTGCAAAATATATGAGGAATTGCTGAAGCAGATGATAGAACCCAGGATGTGGCTGATGATCCCATAACAGCTTGAGTTATGTGCTCCTGAATTTTTATATGAAGACTGTGATTGCTGTATCTTTAAATTAACAAATACTTTTTCAAGTAATGGAGACAAGGGGGTCTTAATGAAAACTCTTTATGTTGGGCCCATCTAGCACTTAAGCACAGGTATGTACGTGTGTGAAGCCCTCCAAGAATGGGGGTACTGAGTCTTTTATACTAGCTGAGTGTGTAAGAGGTCCAGTAGCTATACATCTGTCTCCTAAATTACTTTTCTTTGGAGAAAACTTGGCAACATAAGAATGCTCATGGGCATATTCAGCTGGGAAAGTTATTTCTGGGTGTCTAAGACATGAGTTTAGTTTGAATTTTAAAAATTTTGGTGGATCTCACATTTAATTTCTCTGTGTCTCAGTTTCTCAAGAATTAATTGCAAATAGCAGTAGGTCCTTGTCCTGTAATCATACTGCAAGAATGAATTCAATACAACTATTGTGAAGCATTGAGAGGCTTTGAAAATTTGAGGAAGTTTTTGTTACTAGAAATTTACTTCACGAAAGTTATATAAATGATGAAGTTTTGCATATAAAACATGAAAATACACAAAATTAGGCTATATATTTAGCCCATAAAAGAATATTTGTTTTGGCCCTCTTTCCATAAATTATTCCTCTTTGAAAAATCCTTCTCACAGAAAGTCCTAGGTCCTTCAAAGCAAGTTTTGAAATTAAACCAATGTAGAGTTTAATTTTTGGATAAGATTATGTGAAATGTAGGCAATTCACTATTAAAACCCAAGGAATGGTGTTAAGAATCTACAGAAACAATCTGGTGGGATAAAATGCTGAAGCAACCTAAGACATGATTTTCTCCATTTTTCAGTTTATTCATGCTGCAGCATGAGAAGTTACCCACTAGAATGGGAAAATGTAGCTTGTTCTGGTACAGGAAATTGTTTGCTAAGGAATTTTCTTTCTGAATTTTTTTATATGGAAGGCTTTTCACACACACAAACATACGATGCACATAAATGTGTGTATGTGCAAACACACACACACATACACGTTACATGGTATTCCCAGCTTCCATACTTATATATAAATGATCCTCTTAAATGCAAAACTTACCAATCTGATAGGAACATGAACTGTTTTCTGAATAATGTTTAAGCTCTCTCTTTTTTTGGCATTACAAAGAAGTTCACATACAGTTATGGAACTGAATCCTATGGCTAAGGTGGAAACCCTATTCTTCCTGTGCAGAAGAGTTGATTGGACACAGAGGAAGGGAAAGGAAAGAAAACTCTAGAAATACAGGTCTCTGGAAATGTAGCACCACGTTATTAGCAGATTTAGCTGCACTTCTCTCAGTGGAGCTGCATCCATTTACCCCAGTCAAGTCCCAGACCCAGACTCACTTCCACTGCTGCTCTTTGAATCCATGCCAGAGTGAGGTAAAACTTAAACTAGAAACACATGTGGGTGACTGTAGCCGAGCTGCAGAATATATAAAGGCTCCATACGTGTTAATTTTCCAGGCATTTGAAACAGGATTGCTGAAATAACTGTAAAATCTTGTTGCTAATGGACCCTGAGTGGTGAGAAGGGCTTCTCCTTCATTTGCTGCAAATTACCTTTCATTTCTGCCTCCCCTGCTTAGATTGCACTACATTTATTTTGAATTGTTTTCAGCCTTTTCTGCTAAGGATCATGGGAATGCAAACTTAAGTGATTGCAAATGTTTCTGCGGTAATCATTTCCACTGGAGAAGCCAGCTGGATCATCCCCCATTGCCTGGCTGAAACTTCTGTCCTTTGCTTTTCAAAAAAATAAAAACACAGAGGGATAAATATTTTTAATTTGTATAAATATGGTCCTGAAAATGCAGGGTACAGGTATATAGGAAGGTATAAAGTGAGCATTTCTGGAAGCAGAGAAGCACCAGAGTAAGAATTCTTTTTCAGTTCACTGTGGTTTTGGAAGGCAGACCAAAAGAAAAATGAGAGGTTTCCAGAAAAAACAGAGTTATGGGCCAAACCAAGCAAAATACTTAAAGTGAGCAAAGCAAAGCTCTGTCTGCTAACAGTTTGTAGCAAGGGACTGTATTTTCTTTACCAGCCTCCTACCCCAGGAACTTTGTCTTAACATCAAACAAAAACCACAATAGGAATAAACAAATTTCTCATGATGCATTGCTTTGCAAAACCAGGCTATTCTGAAGCTAAAATAATGACTATTTTCAGATGTGATTTAATTTTTTTAATGAAGGTTTGCTCCTCTTGTTCACTTATGAATCAAGACTAGATCACTGTACATTGCCTTGTCTTAACTTTGCAATCATACTATCTGATTTCCTGTGATTTTTTCAAAAGAAGGAAGCTTTCTTTAACAAGAATGGGTGTAGTGGCATTTACTTCTTGAACTTCAAGGAGTAAGAAGAATGTTTAGGAAGATTCAAAAGCCCTCATATTTTTTTTTCCTGTGATATTTTTTCAGTCTGAAATGAAGGTGAAGAGAGAGTCCAGTTTCCCCACTGCAAGAATTTCCATGGCTGCATTTCCTGCTGAGTCCTCGCAGTCCACAGTGGTTTCTGCAGCTTTAATACTCAAATCTTAATCAGCATAGCTGCCCACTTGTTCGTTATTCCATTTCTCTTCAATATTACAGAACAGTTCTGCAGGGGATGTCAAATGGACTAAGCTTGCAATCGTGACATCCAGCCTCTGAAGTTACCGACTGATTTTTTATGTTGAAATTTGCTTCCTGGGCAGGGCATCAGCACAGTGCCCAACTTGCCACGTATGTCCCATCTCTGTGTGGATCACAGGAATGTGAAGCAGTTATTTTGGCTCCCTGTGCTTGTGGAAGAGTAACAGTGTCACTGGTGGTTTGCAGACTGGTTTTGCATCAGAAAAGAGCATCCATCTCACTATGCTTACAGCACAAGAAAAAGGAAATGCCTCCAAATTTCTGAAAACTTTCCTGAAGAATGTACTGTTCTGCACAGGTGACACATACAGCGTATGTTGTGGGAAGGCTGAGATCTGTATCCTGTTTCTTATTGGACTGTTCAAAGCAATGGCTAATGAGACAGACTGGCTATGTTCCCAACAAAAATGTCCTAATCCACTTCCATAGCAGGAGTGCCTAATTCTTCAAAATGTTGAAAATAATTTCAGACAATGGGCCGTTGCAGATGAAGTAAGGAAATGCCTTAAGAAGGCATTTGTCTGGACTCTGAGGCCACTAATAGGCCTTACTGGTGACCAATCTCACCCTGGGGCCTCCACCCTCACCTGTGGTTCCAGGACCCCCTATTCAGCACAGCCTTGGGCCATCAGTCCTTACCTGAATGATGCTGTAGGTGTTCTCTCTTCAGCCCTGCTTCTGGCCCTGCCTCCTGGATGCACTTGGGCCCTGTGCAGTAGGTAACTTGTGTCTTGCAGGAACTTCTGACACACAATGCAGCCTTGTCTCTGACCTGTCTCCTATTGCTTGTGACAGGACTTCCCAGAAGGACCCTGGACCTGATTCCATGTATGCTGAATTTCCAACACTTGATGGACCCCCTTGCCAGCACCTGACTTTGTCTGCTGCATTGCAGTCATCCACTCCTACCCTTCTGGAAACTGCTATTATACAGCCTTTAAAACATTTCTAATTTATGTTTGGTTGTGGAATAAAAAAAGTAAGAGAAGCCTGAGTGGCAGGTTTGCAAGTAGTTCCAGGAGAATTGTTGTATTTTTATGTCTCAAAATATTTTACTTTAGTTAACTAAGGAAAGAAGGAGGTATCTGTAAGTAGAAAAAATTTTCATAATTGATTTAGGGGAAAAAAGGAATTCTTTTACTGTAGTACCACATCTCAGATGATGTCTAGAAATGAACACACACAAGCTAAAGACTCCCGTGACACCCTGCATTGTAAAGAAACTGTCCGTTGAGTTCTGCTGAAATTCAGTGCTGTGCAAGTGTATACTCATTAGTTAAGTTGCTCTGTATTTTGGCTTACTATGGAACCTGTGACTTCACATTACACATACACCTGTTTCTTGTGCTGTTAGCTTCAGTTTCCTTCTGCAGTGATAAATACAGAAATTCCTGAAGAAACCAAGTACTTTAGAAGAATGTCATGACACCTATTTATCATCCTGCTAATTACTAGACTGTTTTGAAATAATTGGATAAAATCAGACATGTAAGAAATATTTTTTTGTGACTGTGAAAATGGTTACTGATTTTTTTTTTTCCTCAGGATGAATTCTGCCTGGTTATCAGTTGTTCTAAAACTGATATGAAAAATAAGTTAAAAAGAATGCTGTTTGAGTGAGCTCATTTTCCATACCAATGTGAAGCTGACTAGTGTGGACATCAGTGTGTCTGGATAACAAGAGGAAGTGTGCCTGCAAAGAGTTTGTGTGCTACTAGAATTGAAGTGATGAGCTCTCAGGTGTGCAATTCAGTGTCTACAGCTATATCAACTGAACCCTTCACAGCCTCCAGGAACCCCACTTTCAGAGCAAAGCTAAAGATTCTGAAATGAACAATGCTCTGCAGTGGTGAGGGTTCACTCCAGGCAAATCCCCATCCATACAGAAATAAAAGTTTGTGATGCTTCGCAGTACACTTGGCTCCCCAGTCCTAAGTGGCTTCACTTTATGGATTAAAGGCACTGTAGAGCCTCCAGCTGAGAAAAGTCAATATAAATGTGGGACCCCCTTCTCCATGTCATAGCTGTAAAAGCAGCAGTCACATGTTAGAGCTGGAGTTCATACAAGGCCTTTCTCATTAACCTAGAAACTGTAGCCAACTGATTGCCACAGCCTGAGAGCTGTGCTTCCATGTATAAGCAAAACCCTATGGAAAGAATGACCATGGTTCAGCCTGCTTAGTTTAGTTTGCTTTCTCAAAGTGTTTTTCGCTTTTAAAACAAAAATATTTCCTTCTTTTTTTGCAAGTTCTCATGATGCTATTATCTTCTCTGCCTTAGATAGAGAGAAAGAAAATATTTAAGCTGCATTTATTGTCGTTATTACTAGTTTGAACTAGAGAGAAGAGGACCAAGCTGGAAGCCATAGGAAAACATTTTAGCCTGCAAATTTAGGGGTGAGCTATGGTATCAGTGATAGCCTGGTTCTGGGCTCCTTGGACAAACTGTGTCTGCAGGAAAGCAGAGCAAGTGTCACCACTCTGCCACTGTCCAAGGGCTCTGAGTCCTCTGGTCTCCAATCTTGGGCTTGTTTTTTTCGCAAACCAGAGTGAGTCCCATTTCTGGCACCAGCAGGGCCATTAGCAGCAGCAGGTGGAAAAAAAATGGATGAAAAGACAGAGAAATTTTAATGTTTGAATTCATCATTACTGTTGAGCTGAAGGTATGTATTTTTTTCTTTCAAAGAAAAATGGTTTTATTTTGCCAGAAGGACAGTAAAATAGTATTGTTTGGATAACGTCTGGTTTACAATAGGAACAAAGGCATGAAAATTCTGTGTATATAGTGTAGAAACTTTAATTATAGCGTTTAATAATATATAAAACATACTGCAAAAATTAGGCCAAGGAACTGTATTAAAGTCTCATGCTGTGAATTAAGGTGTAAGGAAAATCTGGGTAAAGAAGGGTGTTTGGGAAGCCTGTACAGAATATTGTTCATATTAATTAGGGGGATGGAAATGTAAACAATTGCATCTTATATTTGTCAAATAAACTAAGAAATGAATGTTGTCAATGCCTAGTGTACTGCCAGACTGTGGTGCACACAAGGCATTGGTTTCCTTCATCCAATAGGCTGGTGTTCAAAGCAAATGCTTGCGAGGTGGGAGACAAACCCTTCCTCTGTTTTTTTATCTCTCAGCAGGAAACTCACCTTTCAGAAGAGGTGGTTTCTCTGCTCATGGTTTATTGTTTGAAGGTTGTTCAGTCTGGAGAGCTGTTAATCAGAGCCATAATTCAGTGCAGATATCCACCCTTCATTTTCTTTTCCTACTGCAACAACAGAAAGCCTTTACATACACAAGTGCAGGTGGGCTTGCAGTCCCATTGGACAGGGAAAGAAAAAGGGAGGATTCCCAGCTGTGCAGAAACATCCTGTGATACAACATCTCACACTCTGCATCCAGAAGCTAACAATCCTCCTTCGATCCACCAGCCCAACCCCTTCTAAGTCTGGGTTTTTCACCATAATTTTTGGACTCAGAGACTGCATGTATTTCTTCCATGTGTAACTGCCCAGCAGAAGGAACGCCAGCCCCAGAGGACTGAAAAGATGGGGATTACCTTCAGGTACTGGGACATGGCTTAAGACTAGTTTTTCTGATTCAGCACTGAGCATTCAAACGTCTGGGTACACTAGTGCCACAGTGAAGAAGGAAGATAATTTGGTCTGAAAAAGAGAGGAACATTCCAAAAGATCAGCCCTGCACCCAAGGAACTTCCAGGATTTCATATAATGGATCAGAAGTGTACATTAATGTTCCCCTTACCATAGGTTAAACGTGTATTATAATGATTTTCATTACTTTTGTATTCATTGCAGGCACAGGTAATCACTGCATTTCTCTTTGTGCCATGCTGCAAGCCATTCTTCAGAATGTCAGAAGCACTGGTAATTATTATGCTTAATGGAACATGTAGCCTTAAATCTAGTTGATGTAACTTCAGGCAGGCAATTTACATATAAACTATACAATAATTTCAAACTATGCATAGGAGTTAGTATATTAGTTGGGTAGAAGTTCTGCTGAAATTAGGTATCCAGAATAATTTTGTATGGAAGTAGAAAGAAACAACTGACAGGGAAAGGTATCAAAGTGTGTCTCTGTCTGTTGGGTAAGACATAAGCATGTGTGGATGAATATCTTCCAGGACAGTTAATAAACAGTATGACTTCGCAGGACCAAGTTAAATGAAAGCATCAGTTTGGTTTGCTAACTGCAGCTGGTTCCTCAAGTGACACTAAGTTAAGCACTACAGCTAGAAACAAAACCCTGGTGGCAAGCTACGAATAAAGAATTTAAACGTCTTACAGAGCATTACTTGGCGCTGTTCAATTGGAACTCAAGGTAGCAGAGGTTGCTCCACTGTTCCTGACAAGTCCCTTCAGAGTATGAACAGTTTCTGTGGAACTCATGATACACTTTAACCTTGTCTTTGAAAGATCACTCCAGAGATAATGTGGCATTTTGATCTCTATTTAGTTGTGGAGTCTGAGGACTTCATGGACATCGTTGCATGCCCATGGTAAAGCTCCTGGGTTGAAATCCTGGGTCCTACCGAGGCCAGTTTTTTACCATGAATACAGGTGAATACAGCCTCTTCCTGTATGACCCCCCTCTATTCACACTGTATGGGGCTGCACAGTAGCTTCCCTGAGCATCATCAGAAAGGAGACTAAAAGGCTTTTTTGCTGAACTTTTGGACCAGTTTGACTGACCTAAATTGAAACAGAAATGGAGAAAACCCCTGCTTCTTTGATCTCTGCTATCGAAGTGGAGTTATTAATGGATTTTATCTTCCTCACTGTGTAAAAAGGTGGAAAGAAGTAAGAAGCTAGGATTTTTAATTTTTTTAAAAATTTTTTTCTGTCCAAATGTTTTTAGATCTCCAGTGGGGAAAATCAGGAAGTGTGAAGAAATACATTGCTAACAATGGGCTATTATGAGTGCAGCATTAAAATGGTGTGAGGCAATATTGCATTAGTGAATCAAAATTTCAGTTTCGTACAGAAAATTGCAGCTGGTCTAAAACAATCTGTCCAGAGTTGTGTTAAGTATCCAAAAACATTTCTGAAGAGAAAAGAATACTAGTGTGTTTGACTGACCATTTTCCACACATTTTTAATTCTTACAATCTTTTGAATTTGGGTGCTTGACTTTACAGCCTTAAGACAATCTTTTAATTTAGGTGTATAATATGTTTTATTGCTTTATTAAGAACAAAAATCTTATAAATTGGATAAACATTTTCAGAAAGACTGGACAGATGGTAGCTTGCCTGTGCTAAATTTTATGTAAACGAACATACCATCCCTTTTTCCGGTCTGAACTGTAGGTGTTTTTAAGCACCTACTTCAGCAGAGGCTTTGCTGAGGTTGCACAGAGCCCACAGTATCACTAAGTCCAATAAAAATAGTTCAGGCTGAATGAGCCAGTCATTGACATGATGGGCTTTTTAAGCTATCCACACAGAGTCTAACCACATTAGGGACTAGAAACCACCAGCATAGCTACCTGTGGAGTTCATTAAAGAGTCAAGAGGTTGTTCCAGAAAAATAAATACTTCCTCTACCCTGGCATCTAAGTCCCACAGGTCTTTATCAGAGGTGGGGTGTTGATGTAACAGAGTTGGATGGCTGCTCTCTTGCCGTGACACTGCAGCCACCTCATGCCACTTTGGTTTTTACCATAAAATAGACATTAGTGCATTAAGTTGACATCAGCATTCAGCACATAAACATGGATGTGTATATAGTAAGTATATAATACAGAGTGTTTAGACATCAGTTGGATTTATGCATACATTTCATTCCACATTTCACACAATCACAGAATCTGTATGGTAAATCATGTGTGAATTATTCAGTCATATCAATTCTCGAAAATGGGAAACTGCCTCTGTTCCCCATGTGAGGAGATTATGTTCAGGTGATTCAAAAGGGCACTGGAAACAGGAAAAAAGAGATAACTGAACATCCATCACCAGCTGAGAAAAGTCCATAACTGTATTTATTTTCTAGATGATCCAGCACTCATCTGTGTAGTTGTATTTATGGTTTCTTTGAACTTTTCACAAATATTTGCAAAGTGGTACTTGAATACATTAATTTCCACCTTTAAATAGTTATATCAACTTGCTTCTGTCTAAATAAAACATACTTTTGGGGGAATCTTCACTTATTTCTTATATTTTTCCCTGAATTCTGGTATTTGTTTCTCCTTTTTGCTCCCAACATAAGTATTTTAACATCCCTGTTAAGTCTCTATATGTACCTGTTCTTTTCTGAATGTTTCAACATCCCAGATCAAGTACGCATGTTAATGAATGTTAATAATCAGCATATGATGCCAGCTCTGATAGTTCAAAGGATGGTTTTTACAGCAGGCACTTCAGCAGGCTCTTCTGTCCTCAGACACATCATGTCTGAGATAGGTAGAGCTGTGGCTGTGTGAACACACACTCTTATTTCACATATATGGTTAAACAGGTGTAAAGAGGTGCATGAATAAAAGGTTTTCTTTAATTAATACTTTGCTACTTTTAGGGGCTGAGCAGATAAAAGGGGTGCTCATATTTGTGCTGTTATCCCTACAGGGAGCATCCATACAGGTGGTCACTGTTTGGCCCTGCTAATACAGTGGTGAATTGCTCCTGGATCACCTCTTCATAGTTCATAGAATTGCAAATACACTTCAGTGTTTATAAATGAACCCACTCTGTTAAAAATCTGCTCAGTGGGCCCAAACCCAGGTAAGGTGTCTCAAACATGTGGCTCAAAGTCGCTCTCCCTACCCCTAGAACAAAAAACCTTGAGTTTCCTGTGTGGTGGGCATTCAGAATGTGAGCACAGTGGAACCAAAGCTAGGTAAGAATGACATTTATGTCTTCATGGCAGTTGCAACATCATACAGACGTTCCTGAATTAATTCTAGTACCAAAAGCCATCGGGATCTGGGGCTCCTTAGGGTAGGAGCAACATTGGCTCTCTGTGTCTGTTAGGCTTTGACTCCCAAGTCAGGTCAGGTATGTGTATGGGAAATTGTACTGCATGGTCTTTTTGTATCCTCAGTCTCTCTGTGCCTCAGTTCTTCCCTGATTTACAGAGAAGTGGGCTGAGAGGCTTTTGGATATAGAGGTAGTAAGTTCCTAGTATACTAAATGGAATTAGGCACTTTTTGTAAACAGAGGTTTAAAGTGTGCAACATCCCTGGCTGACTGAGATGTGAGGGGCAGAAGGGCAGATATTAGCAGGCATTTGGGTAGTTTTGTGCCTTGAATTACTTCTGTGGTACACTTCAGTTCTGCAGCGACTGAAGAGCACTGTGCTGGGATATGCTCCTGCTGATGTGGCACCAGAATTTCCAAGTTCGTCAAGGAGAAGGTATTCCTGTTACCTCCGCCTCCTTTTGTGGGCTGGAGCCCTACAGACGTGGCAGCTTCCTGAACCGCTTCCCAATTATATGGTATGCATGTCGTATGTCCCCTGTGACCATCAGGACAAGAAGAGAGTCAACAATTCCAAATTAAGAGCCACATAGCACAAAAAACCCCCAAACAAAATAAAAAAACCCACACCCACCCAAAAAGTGAGAAGTCAGGAAGAAACACAAAGACTTTCTTTTCTTGTTTTTCTTTGCATAGAAAAGTTTTGTAGCGGCACAGCCTGATACACTGAGACTGAGAATTACTAGATCTCAGGATCTGACTTTTGTTTACTGCAGTTCCTCAGTAACATTAAGAAAATGTTACTGTTATGATTTGACTAAAGCTTGCAAGATCGAGACATTTGCAGGGGAAATTTTCAGTCTTTTTTGCCTACTCTTTCTGAAAGGGCAGAAGCTGGGAGGCAAGATGACTCATTCCATGGGACTTTTAATTTTAAAGTGTCTAGAGCTGCTGTGAGTGAGGCCAGGCTGTGGAACACCCAGAGACTCGCAGGGTTTTATTACCCCTTTCCACGTCATCCTGCAGTTCTCAAATCCCTGGAAGAAATATTCAAGCAGAGCAGGGGGGAAGGGAATCCTTTGCTTTTTGACCTGCAAGTTTTCTCGTTAAAACATTTGCATCTTTAACCCACAAACATAAATTTTGCCAATGTTCCTTCCAAGGGTATTTCTGCATTCTATGGTTTGTTTGGAAAACCAGAGAATTTAACATTTTCCTTCTCACCATGTAAAAGAACATTTTGCCCTCTCCTCTGTGCCTGTGCTTTACTGTTGTGAGTTAGAAGTTGCCCTATCACCTCTGAAGCTTTCGATTCTTAAATGCAAAAATACTTGGTTGTTAAAAACAGTGCTAGGGAGGTACCAATATTTCTGAAAAATCACAAAGAAATAATGTAAAGGGGGAGGGCACTTCCGAATTCAATACCTCGAATAGGATGCAGCTTGTTGCTGAGCTCATGAAGTAAATAACAAGCAATTTGCAGCTAAGCATAAAGGTGCTTGCGTTTCTGTTCAGAAAGCACACGGAGCCTGAGCTACATTCTCCTTGGCAGCACTTGGAAGAGCAGTTTTAATGAATGGCAAATGTCTAAACTCCCCTGCTCTCCCCATCCACCTAAAAAGCTTTCCCTGCTCCTTGCCACAACATAAACCCCGTATGCTGCGTTATTTTTTTAACTTAATCTGAGCAGCTTCACAGATCTGTGCAACAAAAGAGTGAAAAAATAATCTGTATAACACATGGAGAACAGAGACAGGGCTTCAAACAGTCTGTGCACAGTAAGATAGAAGGAATCTTGTGGGGAATCTCTGCTAGGAGAAGCTGGCTTGTCTCACTTCATGACGTGTCAGGAAGATACAAATGACAGACCATATCCAGGCTGAGCACAAAGCCTGGGCAAAATCTAGGAATAGCCTTTGTTAAACTGCCCCCTGGATCTTGAGGAGGAGGTGCACCAGGGCTTGAGATCATGTAAACTAAGGAGGAATCTACCGTTTATGTATAGAAGTGCCTTAAATTATTAAGATTTTAGAAAATACGAGATCACCAATGGAAAATGAGAGAACAATATAGTGAAATAAATTTAACTACTATTTTTTTAATTAAATGAATGCTGAAGAGTTTTCTACTTTTTGAAAGTTTAGTAAATGCCATTTTACATGGCTTGAAAAGTTTTTAATCCTATTTTTTGTTTCTGATAGTTTTGGTGATCAGCATTTTTACTAAAAATACCTATTTTACTTTAAAAAGAAAGGGTTTTAATTTTTTTTTTTTTTTTGCTAAATTGCCCTTTTTTACAAAAACCTTTTAGTATAGAGTATGATACAGGGGGTTGATAAACATAATTTTTTTTAAATTTGTAAGCCAAACCATTACTGAAATATTTACAAATACCCGATATTACAGTAAAACTGATTAATCATCAGGGAAATTTTCTGATTTGAAAGAACTTATAAAAAAGGTAAGTTTACATGAAAAATTTTAAAAAACTCTTTCCAAAAGTAGTAAGTACCACTTCACAGAGTCAGGTACACTGATCAGGATCTCTGGAAGTCAGTTAATTCAATTTCCTGCTTGAACCAGCGGAGTTGCCAACGCTGTATCAGGTCAGCTATGAGTGAAAAGGTAACTCATATCCTGGGGCTGTTACTTTTTTGTCCCTGGGATTAGATTTCTCATTAGGTGCTTCCCGAAGAAATGGCAAATGAATAAAGAGTGAAGATGTTAAGAAAAATTTTGCAAGAACATCTGCCAAAAACAAATCTGCATGAAACAAATGACTCTCACTCTACATCTAGTCTACATTATGTCACTGCAGTTAATTCTTACAGGTTTTTTTTTGGGGGGGTGGGGGACCCTGTTCATGAGAAATCACTGAAGGAAGAATTCATAATGGATGAAGAAAAAAGTATTTGGAGAAAATTTTTAGAAATTAGGTTTGGATAAGAATTCTTGTAGTGGGGCAGTCTTAGCAAATGTCATCAATATGGTAGCCCATAAAATGTCTTGCATTATAAATGCTTGATTCAGGGTATTTTTTTATTTTCAAAAGAGCTCTATGTGAGTTTTGCTCCGCCTGGGATTCTCAGAGCATATTTAAACTGAACATGAAAATACTTAAATGTGACACCACAGTGGGGGCAGGGGCTGAAAGCCAGTATCATTAGGATTCAGAATGATCTTGACAACTTGGAGAAAGGGAACAAAACAGTGGAGTTCGATAAAAACAAACACTAGCAAAATAAATTTAGGAAGAAAAGCAAACAGATACATAAATATACAATGAATAGTTAACCTAGGTGGGTGATAACACTCGAGAGGAGGATCTGGAGAATATAGAGACTACACTGAGTGAGTCAATGGCACAGCCTCTTTGCAGCTTTGCTTGTGACATTCAGAAGTATATTAATAAAAATATTCTGTGTAAGCAGTTACATAACATTTCTCCACACTCACAATGCCTCAGCTTTTTTCACTCTTGAGATGCATGGGGGACAAATTGGAGAGTCCAAGAGTGAGAGCAAGCAAAGGAGCCAAGCAGTTGTTCAACAAGGTAGAGAAGAGATTAAACAGATTAATTTTGAGGAAATTAAAATTGAATGGACATATAATCTGTGTTCTTTCAGGATATGAAAGGTTGCTCACACTTCATTTGGGGCACAGCAAGCAATTTTTCATTCTTCAGAAGACAAAAAACTTGGATTATCTGTTAGAGAAAAACTTTCTACTCATGGTAGTTACCTACTGCCACTTTTGAGACAGAAAGAATTTCTTTAGAAGTTTTACAAGGATATTAAGTATGAGT
The DNA here is from genome assembly GCF_000738735.6 of Corvus cornix cornix. Classification (NCBI taxonomy): domain Eukaryota; kingdom Metazoa; phylum Chordata; class Aves; order Passeriformes; family Corvidae; genus Corvus; species Corvus cornix. The sequence goes on from NC_046333.1 coordinate 55,256,988, forward strand.
CACAATTCATCTAGAAATATTTGCCCTTGATTAGAAGTAAAGACATAGATTAAGCTGACTTCTTGATTTCTCAGCCCTACATTTCCGTTATATTTAATAGATTAAGTTTCTTACAGTTTAAATGGGCTTGCTGTTAAAAGACTGATTTCCATGTCTGCCCAAAGAGCCCATCTTTGTACAATCTTGGCTGGAG